>NC_084743.1:15124022-15141522 GCF_033978785.1 Entelurus aequoreus
TCGTTAATCCCAAGAATCAAATCTATCGTGAGGTGCCCAAAGATTCACAGCCCTATCCATTGCACTCACCCTCATCCGGGTCACGGCACCACAGTAACCCGCCTGGTTCTGTTCCTGCTATTTATGTTCCGCCCGGGACTTAAACCTGAGACGTTCGGCATGAGAGACAAATATGAGAGCTACCAAGCTAAAAGCCCGGGCTATGAACCTGATAGCTAGCACTGCTCTTGAGGTTGTCAGGGAGTGAGGTTTACCAACATACACATGGCCGAGCCACACCGGCTGGCCTCCCTTTGTAGGAATATCAAAAAATATATATATCTATTCGAATCAATCACAATTCTTATTTGTAACGATCCTTAATCAATTTTCATAAAATCGATGAATAATTTATTTTTTTATTTTATTTTAAATATGTCCTTTTCAGGTGTATCATATTGTTGATGTAGATAATCATATCTGCTGTATAGATTTACTTGAGAAAAGATACATTTTGAATTGTTGAATCGTTTTGAATCTGGAATCGATTCTGAATCAAATTGTTAAACCCAAGAATCGAATCGAATCAGAATCAAGAGGTGCCCAAAGATTCACAGTCCTATTCATTACACTCACCCTCATCCGGGTCACGGCACCCACCTGGTTCTGCCCCTGCTAATTATGTTACGCTCGGGACTTGAACCTGACACGTTCCATCCAAATGTGCCCGGGCAATCAACCCAAAAGCCAACACTGCTCTTGAGGCTATCAGAGAGAGAGGTTTACCAACATACACATGGCCCGGCCACATTGACTGGCCTCCGTTACACTGACACCCCTAAACTTCACTCTCATCCGGGTCACGGCACCACTTTAACCACCCTGGTTCAGTTCCTGCTTTTTCTGTTCGGCACGGGTCTCGAATCTGGGACGTTTGGCGTGTTAGCTACCGAGCTAATAACCCGATAGCCAGCACTGCTTTTGAGGTTGTCAAGAAAATGAGCTTTGTTATACTCACCCTCATTCGGGTCACGGCACCGCTGTAACCGGCCTGGTTTAGTCCCTGCTTTTTCTGTTCCACTCGAGACTCAAACCTGGGACAAGCGTGCCAGCTAAAAGCCCGGTTGTCAGGGAGTGAGGTTTACCACCGTACACATGGCTGAGCCACACCAGCTGGCCTCGTTATACTCACCCTCATCCGGGTCACGGCACCACTGTAACCGGCCTGGTTCAGTCCCTGCTTTTTCTGTTCCACTCGGGACTCAAACCTGAGACAAGCCCGCTAGCTAAAAGCCCGGACTATCAACCCTCCATAGCCAGCAGCGCTCTTGAGGTTGTCAGGGAGTGAGGTTTACCACCGTACACATGGCCGAGCCACACCAGCTGACCTCGTTATACTCACCCTAATCCGGGTCACGGCACAACTGTAACCGGCCCGGTTCAGTCCCTGCTTTTTCTGTCCAACTCTGGACTCAAACCTGAGACAAGCCCGCTAGCTAAAAGCCCGGACTATCAACCCTACATAGCCAGCAGCGCTCTTGAGGTTGTCAGGGAGTGGGGTTTACCACCGTACACATGGCCGAGCCACACCGGCTGACCTCGTTATACTCACCCTCATCCGAGTCACGGCACTACTGTAACCGGCCTGGTTCAGTCCCTGCTTTTTCTGTCCAACTCTGGACTCAAACCTGGGACAAGCGTGCTAGCTTAAAGCCCGGACAATCAACCCTCCAGAGCCAGCACCGCCACAGAGTGGCCTCCGTTACATAAGATCAGAATTTCACAAATAGTTATAAGTAAGAGGAAGCCAGTTCATGGAAAATAAGGCACTTTTGGATCGCTTGAGGCTGTTTCAAGGAATGTGCATGAAGTTGTGTGGATTTGCTATCCCATCAACAGCAATAGTACGGTATCTCGCAACCAATTTATTATGTTGAAATTACAACAAAACAAGCAATTACTGTATCACAGTCCTGGGAACACTGTCAACCGGGAAACATTACCATCAAAAGTCATAACTTTGTGTGTGTGTGTGTGTGTAATGGAAAGGGACAACATAAGAGGGGGGCTCTGCAAATAGACGGCTGCCCCAGGGTCCTATTGCATTATTAATACGGGGATTGGTAGTTGTGCCTCTTGCTCGGATAATAGCGCCACTACCTGCGTTCTATTGAAAAGGATTTCTATTCCGCTCAGCCACCCGCCAAAAGATCTTTTCCACTGTTATTACTAAAGTAGTTATGGGAAAAAAACACAAGCTCTCACCTTTGCCTGCATGCAAATAATCGCTTCCACTCCCCACAGGCGGCTTTTTAGACTAAGCTTGTTGGACAAAATAATAGAGCACTTTGAAAAGAACCGCGGTTACGATCAAATGGGGTCTCGGAGAAACTATCGAGGGTCACGCGTCAACTTTTTAAAACATTCTGTAGACCTGTGACCTCAGCGCAGTCAATCCTCATACTGGGACTGGCACAGTCAAATGTTGAAGAGCTCACTTTGCATGATTGTCTCAAATTAGTAAAAAGGATGTTACATGATATGGAAGCCAAGCTGAACTTTGGCTATGGTTCTGCTCGAAGAAAATTTACACATAGAATGCACCCTCTCTTTTCTACCTTTGCAAATACACACACATTCTATATCATTTCGGTTCGGAGGAAGAAGTACCAGGTGCGGGGAGCGAGAGTGGACAAGAGTGAACTCTCAGTTTTGTTCTCCCCCAAGTCGGTGCAGCCAAGGAAGACAAAAGCATATGTGGAGGGCGACCATTTTAGAGATTAAGCGGGACTTTAGACGGCTCTGTTCTCTCTCCAGCGCTATAATTGCTATTGTTTGACCTTGCTCTTTTGTACAGAATGAATTGTTAATCTTCAATTCTAGTCACCTCTCTTAACGAAAACATCTGGGTCGACTCTTCCCTCTGTTGCGCGCGACCGGTCTTCCTCTCAGGAAATAAAACACACTGGTCAATCCCAAATTCTTTTGGATGACATATATGTTGAGTAAGAAGGACCATTGATTGATTGATTGAAACTTTTATTAGTAGATTGCACATCCATCCATCCATCCATCCATCCATCCATCTTCTTCCGCTTATCTGAGGTCGGGTCGCGGGGCAGCAGCCTAAGAAGGGAAGCCCAGACTTCCCTCTCCCCAGCCACTTCGTCCAGCTCCTCCCGGGAGATCCCGAGGCGTTCCCAGGCCAGCCGGGAGACATAGTCTTCCCAACGTGTCCTGGGTCTTCCCAGTGGCCTCTACCGGTCGGACGTGCCCTAAACACCTCCCTAGGGAGGCGTTCGGGTGGCATCCTGACCAGATGCCCGAACCACCTAATCTGGCTCCTCTCGATGTGGAGGAGCAGCGGCTTTACTTTGAGCTCCTCCCGGATGACAGAGCTTCTCACCCTATCTCTAAGAGAGAGCCCCGCCACCCGGCGGAGGAAACTCATTTTGGCCGCTTGTACCCGTGATCTTGTCCTTTCGGTCATAAACCAAAGCTCATGACCACAGGTGAGGATGGGAACGTAGATCGAACGGTTAATTGAGAGCTTTGCCTTCCGGCTCAGCTCCTTATTCACCACAACGGATCGATACAGCGTCTGCATTACGGAAGACGCCGCACCGATCCGCCTGTCGATCTCATGATCCACTCTTCCCTCACAGGTGAACAAGACTCCGAGGTACTTAAACTCCTCCACTTGGGGCTGGGTCTCCTCCCCAACCCGGAGATGGCACTCCACCCTTTTCCGGGCGAGAACCATGGACTCGGACTTGGAGGTGCCGATTCTCATCATAGTAGATTGCACAGTACAGTACATATTCCGTACAATTGACCACTAAATGGTAACACCCGAATACGTTTTTCAACATGTTTAAGTCGGGGTCCACGTTAATCAATTCATGGTAACCACCGAGACGGAATAGTACTTGGCCAAGTTTTACTAAAGCTTTAGGAGACCAGCCCTTACAATGCGACAATAGCATCCACAGGAAGAGGTCTAAACCCAAACAAAAAGAAAGTCATAACATACTCCCAGAAAAGGGAGTATGTTATACCCCTACGCGGAAAGTACGGCGCCTTCAAGGTGAAACAAAGAGTTTACTAGCGGACGTAGGATAAAGACCCAAAGTGTTCAAATATTAGCTGCTTCCAACATGACTATGGATTAAGAAAGAACACTTAAAAATATAGCATTCTCACACCTCCTAAAAGGAGGGTCCCAATACCTCATAGCCAGCACGAGGACATGGGCAATAATAATGTGTCAAAAATATATTAATATATATTTCTCACTGGCACTCATTTAAGGCGGACACTCCCTTTCCCTCTCCCTTATTTCTCCTGTTTGCTTCTTTGTTTTGTCTCCTGTTTGCTCTTTGCACTGCTCTCTGTCCTCTCAACGAAATTGACAAGATCCCGGGTTTGGAGGAACCCGCCTGTCTTGACAGAACGGTTGTCGCTGGACAGACGACAGACTCTTGGGAGAAGAGGAGTGCCGCGTGCCTGGCGACCCTTTCAGTCGCGGATGTTGAAGACATCTGCCTATTCGGAATCATGATTAAAGAACATCTGCTGATTGGAATAAGCGTTGCCCTGGTGTATCGACACATTGGAAGATGGTGGCAGCCGTTCAGGGGACCCTAAAGCTTACTACAAATCATTGGCGAATGCGAGCAAAAATGTGGGCACTCAGACTTTTGCAATTTTGGTCTACATTGCAAACTTCACGACATCTGGAGACGCTGTCTGCTCTGATGGTGAAGTACGATGAATTTGAGGACCAGAAATAGACAATTAAAGTGGAAATGTAACATTTGTTTTTGCTCTCCCCAAAAACTAACATTCTAATCTAGATTGGTTTCCCGGGCTGCAAGCGACGTGGCAAGATCGCTCCTTCGAGACTCTCCCAGAGGACAGTGCAGTGAAGGTGCAACAGACTCCTTCTCTGTTTGTTTGTTTATTTTTGTTGGACTGACTGGCTGTGCTATCGCATTGGAGAGAGCACCTAGGTAGGGGAACGGAGACAGGCTGCAGGCTTACACAAACATATGCATCCACGAAAAGTACAAGCTACACAAACACACACGTGGTATGACAGAAAACAGAGCAGCGCCCCTAGTGGCTGGCAGCTTTGGGCCGGATGCCTGCCCCCTCAACCCCTCGTTGTAAGTCTTGAGTTGTATGTCGTAATATGTATATGTGCTTTTTTTGGGCCCCCCCAACAGGAGCCCAGTCTGAGATCGACTTTGTTTTTATAACTCGTCCTTCCCCAGCGTCTACCTTTTTCCCACCGTTTACGGGCGCCATAAGTGGAACTCATCAGTGTTCCTGTTCTGCTACCCTGTACAACAGGGGTCACCAACCTTTTTGAAACCAAGAGCTACTTCTTGAGTACTGATTAATGCGAAGGGCTACCAGTTTGACACACTTAAATAAATTGCCAGAAATAGCCAATTTGCTCAATTTACCTTTAACTCTATGTTATTACGATATTTACACTTAATTGAACGGTTTAAAAGAGGAGAAAACACGAAAAAATGACAATTCAATTTTGAAACATAGTTTTTCTTCAATTTCGACTCTTTAAAATTCAAAATTCAACCGAAAAAAAGAAGAGAAAAACAAGCTAACTTGAATCTTTTTGAAAAAATTAAAAAAATAATTCATGGAACATCATTAGTAATTTTTACTGATTAAGATTAATTTTAGAATTTTGATGACATGTTTTAAATAGGTTAAAATCCAATCTACACTTTGTTAGAATACATAACAAATTGGACCGAGCTATATTTCTAACAAAGACAAATCATTATTTCTTTTAGATTTTCCAGAACAAAAATTTTAAAAGAAATTCAAAAGACTTTGAAAAAAGATTTTAATTTGATTCTACAGATTTTCTAGATTTGCCAGAATATTTTTTTAAAAATTTAATCATAATAAGTTTGAAGAAATATTTCACAAATATTCTTCGTCGTAAAAACAGAAGCTAAAATGAAGAATTAAATTCAAATGTATTTATTATTCTTTACAATAAAAAAAATACATTTACTTGAGCATTGATTTAAATTGTCAGGAAAGAAGAGGAAGGAATTTAAAAGGTAAAAAGGTATATGTGTTTTTTCTCTAAAATTGTCTTTCTGAAAGTTATAAGAAGCAAAGTAAAAAAATGTATGAATTTATTTAAACAAGTGAAGACCAAGTCTAAAATATTTTCTTGGATTTTAAAAATATTTGAGTTTTGTCTCTCTTAGAATTAAAAATGTCGAGCAAAGCGAGACCAGCTTGCTAGTAAATAAATACAATTTAAAAAATAGAGACAGCTCACTGGTAAGTGCTGCTATTTGAGCTATTTTTAGAACAGGCCAGCGGGCTACTCATCTGGTCCTTACGGGCTACCTGGTGCCCGCGGGCACTGCGTTGGTGACCCCTGCTGTACAATGTGTGTCTAATCTTGAAAAATTACATTTCGTTGTACTTGTGCAATGACAATAAAGATCCAGCCATCCAAGAAAGTGAGACATAATGCTGAGACACTTCATAAACATCTGGATGGTGGTAAAGAAAAGTGGTTGGGCTGGAACATAAAGTGAATGTTTTAAAGAAGCAAAATGATGGAAAGGATCACATTGTTGTCAAGCGTCGCGTCGTGGAAGACGAAAAAGGTTGTGGTGATTTTAAAATGCAGACAAACCAGGTGGCGGCGTGCAGTAAAAAGGGTATTTATTGATTAAACAAAGAAGAGCAAGTGAAGTGCTCTGAGCGGACAGACTATGAGGGAAACACAACAAAAAGCTGGAACACAGCTAAACCACTTACAAGTAATGTGGAGCAGACGGCGTCCACAAAGTACGTGCGCACTTAATAATAATAATAATGGATTCGATTTTATATCGCGCTTTTCTATTGTTGGATACTCAAAGCGCTCACAGAGAAGTGAGAACCCATCATTCATTCACACCTGCTGGTGGTAAGCTACATTTGTAGCCACAGCTGCGCTGGGGTAGACTGACGGAAGCGAGGCTGCCAGTTTGCGCCTACGGCCCCTCCGACTACCACCTAACATTCATTCATCATTCATTCACCAGTGTGAGCGGCACCGGGGGCAAGGGTCAAGTGTCCTGCCCAAGGACACAACGGCAGCGGTTTGGATGTCAAGAGGCGGGGAGCGAACCTGCAACCCTCAGGTTTCTGGCACGGCCGCTCTACCCACTACACCATGCCGCCCTTGCACTTGAACGTCTATAGCAGGGGTGTTTAAAGTGCGGCCCGGGGGCCATTTACGGCCCGCAGCTAATTGTTTACCGGCCCGCCACACATTCTGCAAACATTGCAAAATTGATAATATTGCAAAAATTTAAAAAAACATTTTAAAAAAGTGGAATGAGGTGAAACCTAACAAGAACAAGTTGCAATGTTGACACAAAGCTGCCGTGCAGGCTGTTTTTTGTTCCTTTTGTCTTTATTTTTCTTTTTTTTGCCATTGTTAAATAAAAAAAAAAGACAAAAAATCTATGTTATAATGAATTATTACTTTAAAAATATCACTTTAAAATGTTTTATGTGGAACAAATATTGCATATATTGTGTGGTTGCCATATAAAAACATCAAAGTTTTATTTGACAAAAGAGCATAAAACAAACAAAATAATAGTTCAAATGTAAAATCGACAGATACATCTGAAGTTGATCTCGTAATTTAAGTGTTAAAAGTAAAAAAAAAACTAATAAAAATGTATCACTTTATGAGTGGGGGACCTTTTGGATCCCAAATATATTTAGTAGGATTTTATTTAACTTTTCACTGTGATTACTCAAAAATATTAAATAATTAAAATCAATGGTGTCCTGCTTTATTGATATTTTAAGGCTCTAATTACTAAATACTGCATATTTCAGTTTCACTATAAAAAACAAAGTTGTCTTTGACAGAAAAAGTTTTTTTTTTTTTACTTTATATCAACCTCAAGTTGATATAGAGATTTACTGGAAGCATTAAATAAAATAAAAAAAATAATAATTTGACTTATTTTTAACAGTTTAATGACTGAGACCCTTTATAGTCTCCGGGAGCCGTAAAGGCTAAAAAAAATAAAAAAAAATCCATATATTTTGTTAAGGTTTGAAAATGAAAAATATCAAAATGGCCCCCGCATGCTTACATTTTTCTGTGTACGGCCCTCAGTGGAAAAAGTTTGGACACCCCTGGTCTATAGTGACCAGTGAATAGTCAATAATCGCCCGACCAACCAATGGTGTCGCAAGCTCTACTTAAATAGTGCTAATTACAAACAAAAAACAGGTGAGGGGAAAACTGCTAGAACAGCTGCTGCAGGAAATGGAAAAATAGGAAGTGAAAAAAACACAAAATAGGAGCATCAGCCAGGAACTAAAACTACACCCAGAAACTCAAAACAAGACTCGGCGTGGTGTGACAAGCCGTGGCAATTATCTCTCAAATGATTCAGAAAGTGCAAAAGTATGTCCGTGTAAATAGCAGAGCAGATTACACCGAAGGAGGGCAGGATGCTGCTCCTGGAACAGAACCACAGGTGGCCAAGTTTTTGCAGTCACAGGGGGTGGATGTGACCGTCAACAACATGGATACATGCAGTGGGTCTGGGTGAGTGTTGGCCTCATCCCTCACTCACAGCGTGAGTGGAGAATGGGGGAAGAATGCAGTACTGAGCTGATGACAAGTCTAAAAGAGAAAGAGCTGATTCAATATTATCTGCTCACGAATGCCACCCGGTGGTTGTTTGAGCGCAATCCCACTCCTTAAAGGGGAACTGCAATTTTTGGGGGAATGTTGCCTATCATTCACAATCATTATGAAAGACACAGACCCGCAGACGTGAGCACATCACCTCTATATTAGCGTCCCTTCACTGGCTCCCTGTGCGTTACCGAATCAATTTTAAACTCCTTCTATTTGTTTTTAAATGTCTAAACAACCTCACTCCAACATATCTCTCCGACCTCCTTCAGCCTTACTGCCCCACCCGATCCCTAAGATCAGCCGATCAGATGCTACTGACGGTCCCTGACACAAGGCCGAAGCTTAGAGGTGACAGAGCTTTCGCCGCTGCTGCTCCCAAGCTCTGGAACGACCGACCTCTGAGTGTTAGACAGGCCTCCTCTCTTCCTGTTTTTAAATCTCTCTTAAAAACATACTTTTATTCCATGGCTTTTAACAGAGTGATATCCATCCTGCTATGGCGCCCCATAATATACCTGCTGTGAACCCGTTTTTATGTTTTTATGTTCTATTTATTTTAGTTATTTATTTTTTATCGTGCTCGGTTTGTGTTGTGTTGTGTTTTCTCAAGTCTCTTATTATCTTTTAACCTGCCCATTGTACAGCACTTTGGCTACCCCTGTGGTCAATTTTAAATGTGCTTTATAAATAAAGTTGATATGATTTGATTTCGGATGGCTTTTTTTATGCATTCTGAATATTAAATAAATGAACAAATAAAAGTCTGCTTACAGCAGAGCCGATGGTAGCTCCACTATTACGCCCATAAAATCTGATAAATAACCATTCAAAATACTCAATTTACATTTTGTGACTTGAATATGAACCACTATAAATAGTCCGTCTGCCCTAACGCAGACGGACTATTTATAGCGGCGATGTGATCACTTCTGCGTGCATCATCGAGTGGTCTGCTGTTTCCTCGCTTCCCTGCTCCCTGTAAGTTTATTCTAGATCATAAATCATGCATCTCACCTGAAAAATAGATGGCTGAGGATATAATTTGACAAGCTGGGACACTTTAACCGCCATTCAGAACCTGGACCTGGTGAGAATGACACGAAAAGCGCTTGTTTACCCCCCCACCCCGTTTCTTTGCTAGGATTATGAGTCATTCTTCACCTAAATGGGAATATATGAACATCCTAGCAGTCGGCATCCTGATTACAGCAGACCTTGTACAGTAAGTGTCATTTTATTATGTTTGTTGGCTCTCATAAAGTCTGGAGTGAGTAATAATCAGTGATGAAGAAAAAAAAAAGAAAATGTTTTTTTTAATTAATTTGTTGCATATGCTTAAAATGATCAAAATATGTAAATATTAAATATTATTATAAATGTGCCCATGTATATAAAAGCCTAACTGGATATTTTTATGGGCTGCATAGGCAGAATTGAACAGCTCTCGCAGGCTCCATTGCAAGCGGACTTTTGATCCAAGTTATTTAATATTTACAATGCTTACAAACAAAAATCCATCCGTCGACATGTTTTTCATTGTGATTGTGAATGATAGGCAAAATTCCCAAAAAAGAGCGGCTCCTCTCCAAGGCTTTAGTTACACGCAGGATTCTCACAGGAATGAGGCAAAATACACATTTAGCTTCTGTATATCATATTATCTAGCAGTAATATCCTCACATTTGCCATCATCATAGGGAAAAAAACAAAGTGGTCATGCTGAGGCAGGGAGTCAAACTGAAAGGAACAAACGTCTACATCAGGGGTCACCAACATTTTTGAAACCAAGAGCTACTTCTTGGGTACTGATTAATGCGAAGGGCTACCAGTTTAAAAACACTTAAATAAATTGCCAGAAATAGCCAATTTGCTCAATTTACCTTTAACTCTATGTTATTATTAATAATTAATGATATTTACACTTAATTGAACGGTTTAAAAGAGGAGAAAACACGAAAAAAATTACAATTACATTTTGAAACATAGTTTATCTTCAATTTCGACTCTTTAAAATTCAAAATTCAACCGAAAAAAAGAAGAGAAAAACTAGCTAATTCGTATCTTTTTGAAAAAATTAAAAAAATAATTTATGGAACATCATTAGTAATTTTTCCTGATTAATATTAATTTTAGAATTTTGATGACATGTTTTAAATAGGTTAAAATCCAATCTGCACTTTGTTAGAATATATAACAAATTGGACCAAGCTATATTTCTAACAAAGACAAATCATTATTTCTTCTAGATTTCCAGAACAAAAATTTTAAAAGAAATTCAAAAGACTTTGAAATAAGATTTATATTTGATTCTACAGATTTTCTAGATTTGCCAGAATATTTTTTTTGAATTTTAATCATAATAAGTTTGAAGAAATATTTCACAAATATTCTTCGTCGAAAAAACAGAAGCTAAAATTAAGAATTAAATTAAAATGTATTTATTATTCTTTACAATAAAAAAAATAAATTTACTTGAACATTGATTTAAATTGTCAGGAAAGAAGAGGAAGGAATTTAAAAGGTAAAAAGGTGTATGTGTTTAAAAATCCTAAAATCATTTTAAGGTTGTATTTTTTTCTCTAAAATTGTCTTTCAGAAAGTTATAAGAAGCAAAGTAAAAAAATTAATGAATTTATTTAAACAAGTGAAGACCAAGTCTTTAAAATATTTTCTTGGATTTTCAAATTCTATTTGAGTTTTGTCTCTCTTAGAATTAAAAATGTCGGGCAAAGCGAGACCAGCTTGCTAGTAAATAAATAAAATTTAAAAAATAGAGGCAGCTCACTGGTAAGTGCTGCTATTTGAGCTATTTTTAGAACAGGCCAGCGGGCTACTCATCTGGTCCTTACGGGTGACCTGGTGCCCGCGGGCACCGCGTTGGTGACCCCTGGTCTACATCAACGAACATCTGACAAAATGCAAATTCTCATATGGCCAAAATTTTACAAAAGACTGAACAAAAACAATATTATCTGGATTACAAGGACATAAAAGGCAATTCATCAAGACTTGATAGAGCTAAAGTCAACAATAACAACGTCATAATAATAGCATATACTATTATTAATATACTATTTACGATATACCAATTTCACCAATATGTGTGCAGTGCTGGCTATCGGGTTAATAGCCCTGGCTTTTAGCTCGGTAGTTAGCACGCTCATACCTCACGCGGACGGTGGTGCCGTGACCCGGATGAGAGTGAGGTCTAGGGGGGGTGAGTGTAACTGAAGCCATGTTTACTCACTCCCGGGCAACCTTAAGAGCAGTGCTGGCAATCGGGTTGATAGCAAAGGCTTTTAGCTCGGTAGTTGGCACGCTCGTCTTTAAAGCGGACGACCTAGGTTTGAATTCCGGGATAAACGTAAATGCAAAGACTGGACCAGGCGGGTTAGGTGAGGCTTAGTGGGGTGAGAGTAATGGAGGCCAGCCAGTGTGGCTGGGTCATGTGTGTGTTGGAAAACCCCACTCCCTGACAAGCTTTTAGCTCGGTAGTTAGCATGAGGACGACCCAGGTTTGAGTCCCGGGCGGAACAGAAAAAGCAGAAACTGAACCAGGCGGTTCAGTTATGGTATTATCGATAGAAGGCGCAGAGAAGGATTAGGTAGATAGATAGTACTTTATTGATTCCTTCAGGAGAGTTCCCTCAGGAAAATGAAAGTTAGTTATAAATATGACAAATACAACCACAAACTAAATTAACACCAAAAAAAAAAATACAAAACCCAAAACCGGTGAAGTTGGCATGTTGTGTAAATCGTGAATAAAAAAATAATACAATGATTTGCGAATCCTTTTGAACCTCCATTCAATTGAATAGACTGCAAAGACGAGATATTTAACATTCAAACTACAAAACTGTGTTATTTTTGGCAAATATTAGCTCATTTGGAATTTGATGCCTGAAACATGTTTCCAAAAAAGCTGGCACAAGTGGCAAAAAAGACTGAGAAAGTTGAGGAATGCTCATCAAACACTTATTTGGAACATCCCACAGGTGAACAGGCTAATCTGGAACAGGTGGGTGCCATGATTGGGTATAAAAGCAGCTTCCATACAAGGGTGGGGCGAGGGTCACCACTTTGTGAACAAATGCGTGAGCAAATTGTCGAACTGTTTAAGAAGAACATTTTTCAACGAACTGTTGCAAGGAATTTAGGGATTTCCCCATCTATGGTCCGTAATATCATCAAAAGCTTCATATAACCTGGAGAAATCACTGCGCAAACGCGATGATATTATGGACCTTCGATCCCTCAGGCGGTGCTGCATCAAAAAGCGACATCAGTGTGTAAAGGATATCACCACATGGGCTCAGGAACACTTCAGAAAACCACTGTCGGTAACTACAGTTGGTCGCTACATCTGTAAGTGCAAAATAAAACTCTACTATGCAAAGCGAAAGCCATTTATCAACAACACCCAGAAATTCCACCGGCTTCGCTGGGCCCGAGCTCATCTAAGATGGACTGATGCAAAGTGGAAAAGTGTTCTGTGGTCGGACGAGTCCACATTTCAAATTATTTTTGGAAACTGTGGATGTTGTTTCCTTTGGACCAAAGAGGAAAAGAACCATCTGGATTGTTATAGGCACAAAGTGGAAAAGCCAGCATGTGTGATGGTATGGGGGTGTATTAGTGCCCAAGGCATGGGTAACTTACACATCTGTGAAGGCACCATTAATGCTGAAAGGTACATACAGGTTTTGGAGCAACATATGTTGCCATCCAAGCAACGTTATAATGGACGCCCCTGCTTATTTCAGCAAGACAATGCCAAGCCAAGTGTTACAACAGCGTGGCTTCATAGTAAAAGAGTGCGGGTACTACACTGGCCTGCCTGTAGTCCAGACCTGTCTCCCGTTAAAAATGTGTGGTGCATAATGAAGCCTAAAATAGCACAAGGGAGACCCCCGGACTGTTGAACAACTTAAGCCGTACATCAAGCAAGAATGGGAAAGAATTCCACCTGAGAAGCTTCAAAAATGTGTCTCCTCAGTCCCCAAACGTTTACTGAGTGTTGTTAAAAGGAAAGGCCATGTAACACAGTGGTGAACATGCCCTTTCCCAACTACTTTGGCACGTGTTGCAGCCATGAAATTCTAAGTTAATTATTATTTGCCAAAAAAAATAAAGTTTATGAGTTTGAACATCAAATATGTTGTCTTTCAATTGAATATGGGTTGAAAATGATTTGCAAATCATTGTATTACGTTTATATTGACATCTAACACAATTTCCCAACTCACATGGAAACGGGGTTTGTATATAACAGCTACTTTCTAAAAAGAGGGGGTACTAAAAATAGCATGAGATTGCCCCAAAAAATATTTCCGACTAAGGAGAAGCTGGAGGTGCTGAAAGAAGGTCTGCAGTAGCGACCGAGCAGCTGATCCAACCCTCACTTACGGAATTATGATATCCCCCGATTCCGTAGGGCGAGGAAGTCGGGCCGAGCCGCCGCTCTCTTTACAGAGACGTGTCAGCCCAGGTGATTCACTGAACTAATTAGAATGCACCGCCGGTCCTCTTACCTCGCCTCTTTCCCATCATTACACCGACTCGGCCCTGACAACGTGAGGAAGCGGCCCCTTGAACTCGGAGGACATTATGGGTCGATCAAAAAGTGCAAAAGGTGCCCCACCCCGTCAACATTTATTAACATTTCCTTGTTTTTTTTTCTTCACATCCGCCGAGGCTCTTTGACTGTCGGTTCTGTCAAAGTTCATCAGATAGTGGGCGGTGTAGGACAATTAGCTAGGGATGAGGAATTAATGAAGGGAAGAAGGAAGGTGGTAGGGTTTACAGCTGTCTACCACCATGCGGTGATGACAACTTTACCAATAGAACAGTGGTACCTCAACTTAGCGGCACAGTGCGTTCAACGGCCGAGCTCGTAACGCACAACTGGTGATGTGCGGATTGATACTGAAATATCAATACCAGCTCTTTCTTGCGCTAATATCGATCCTCAAATCAAATAATAATAATAATAATAATAGATTTTATATATAAAAAGCACTTTACATTGAGTAAAAAACCTCAAAGTGCTAAAGTGCATTAAAAAAAATAAAAATAAAACGATAATAAAAAAAAAAATACAATAAAAAATAGAACTGCCAAATAGCTAAAACTAGTATGCATATGTCTAAAAAAAAAAAAAAAGGCTTTTTTAAAAAGAAGGGTTTTTAATAGGGATGTCCAATAATGGCTTTTTGCCGATATCCGATATTCCGATATTGTCCAACTCTTTAATTACCGATACCGATATCAACCGATACCGATATATACAGTCGTGGAATTAACACATTATTATGCCTAATTTGGACAACCAGGTATGGTGAAGATAAGGTTGTTGTTTTTTTAAATAAAATAAAATAAGATAAATAAATTAAAAACATTTTCTTGAATACAAAAGAAAGTAAAACAATATAAAAACACTTAGATAGAAACTAGTAATTAATGAAAATGAGTAAAATTAACTGTTAAAGGTTAGTACTATTAGTGGAGCAGCAGCACGCACAATCATGTGTGCTTACGGACTGTATCCCTTGCAGACTGTATTGATATATGTTGATATATAATGTAGGAACCAGAATATTAATAACAGAAAGAAACAACCCTTTTGTGTGAATGAGTGTGAATGAGTGTAAATGGGGGGAGGGAGGTTTTTTGGGTTGGTGCACTAATTGTAAGTGTATCTTGTGTTTTTTATGTTGATTTAATACAAATAAAAAAAATAAAAATAAAAAAAAACGATACCGATAATAAAAAAAACGATACTGATAATTTCCGATATTACATTTCAAAGCATTTATCGGCCGATAATATCGGCCTGCCGACATCTCTAGTTTTTAAGCCTTTTTTAAAAGCATCCACAGTCTGTGGTGCCCTCAGGTGGTCAGGGAGAGCGTTCCACAGACATGGGAGCGACGGAGCAGAACGCCCGGTCTCCCATTGTTCGTAGCTTTGTCCTCGCAGGTTAGAGGAGGTTAGCCTGTCCGGAGCGGAGGATTTGGGGGTGAGTAGTTCTTTGAGGTAGAGGGGGGCATTACCATGGAGGCACTGGTGGGTTAGTAGGGAGACTTTGAATTCAATCCTGAGTGGAACAGGAAGCCAGTGAAGGGATTTGAGAGTTGATATGGTCATATTTCTGCACTCTCATCAAAATGTCGATACTTTTGATATACAGGCCAAAACCTACTCAGTGGCCTAGTGGTTAGAGTGTCCGCCCTGAGATCGGTCATACCAAAGACTATAAAAATGTGACCCATTACCTCCCTGCTTGGCACTCAGTATCAAGGGTTGGAATTGGGGGTTAAATCACCAAAAATGATCCCTTCACCTCCCAGGGGGGTGATCAAGGGTGATGGGTCAAATGCAGAGAATAATTTCGCCACACCCTAGTGGTACTTTAACTTTTAACTTAAAAGTTTGGACACACCTTTTCATTCAATGTGTTTTCTTTATTTTTATGAGTATTTACATTGTAGATTTTCACATCAAAACTATGAATGAACACATGAGGAGTTATGTACTGAACAAAAAATGGTGAAATAACTGAAAACATGTTTTATATATGTATATATATACATGTTTTATATATGTATATATGTATATATATATATATATACATATATATGTATATATATATATATATATATATATATATATATATATTATGTTTTATATATGTATATATATATATATATATATATATATATATATATATATATATATATATATATATATATATAATAAATATACACATTCGCATATACATATACATATGTGCATATATATATATATATATATATATATATATATATATATATATGTATATGTATATATATATATATATATATATATATATATATATATATATAATAAATATACACATTCGCATATATATATACATATGTGCATATATATATATATATATATATATATATATATATATATATATATATATATATATATATATGTATATGTATATATATATATATATATATATATATATATATATATATATATAATGTTTTATATATGTATATATATATATATATATATATATTATAAATATACACATTCGCATATATATATACATATGCGCATATATATGTATATATATATATATATATATATATATATATATATATATATATATATATATATATATATATATATATATATATATATATATATATATATTCTAGTTTCTCTCAAAATAGCCACCCTTTGCTCTGATTACCGCTATGCACACTCTTGGCATTCTCTCCGTGAGCTTAAAGAGGTAGTCACCTGAAAGGGTTTCCACTTCACAAGTGTCATCGTTTTGATGCTTTTTGTGACAATCTGCAATGTAAATAGTCATGAAAATAAAGAAAAACGCATTGAAATGAGAAGGTGTGTGTGGAGGGGGGGCGTGGCCTGCGGGCCTGCCGCGAAGCGGGGTGTGTAAGGTGAGGACCGGCCTCGAAGACAGCGGCAGGTGAGTAGATTGCCCAGCTGGGGTCTGTTATGTAATCACCTGTCGCCCTTAATTAGCAGCAGCCGGCACGAGAGACTGAGTGGGGAGTTGGAGCAGAGCAACACATGCACAGAGCCGGACTGAAAATGTCTAAAGTATATATTGCTGAAATGTGCAATATAATCACACCATGTTTATTTAGCAATTTCCAAAACTTGATATCTTCGCTTTTCACTTAATTGAGTAATTGTGTGTTACCTTCAGCACTGACACACTGGACGCTTTGTTCCACAGTCCCAGGACCACAGGTGCTATTGTCGGGCGTACACTTC
>NC_084743.1:15144022-15169022 GCF_033978785.1 Entelurus aequoreus
GGTAAAAATGATGTCTGTTGTTTTTACGGAAAAACGATACCACTTTCTTTTAAACGGTAAAATGCTGGCAACTGAGCAGCCAGTTTTTATTTATTTTATTTTCATTTTTTTGAACCGTAAAATCTATTGACATTTTTACAATGTAAATTTGAATGGATAACTTTACCGAAAAAAAAGTGTAATGTATGATAATTAAATATTTGTCACATTAGGAAACTCAAAACGAGTAGTTCATTATTCGTATAACTACTTTCCAACCTAAATGCATGCAAATGTAACCAACATTACATTATTAACATGAACATCGTTATTATTACAGATTCATAAACAATTTTTAAGCTATAATATTTAATTTTTTAATTTTATTTTAGGAAAAACATTTTTTTTTAACGTATGATCATAAAACATTTGTTGCTTTATTCGATAATCTTCACCAAAAATATATGCAATTGTGTTTTTTTTCTGTCAATATGAAAAGAACGAACACATTTAGTAAGAAAAGATAAAGTACTTAATTAATGCATATAATTTCCAGGCTTTTGCGGACCCGTTCTTGGCCACATCAGAGTAGACATTTCAGGCTTGTGAGTCGAGTATGGAAAAATAATCAGGCGCAGGTAGGAAAAAGATGCTATTTTCCTGACATTTCGATGTTTTGACTGAGCTGTCAAATATGTTCCAGTTTTCCAGCAGTACAAGAGTTGACCTAAATCCATTTTGCTTAACATGGATTTTACTGCTTTATGAGAACCTACACATGCATTTATTTGGTCTACTTGATATAACGACTATAAGTAAAAATTTAAAAAAAATTAAAGTGTAGCCTCAACCACATTTCCAAAGTGGGCAAAGAGACAGGAGCCAGATGAAGGTGGCAATGAACACAGTCCCTGCACGGTGTCGGTGATTGGGGTCACGGTGCAGCATTTGGTGCGGGTCACAGTTGTGAGTACCTGTTGTTGCTTTTATTGAGTCTCACTAAAATAGAAATCACTCTCAGAAATAAAAGGTGACACACAGACAAACAACTATAAAGCTGCATCTCCATCCTGCTGGGAACAATTATATCACTGTGCGGGGGCACCGTTATGGATGGGTACCAAAACTGGGTTGCATACTTGCACCGGTGCCAACGTGAACAGTAGTAACACGACCCAAAGAAGAAGGAGCTATCGCCAGCGAGATGCATTCATGAAACCCGGAATTGTGAATTATGGTCTTTTCCGGACCATAGGGCAGATGAATAGTCTATTTTTTAAATACTTTTTTCATATATAAGGCGCACCGGATTATAAGGCGCATTAAAGGAGTCATATTATTATTATTTGCTTTCTAAATGTAGGTCTATATAACACGTAATGGTGGTTCTTTGTTCAAAATGTTGCATAGATGATGTTTTACAAACCATCTTTCAGCCGCTTTCTGACAGTCCCTTTAGGATGCGCCGTTTTGTGGGCGGTTTTATTTACGTGGCTCGCCTTCGGCAGCGTCTTCTCCCCGTCATCTTGGTTGTAGCGGTGTGGCGTGCAAGGACGGGAGTGGACGAAGTGTCAAAAGATGGCACTAACTGTTTTAATGGCATTCAGACTCCTCATACGGAAACAACAACCGTCCGACCGGAACTCTAATAACTAAAGTTCCTTGGGTGAATAAAGTAACCTCACTACACCGGTATGTTTTAGCGCTTCCATGGCGAGTTTACTGACAGATATAAGTAAGAACCAGGGATGTCCGATAATATCGGCCTGCCGATATTATCGGCCGATAAATGCGGTAAAATGTAATATCGGAAATTATCGGTATCGTTTTTTTTTATTATCGGTATCGTTTTTTTTTTTTTTTTTTTTTTTTAATTAAATCAACATAAAAAACACAAGATACACTTACAATTAATGCACCGACCCAAAAAACCTCCCTCCTCATTCACACAAAAGGGTTGTTTCTTTCTGTTATTAATATTCTGGTTCCTACATTATATATCAACATATATCAATACAGTCTGCAGGGATACAGTCCGTAAGCACACATGATTGTGCGTGCTGCTGCTCCACTAATAGTACTAACCTTTAACAGTTAATGTTACTCATTTTCATTAATTACTAGTTTCTATGTAACTGTTTTTATATTGTTTTACTTTCTTTTTTATTCAAGAAAATGTTTTTAATTTATTTATCTTATTTTATTTTATTTATTTTTTTAAAAGTACCTTATCTTCACCATACCTGGTTGTCCAAATTAGACATAATAATGTGTTAATTCCACGACTGTATATATCGGTTGATATCGGTATCGGTAATTAAAGAGTTGGACAATATCGGAATATCGGATATCGGCAAAAAGCCATTATCGGACATCCCTAGTAAGAACTTTACACTACTTTATATCAGAATTGGCAAAAGCGGAGGATGAATGTCCCATAACAAGAAGATAGAGAAAAAGAAGAAGCTTATCGACTACGCCGTCCGCACAGACTACACATTTTCAGGACTTATGCAGATCCCAAATACACATCAGCAGGTACCAGAAGGTAAGAACAATTGCTTGTGCATTATATTGCGAAACAAAACGCCAGATAATGTGTCTTACCTTATACACACACCATAATAATACTCATATGTTTTATGCACCGACAATCCATCAAGCGGTGTGGCTTCATAGCTTACCAAAGTCGTACTAAAAAATGTTGATAGATTTTTGAGCGCCGTGTTTAATGTTCTATATTATCAATGGAACATATAAAATGTTGGTGTTGTTTACTTGAGTCATATTGCAGTCTACACATATCTCTTATGTGTGACTGCCATCTACTGGTCACAATTATCATTACACCATGCACCAAATAAAATTGCTTTGAGGTCGGTAAGCAAAACCAGAATGATTCCGTACATTAGGTTATAAGGCACACTGTCCAGTTTTGAGAACAAAAAAAGATTTTATGTGCTCCTTATAGTCCGGAAAATACGGTATTTATACATTCTATATACCTGATGGCTTTGCCGCGATAATTATGACAATTTGTCTTCAATCAATCAATCAATCAATGTTTATTTATATAGCCCTAAATCACAAGTGTCTCAAAGGGCTGCACAAGCCACAACGACATCCTCGGTACAGAGCCCACATACGGGCAAGGGAAAACTCACCCCAGTGGGACGTCGATGTGAATGACTATGAGAAACCGTGGAGAGGACCGCATATGTGGGTAACCCCCCCCCCCCCCCCCCCTCTAGGGGAGACCGAAAGCAATGGATGTCGAGTGGGTCTGACATAATATTGTGAAAGTCCAGTCCACAGTGGATCCAACACATCAACGAGAGTCCAGTCCATAGTGGGGCCAGCAGGAACCCGTCCCGGGCGGAGACGGGTCAGCAGCGCAGAGACGTCCCCAACCGATGCACAGGCTAGCGGTCCACCCGGGGTCCCGACTCTGGACAGCAAGCTCTTCATCCATGGCCACCGGACCTGTGCAACCCCCCCCCCCCCCCCCCCCTTCTTCTAAGACAAACTAGACAATCCGGTTGTGATCGATTGAATGTCCTGAGAAGACAACTTGTTCTTATTTGCTGAATGGTTTACTTAGTTAGAATTTTATTTAAATTACTGAAGTATTTAAACTAGTACAGTGGAACCTCGATTTATGAACCCCTCTATTTGAGAACTTTTTGATTTACAAACTTTAAGCCAAATGTTCGTCCAAGTGTTACCAATGTCTTTGTGTACGAACGCTTCATTCAGTCATTCACACTATGTGGCGTCTGCAGGCAAGTTTTGTCCGTTTTGCCAACTCAATATGAGTCCCAAAAACACAACACACCAGTGTGGAAAGGAGGGAATCGCTGTGGAGTACAAGAATGGCAAAGTGGCAGAATCCAGAATCCAGACAGCAAGGATGAATTCCAGCTTGAACCATCAAAATGCTTCGAAGCACTTGCACTGGATGACCAATTTGTAGATTCATCAGAGTGGTACGAGTCATTTGAAACCACAGTAAGAGACCTGGCTGAGAAAGTTATTGGAAACCCCTGATTTACCCAGCTGGGTGTCTGAAGGTACAACCAAACTCAAAACACAAAGAGATGAGACCAATAAGAGGTCCCAACTAACAAAGTCACATCAAGCAAGAGCAAGGTGGAGGAACCTTAACGCTCGACTGAATGACTCTTACAAAGTACACAAAGACTGCTGTACTTGACAAACAAATGGACAATCTCAGAGCTGATGAGAGAGGACATTACACAACCACTTGGAATATAATCCAGTCATTGTCTGGGAGGAACACCAAAGCCAAGGTCACGGTGACACTGAGGACTGGCGAACCACCCAAGAATGAAGAACATCTTCTTGAGCAGTGAAAAGACTATTTCAGCAGATTTCTGAACAACGATAGTGGCTTGGTTCCACCAGACCTACCTCCTTCGGCAATAAATGATCTTCCCATCTGCAACGATCCTGCCACCCGTGAAGAAACAGTTGAAGCAATCGCAGCTATGAAAACCACAAAGCAGCTGGCATTAATTACACCTTTACTGCAGATTCTCCCCAAGGAGGTGGTGACCATATGATTGATGCCATCCATGCCTTCTACTCGGAGGTGTACACCAACTTGTCTCCTGAGGACTGGCGAGCCACCCAAGAAAGAAGAATGTCTTCTTGAGGAGTGGAAAGACTATTTCAGCAGATTTCTGAACAACGATAGTGGCTTGGTTCCACCAGACCGACCTCCTTCGGCAGTAAATGATCTTCCTATCTGCAACGATCCTCCCACCCGTGAAGAAACAGTTGAAGCAATCACAGCTATGAAAACCACAAAGCAGCTGGCATTGATTACACCATTACTGCAGATTCTCTCCAAGGAGGTGGTGACCATATGATTGATGCCATCCATGCCTTCTACTCGGAGGTGTACACCAACTTGTCTCCTCCTAAACAGCGGGTTAGACATGTCATCATCCCACTGCAAAGAAGGGTGATCTGTCTCTCGTGACCAACTACAGAGGCATATCTCTAATGTTGAGAGCTGCCAAGGTAAATAATAAGATCCTCCTTAACGGGTTTCAGACTCACCTAGACCCTCTTCTACGATGTAGATCAGTGATGTTGACTGTGGAACTCCTGAATAAATAGAGGGACGCGGGAGCTGAACCTTAGAGCGTAGGGCGAGACTGTGACTAAGTGTGCAGCTCCATGCGTTCTCCTCATGAGCTAAATTGAACTCTGTCTCTGCATGATTCCTTGCTTCTTGTCTGATTAATAGATGTCATCAGTGTTTGAACCTGACACATTACTGCCACAGGTGGTGGAAAAGTGTATTGCAACTGGGTACCGCTGCGGCCCACAGTTGAGAAACAGATATTTTTTTGGCGGACTTCTAGAGGGTGCTCACGGCCCTATGGTTAGGAAACACAGACGGTATCATGGACAGCTCTCAGTGCAGCAAAGGGGAGGGGCAGAGTGTGCCTGAGCGAGCAGCAACGAGAAAGAGAGAAAATGCAAACTTTGAGAAATGTATTTACATTTTTTTTAACATATAATATTGAGAAACTGCAACCAAAGTATCGATCCTATCACACGAGCGTTGTTCCGATCACAATGCTCACCTTGGTCTCGATATGTGGTTACTCGGTTCACACATTGTCCCCGTGAGAAACATACAGAATAATAAACTCAGGGTCTGTAAATTAAAGGGACTATCGCGAGTTTTCGCAATTCTCTGAGGACAAAGAAACCTGTTGGAGATTAAATAATGTAAACTTGTCTCTGCCCAAAGCCCCCCTGAGTTATTTCCACGACACAGGAGCAGCAGCCACATTCATCTTCCGCTATATTCATTCTAACAAAGGCCTGGCATTTGGCACAGAGGTCTTATGTTATTTCCTTCCACGTGTGGAGTTTCTAATCTGGGGGAAGCTGGGAGTCGACACAATAACCTCACAGTCTAGTACTGTGCTAAGAGAGACTATGGTGCAGGTTCGTCTGAGTGTTGATTTGAGTGCTAAAAGTCAAACTACGTACACAGTTTGGACGTGAGCATAGTATGGTTGTCCCGATACCAATATTTTGGTACCGGTACCAAAATGTATTTTGATACTTTTCGATATTTTCCTAAATGAAAGGAAAGTAAATTCACCAAGACGTCAACGTGGAGAAAATGAATCTGTTTAGCTGATTCGAGAGCTAGCTTTCGCAGCTAATGGGTCAATGATGATGACTTCTGTTTTGTTTGATCAGCCGTTTTACTGCCATGTTACAGAAACCGTTTGGAAATAAACATTTACAAAAATTTTCTGCGTAAATAACACTTTTTTATAACGTATATATATATATATATATATATATATATATATATATATATATATATATATATATATATATATATATATATATATATATATATATATATATATATATATATATATATATATATATATATATATATATATATATATATATATATATATATATATATATATATATATATATATGTCTTAATTAGATTATCCAAAAAATAGTGCTCGATACCGTGGTAGAGCGTAATATGTATGTGTGGGAAAAAAATCACAAGACTATTTCATCTCTACAGGCCTGTTTCATGAGGGGTTTTCCTCAATCCTCAGGAGATTTTTCTCCTGAGGAATGAGGAAAACCCCTCATGGCCGTTCTGTCGCCAGCATTTTACTGTAAAAAAACAATGGTACCATTTTCCATTTACAGTCATATATATATATATATATATATATATATATATATATATATATATATATATATATATATATATATATATATATATATATATATATATATATATAGATATATAAAAAATATATAAATATGTACAGTATATATGTATATATATTTATATAGTTATATATATATATATATATATATATATATATATATATATATATATATATATATATATATATATATATATATATATATATATATAAAATATATAAATATGTACAGTATATATGTATATATATATTTATATATATATATATATATATATATATATATATATATATATATATATATATATATATATATATATATATATATATATATATATATATATATATATATATATATATATATATATATATATATATATATATACCTGCGGCTTATAGTCTGGTGCGGTTAATATATGGATTTTGGAGCTCTATAGTCTGGAAAATATAGTATTATGTTACACCCCTGTTAATAATTGATATGCCTCTTGTTCATGTTGGCGTTATTTCTGGCAGTGTTCTCTCAGTGTTCTTCTATTAGGTGCTTCAAAACCGGAAGTAGAATTGCCGTTCAGTCTCCTAGCCGTCCACAGCGTTTCTACTCGTATGGATTCTTTATTCACCACTCCTAGCAACGCTTGTAAGTCTTACAATATAACTAAAACTATTCATACTTACTAAAAAGTACCTTATGTGATGTCTGTAGGAGTGTTTTCATGCATATTTGTACGTGCTACCGTAAAATGATGAAGCCAGCGTTGTTAGCGTTAGCTAATATGCTAACACATTTATGACCGTCTGTGTTAGTATTATTAACTTACTATGGCATTATTTTTGTATTGTTTCAGTTTCACAAAGTCTTCGGTAAATTCACCAAGACGTGGAGTTATTGAGTCTGTTTAACTTATTAAAGAACTAGCTTCCGAAGCTAATGGGTCCATGACGATGACTTCTGTTTTGTTTAATCAGCCGTTTTACTGCAGTGTTACAGACACCGTTTGAAATCAATAACGTTATGTAAATAAACATTTACAAACATTTATGTGTAAGTACCTCATTTTATAATGTATATATATATATATATATATATATATATATATATATATATATATATATATATATATATTAGGGATGTCCGATAATGGCTTTTTGCCGATATCCGATATTCCGATATTGTCCAACTCTTTAATTACCGATACCGATATCAACCGATACCGATATCAACCGATACCGATATCAACCGATACATGCAGTGGTGGAATTAACACATTATTATGCCTAATTTGGACAACCATGTGTGGTGAAGATAAGGTACTTTTTTAAAAAATTAGTAAAATAAGATAAATAAATTCAAAACATTTTCTTGAATACAAAACAAAGTACAACAATATAAGAACAGTTACATAGAAACTAGTAATGAATGAAAATTTGTAAAATTAACTGTTAAATGTTAGTACTATTAGTGGACCAGCAGCACGCACAATCATGTGTGCTTACGGACTGTATCCCTTGCAGACTGTATTGATATATATTGATATATAATGTAGGAACCAGAATATTAATAACAGAAAGAAACAACCCTTTTGTGTGAATGAGTGTGAATGGGGGAGGGAGGTTTTTTGGGTTGGTGCACTAATTGTAAGTGTATCTTGTGTTTTTTATGTTGATTTAATTAAAAAAAAAAAAACGATACCGATAATAAAAAAAAAAACTATACCGATAATTTCCGATATTACATTTTAACGCATATATCGGCCATCTCTAATATATATATATATATATATATATATATATATACCTGCGGTTTATAGTCCGGTGCAGTTAATACATGGATTTTGGCATCTCTATAGTCCGTAAAATACAGTATTTTGTTACACCTTTGTTAATAATTGATATGCCTCTTGTTCATGTTGCCGTTATTTCTGGCAGACGTGCTGCAGAACAGCGAAGAAACAGCGCCCGTGTCAGCCCTGCGACCTCGAAGTAAAACCATGATGAAAGTTCTTTCAAATTACCTCTTCTGTTAAATTGATTTCCCCACACTGCGGTGCAATCTCACGAGCGGTGATAGTCGGGAAAAAAACACGACAGGCGTTCGCTGCTGGGCCAATGCGTTGTGTATTGAAAAATAATACAGCTGACACTACGTTAACGTCTTCAATATATTTTTTTTCTGTTTGCTGTTGGAATGAAATCCACATGAAAAAATAACATTTGCGCGTGTGGTAAAGCAACATAAGGTGCGAGATACACTGCGACACCTGACTCTTGGGGTAGTGCAAACATAGATTCCTGCCTTCCTAGGATTCAATATTAGGTATAAACGCTGAACAAAAAAGACGGCCAAAATACGTTGAAGACAACAAAAAATCAGCCTTTATTCCCTGAGGGTTCTATTATTTTACCTTCGTTGTTTTTTTTCTTGGGGTTCATGTATGTATTTATGTGTGTATGTATATGTATGTATATACTGTATACATACAGTACAGGCCAAAAGTTTGGACACACCTTCTCATTCAATGCGTTTTCTTTATTTTAATGGCTATTTACATTGTAGATTGTCACATCAAAACTATGAATGAACCAGTGACGTGCGGTCACTAGAGGCAGGGGATGCGGTGCCTCACCTGCCATCATGGAAAGAAAAAAAATGTAAAAAGAAAAAAAACAAAACTTAAATTGTTATATGTATTCAGTGATTATACTATAAAATTATTTATCATTTAACTTCACCAGTTTTAGATTATTTGTATTCAAAATCGCTGAATTTTCACATTTGCCGTTCAAATACTGAGAAGAGACGGTGTGGTGATCAGCAGCCATGTTGAGGCACGTCACTCAGTTGTGCCTCAACATGGATTGCGGACTCGGCTAACTGCTGGCCTGCTGTGCAGTGAGACCGTATTGCTATATGAATTATATGATACATTTCCATAGTTTAGTTAGCTAAAGTATATAATGTACAGTGTATTTTGTCAACAACTGCATGTGTGTAACGTATTTCTTGTGCTGAGCGATCATAAAACTGCTGCGAAGACGCACTGTGGGAGGCTCGCAGTAATCCCGCCTCCTTTTGCCGGTAAATGCACCCCGCCGCAGAATGCACCCCGGGCCCCGACGGGAGCGCCACACCAACCAAAGCCCACCACGTGCAAGACCGAATCCACCCAAAAAAGTCACTTAACAAGAAGCCAAAAAGTGCAAAAACAACAATGCTCGCGCCGGAGGAGCCGCGAACAGGGACACAACATTAGGTACACCTGCAGACTGCAGCACGGAGTTCATATTTCATTCATTCACAACTCCTCCAACACGAACACCACTGTTCCCGCACTTATAAGTAAAGGTAAGACTACAATATTTTTTTTTTTTATTAAATGTGCTTTTTTGTGTGCTACAGTTTGTATGTGTAAAGTTAAAGTTAAGTTAAAGTACCAATGATTGTCACACACACACACTAGGTGTGGTGAAATGTGTCCTCTGCATTCGACCCTTCCCCTTGTTCACCCCCTGGGATGTGAGGGGAGCAGTGGGCAGCAGCGGCGCCGCGCCCGGGAATCATTTTTGGTGATTTAACCCCCAATTCCAACCCTTGATGCTGAGTGCCAAGCAGGGAAGAATGCTGGTATGAGCTTTTAAACATAACCCGTGAACTGCTGCCAATCAAATGGTGAATAAGATACTCTTTAGGGTTCATATGTTTGTAAATCTGACCGTGATGAAGTCAGTGCCTCACCAGCCATGAACCTCACCGCACGTCACTGGAATGAACACATGTGGAGTTTTGTACTTAACAAAAAAGTGTGAAATAACTGAAAACATGTTTTATATTCTAGTTTCTTCAAAATAGCCACCCTTTGCTCTGATTGCTGCTCTGCACACTCTTGGCATTCTCTCCATGAGCTTCAAGAGGTAGTCACCTGAAGTGGTTTTCACTTCACAGGTGTCATAGTTTTGATGCCTTCAGTGACAATCTGCAATGTAAATAGTCATGAAAATAAAGAAAACGCATTGAAATGAGAAGGTGTGTCCAAATTTTTGGCCTGTACTGTATATAAATATATACATAAATAGATATATATTTTTTTTAAAATTTAAAAAAATATATATATATTTTTTTTTTAAATTAAATAAAAAAATTAAAAAAAATACAAAATAAAAAATACAAAATAAAAAATAAAAAAAAAAAATAAATAAATAAAAAAAAAAAAAAAAATAAATAAAAATAAAAAATGAAAAAAAAAAAATAAAAAAAAAATAAAATAAAATAAAAAAAAAAAAATAAAAAATAAAAAATAAAAAATAAAAAATATAAAATAAAAAATAAAAAAATAAAATAAAAAAAAAATATATATATTTATATATATTTTTTGCCCTCTAATTATTCATGAGTCTTATTGAAATGTGTCTTATTGTTAGTCTCCTTCCGTCTGTTTTGTGTGGTGTTTTGTGGGCCTTTACTTTGCCAACATTTCAATGTATACTGTTTTTCCTCACTGGCACTCATCGAGGGCGGACGCTTCCCATGAATTTTACTATGAATTGATTACGTGGACCCCGACTTAAACAAGTTGAAAAACATATCCGGGTGTTACCATTTAGTGGTCAATTGTACGGAATATGTACTGTACTGTGCAATCTACTAATACAAGTCTCAATCAATCAATCAATCAATCCCTTTCCTCTCCCTCATCTCTCCTGCTTGCTTCTTTGTCTTGTCTAGTCTTAACTTTCTTTTTGCCTCTTTTCGCACTACTCTCCAAATCTAAACATTGGAACTATTTAACTGGCCTCAATAAAATTGACAAGATCTTGGGTTTGGGGGAACCTGTTGTCGTGACCAAGTGGTTGTTGCTGGACACACCACGGACTCTTGGGAGAAGAAGGAGTCGAATACGTGAATATATCTACCTATTCGGAATTATGACAACAGGACATCTGCTGATTGGAGTAAGCGTTGCTCTGGTTTGTCGACAAATTGGAAGTTGCTGGCAGTCTTCAAAGTACCCCAAAGCTGCCACAAATGATTGGAGGATGCGGGCAGAACTGTGGTAACTCTTGTGATTTGGATAACATCGGACTGTCCGCCCCACAGGATGAATTTGAGGACCAGTCAAAGACAATTTAGAGTGAAAAGCTCATTTTATTTTCACTCTCATACAGAACTTTCTAACTTGGATTGTTTCCCTGGTTTCGAAACTCTCACACAACAACAGATTCCCTTCTTGTCTCTCATGGACACACACCCGTTGTTGTTGACTTTGGACTGACTATCGACTGCACGACACCAAGGCCGCGGAACAGAGACACACACACATGCAAAAAATATACGCCACACACACAAACCCCACACCCCATCTAACGCCCTTGACGCGATTCCCTTAGGGGTGACGGACAGCTGGGCAGCGCCTGAAGAGCTGCAGCCTGCCACCACAGCCCCCACCACCTCCCCTCTGTTGCAAGTCTCGAGATGTACGTTGTAATATGTATATGTATGTTTTCCCACTCCAGACTGGGCCCCCTTAGGAGCCCAGTCTAGATTGTATTTTTTTACTCATCCTCCCCCATTTTTTTACCTTTTTTCCCATCTTTTACGGGGCGCCTTGTGGCGACCCATCAGCGTACCTGTTCTGTAACCACTGTTTGTTTGTCTAATCTTGAACGGGTTTGTGCCGAAAACAAAGTTCCGTTGTTCTTGTACAACAACAATAAAGACCTACCTACCTACCTGTATATGTGTTGTTATAAAAATAGAAAATCCTAAATAAATCGTGTATACAGTATATATATATTTTAAAAAAAGCAACACTGTTCCCTTGGCGCTGTCACGGCCCGGGCACATGCCAATGCGCATTCCTTAACGAGCCCACGGCCGCTCCTCTCCTGCACGCGTCACTCCACCGGCTGCAATCAATCTGAAATCAGCGCACCTGTCTGTGATGATCTTCCTGGTCTTGTTAAGCCTGCACAACCTGCCATCCCTCGCCGGAATATAATCTTCTGTTGGCGTACAGTAAGCGATGATCTGATGCTTGATGCAACCTTGCTCTCTGCCTGTTTTCCCCTCCGTGTTTTCAGTGTGCATTTTCTCGTGTCGTCCCCGCAGTACCCTCCGTCGTCTTGAAAGTGAGCTGTGCTTCTCACTTTTCCCTGGTTCTCCCTATGGACTCTTCCCTGTCTCCCTCGCGCTTCCTGATTCTCGACTCCTCGCTTTCCCCACGGACCTCTCACGGATCTTGGACCCCTTTTGCCTTGCCCTCTTTGGATTTGTCTGCTTCCTCATCCATAATTCACAACAGCTAACTACACACATAGTCTAACACCACTCACTCTTGGGTTTTGTCACACACTCCATTTCCTTAGTTTAGTTTGTATAGTTTTGTATTATTATTATTATATATATTAGCTATATATATAATAAATAATCTTAGAGCTATATGACCCCCTGGTGTCTGTTGCCGTCATCTCCCCCTGTTTAACCATAACAGCCGCGTACCTAACTGTGATTATGTCACACTTGTTTGTTTGGCCTCAATTACATTTTATGGTGTTGTGTTGGTATCAAATGTGAACAATCAGTAAGTGAAAAATAATCCCAGGATTAGAATACACACAAGTTTGATCACTTGGACAGCAGGCTTTACTGCTGTTGATATCAGGATTGGTTTCCTTCACGAGCTTCTGGGGTCTATTAAAGCCGACTGTGATGTGCCACTGGAGGAACAAACGTGCAAAACAGCAGATGCTGCGTCTTCTACTCCTTGAAAAATATTAATGACAATGTCTGGAAGACGAGCCGCCGCGGTCCCGTGGAGACCGGCGTGGGCACTGACCTGAGCAATTCGCACTTCACTCGCCTCCCCGGGGGGCTTTCATGCGCATTTACCCACGTCAGGGATGAGGTCGAGCTGCCCTTTTTCAGCAGAGCACTAACACGCCAGCAGACACGAAGCGTGACTGAACGCAGAGTCCTTCGAAAGGCTACGACACACCTGTTCACCTGCGCCCAAATGCACCGTCCTTCTGAGGACTTGAGCATGCCAGCCACACACACACATGCACACACACACACACACACACACACACACACACACACACACATTTTACTCAACGCAAGTCAAAATTTTACAAGAAAAAAATTTACATTTGTGCAATATTATGATAAAAGTTGGAATTTTTCTCAATAACAGTCACAATTTTACAAGAAAAGCTTAAAATGTTGGCAATTTTATGAAATGAGTCGTAATTTTACTTGACAAAAGTCACAATTTGATTAGAAAACTTTCACATTTTGGCAATATTATAATAATAATCTAAATTTTATTTGGCAAAATTATGACAAATTATGACTATTTTACACGAACAACAACAAAAATTGGCAATATTGTGATACAAGTCAGAATTTTATATGACAAAGGTCACAATTTCACAAGGAAAACTTAGAATTTTGGCAGTTTTATATTAAAAGTCGTAATTTTACTCAACGCACGTTAAAATCTTACAAGAAAAACGGAACATTCGTGCAATATTATGATAAAAGTTGGAATTTTACTCAATAACAGTCGCAAATTTACAAGAAAAGCTTAAAATTTGGGCAATTTTATGAAAAGAGTCGTAATTTTACTCAACAAAAGTCACAATTTTATTAGAAAACTTTCACATTTTGGCAATATTATAATAATGATCTGAATTTTAGTTGAAAAAAGTTATGACAAAATATGACTATTTTACAAGAACAACAAAAAAAATTGGCAATAATGTGATAAAAGTCAGAATTTTATATGACAAAGGTCACAATTTCACAAGGAAAACTTAGAATTTTGGCAGTTTTATATTAAAAGTCGTAATTTTACTCAACGCAAGTTAAAACCTTACAAGAAAAACTGAACATAAAAGTTGGAATTTTACTCAATAACAGTCGCAAATTTACAATAAAAGCTTAAAATTTGGGCAATTTTATGAAAAGAGTCGTAATTTTACTCGACAAAAGTCACAATTTTATAAGAAAACTTTCACATTTTGGAAATACAATAATAATTATAATATGTTATAATAATCACCGGTCCTCATATGGAAGGTACTTTTCCTTGTTGGTATCTCAAGAAGGGTAGAAATACAAGAACATACACACACACACACACACACACAGACACACACACACACACACACACACACACACACACACACACACACACACACACACACACACACACACACACACACACACACGCACACACACTTTATTGTATTTCTTACCTTCTTGAGACCTCCGAAAAATGCCTACCGCTTTAGGACCACCCTTTCTAGATATATAAAGATTTGTATTTATAACATTAGAAATATATATATACTATGCAAATATGAAAAAGCTTGTTGTGAAAAATGAATTGGAATTTCACAAGAAAAAGGTCAAATTTTCACAAGAAAAACTTAGAATGTTGGCAGTATTATAATAAAAGTCATAATTTTACACAATCCAAGTCAAAATTTTACAAGAAAAACTGAACATTTGTGCAATATTATGATAAAAGTTGGAATTTTACTCAATAACAGTCGCAATTTTACAAGAAAAGCTTAAAATCTGGGCAATTTTATGAAAAGAGTCATAATTTTACTTGACAAAAGTCACAATTTGATTAGAAAACTTTCACATTTTGGCAATATTATAATAATAATCTAAATTTTATTTTGCAAAATTATGACAAATTATGACTATTTTACAAGAACAAAAAAAAAAAGGCAATATTGTGATAAAAGTCAGAATTTTATAAGACAAAAGTCACAATTTCACAAGAAAAACCTAGAGTTTTGGCAGTTTTATATTAAAAGTCGTAATTTTACTCAACGCAAGTTAAAATCTTACAAGAAAAACTGAACATGCATGCAATATTATGATAACAGTTGGAATTTTACTCAATAACAGTCTCAATTTTACAATAAAAGCTTAAAATTTGGGCAATTTTATGAAAAGAGTCGTAATTTTACTCGACAAAAGTCACAATTTTAGAAGAAAATGTTAACATTTTGGCAATATTATAATAATAATCTGAACTTTATTTGGCAAAATTATGACAAATTATGACTATTATACAAGAACAACAAAAATATTGGTAACATTGTGAAAAAAGTCAGAATTTTATAAATGTCACCATTTTGCATTGAAAGGTAATAATTTTAGATAAAAAAAAGTAATAATTTTACGGGAAAATATTCCAATATGACAGAAACAGAAAGAATATGAGAAATTGTTCGCAATTTTATAAGAAAAAAGTCGACACATTGTGAGAAAAAGACTGCTTTTAGTTAATTTATTTGTATTAGATTTTTTTGTTTGTAATTGTTTTTTAATCTTCATTATTTACTTGAAGTTATTATAATATTTATACATATTTTTTTTTACTAATTTTAGCCAAAGGGGGCACATTTCAATTTCTTACACACAATTGTTATTTCATATGTTGGCCAGAGGGAGAGCTTAAACACACTTGTTATTTCATATGTTGACCAGAGGGGGATCACTTTTAGAATCGACACACAGTCGATTTGAAGAATCCCCTTTTTGGGACCACCCTCATTTTGATAGATTTCACCACCAGGGGGTGCAAATGAGACATTCTCTATTAGATGCAATAGTTTTCTGTATTGAGACCATGATTTATGTCATCACTTGTTCACACCTCCTCATATGGAAGCTACGTTTCCTTGTTGGTGTCTCAAGAAGGGTAGAAATACAAGAACACACACGCACACACACATACATACACACGCAAACACACATTATTGTATTTTGTACCTTCTTGAGACCTCCGGAAGATGCCTACCTCTTTAGGACCACCCTTTCTAGATATATAACGATTTGTATTTACAATATTAATAATATATACATACTATGCAAATATAAAAAAGCTTGCTGTGAAAAATGAGTTGAAATTTCACAAGAAAAAGGTCACAATTTCACAAGAAATTTCACACACGCACACAAACACACACACACACACATTTTACTCAACGCAAGTCAAAATTTTACCAGAAAAACCGAACATTTGTGCAATATTATGATAAAATTTGGAATTTTACTCAAAACGGTCACAATATTACAATAAAAGCTTAAAAATTGGGCAATTTTATGAAAAGAGTCGTAATTTTACTCGACAAAAGTCACAATTTTATAAGAAAAATTTCACATTTTGGCAATATTATAATAACAATCTGAACTTTATTTGGCAAAATTATGACAAATTATGACTATTATACAAGAACAACAAAAATATTGGTAACATTGTGAAAAAAGTCAGAATTTTATAAATGTCACCATTTTGCATTGAAAGGTAATAATTTTAGATTAAAAAAAAAGTAATAATTTTACGGGAAAATATTCCAATATGACAGAAACAGAACGAATATGAGAAATTGTTCGCAATTTTATAAAAAAAGAGTCGACACATTGTGAGAAAAAGTTGATTTACTTGTTTTTGAATTTTTTGATTGTAATTGTTTTTTAATCTTCATTATTTACTTCAAGTTATTACAGTGTGTCTCTATATACATATTGTTTTACTAATTTTAGCCAAAGGGGGCGCATTTCAATTTCTTACACACACTTGTTATTTCATATGTTGGCCAGAGGGGAGCACTTCAATTTCTTACACACACTTGTTATTTCATATGTTGACCAGAGGGGGGATCACTTTTAGAACCGACACACAGTCAATTTGAAGAATCACCCCTTTTTGGGACTACCCTCATTTTGATAGATTTCACCACCAGGGGGTGCAAATGAGACATTCTCTATTAGATGCAATGTTATTGGGACCATGATTTATGTCATCACTTGTTCACACCTCCTCATATGGAAGCTACTTTTCCTTGTTGATGTCTCAAGAAGACACACACACTTACACACTTACACACTTACACACTTATCCCTCTCTTCCGACCTCCTGGGGCCGCAGAGCGGAGCCACAGGCGTGCTCGCTCTCTGGCTTCCATCAGCCGTCGTTGGTTCGCACATTGCTTCCTCTCGCTTCCTCTCAGGCTGTCACTTAGTGACCAAAGAGTATGAAATTCAAACTCTATTACCTTTCCCTCTTTTCCAAGTCGGGCATCGCCATCTCTTCGGTTAGCCAGATTACCTCGACGGTTACCGTTCAGGCGGTGGAAACACGGTGTGGCTCTCAAATGAAATCATTGGCATGCAGAGTGCCTGACAGAGTACTCCGTACGATTGGAGTCACTCAGTTTAGTCGCCGTGAGCAGCTGGTTGGTGAAATTATAACTCGGCAATCTGTCCTGAAGCTCAGCAGTAAATATGTATATTTTTTTCCCCCCACTGTGTGCTAATTTGCCACATCTTGTCCATCTGTGCAATTATCAGTGTCAATTTGAAATATCATATCACTTACTTACTAGCTACGTTTCCTGTCAGATCCTTTGTTTCCAACCGTCTGCCAGACAGTTGGAAGGATGCTGCATCCTGGGTAATTTTCTGGCATTCAACGCTCACGAGACTCTCCATCAATTAGATGGACAGCACATGCTTTCTGAAGTGTACTCACACTTCAATCACAGCATCACGTTGTCTGAGGGTACACATAGGGATGATGTTTGATGAGAAATTATCGAGTTCGAGCCCATTATCGAACCGATTCCTTATCGATTCTCTTATCGAATCCAGATAGGTTGTTGTATATGGAATAAAAACACAATATTTGGTTGAACAAAAGCTCACTTTTATTTTATAAGGAAAAAATAAAATAAATAAATAAATATTGACTGTTACCCCCCTAAAAAAATAAAATAAATAAACATTGACTGTTGTTACCCAAAGTATATTAAGTGGGATTTTTCAGAAAAACAAATATATACGGTAAAACAAAAACAACCTGTCTCTGTGATCACTATAGGTGTATAAATAATAATATAGTGTTAAATAAAATCAGTCCCTTGGGCACAAAACTGAAAATAAAACAGCTCTCCAAAAAGTGCACTTCTGCTGCTATTGGAACATACTAACTACACACACACAGGCAGACAGCTAACAAACAATCCAAGACGTCTAATAAAGTTCCAAAGCAGTTTAATCCATTTAGGCCAGGGGTGTCCAAACTTTTTCCACTGAGGGCCGCACACTGAAAAATCAAAGCAAGCGGGGGCCATTTTGATATTTTTTTATTTTAAAAACCAATACAATATATGTGTAAAAAATATACATTTAGGCCTCCACCCAGGCTTGATACCGGGGACTCCAAAGGGTTTAGGTTCCAAAAAATTAAAAAAATGTCATTATTTAGTATTATTATTATTATTATTATTCAAAGTTTAAATATCTAGATCAATATTAGGTATATCTTTCAAAATAACGTTTTTTATTTTTTTTAGATTTAAGTTGTATGCCCTTTTTGTCAAAGAAAACCTAGTTTTTTATGGAAAAAACACAAAATATGAAATATTTTCCCCCAATTAAATTTTAAAGTGGAACATTTCAGATTATATAATAATTGGAGCTCATAACATAACTCATAACAACATTGATTGTAATGTATTATTATTTTTTGAGCAATGACACTTAAAAAAAAAAAAGTCCCACTAAAATTATTGGGGATCCAAAAGAGTCCTGCTCAGTAAAGTGTTAAAAAATAAATCGTAATTTTTTTTAAAACTGTTAACACAATAGTCTCGAGATCAACTTCAGATCTATCCGTCAATTATAACTTGTATTGTTGTTTATTATGTTCCTTGTTTGTTCATTTTAGGCCCTTCTTTAAAGAAAAAAAAAAACATAGTTTTTTATATGGCAAACACAAAATATGCAACATTTTCCCCAAAAAATATCTCAAAGTGGAATATTTAATGTGACCTAATTGGAGCCTTGAATAGGTCAATAATTCATAATAACATTGTTTTTGATTCATTACTATGTTTTAAAGAAAGAAACAGCCTGCATGACAGCTTAGTCTTATTAGAGTCAACATTTTATTGTCACCTGTTTACTCTTTTATACTACTTTGTATGTTTTTATTTTTCTTTAATCGTATTTTTAGAATGTGCCGTGGGGCCGTTAAAAAATTACCTGCGGGCCGCAAATGGCCCCCGGGCCGCACTTTGGACATACCCTGATTTAGGTGCTTTATTGTGGTTGATCTTGCTTTGTCTTTTGCTATCTTTACTTTTGTCTTGCACTGGACTGTTATTTTATTTTATTTTTTTAAACTGAAATACACACAATGACAAATGTATAAGCTATGTGATTCAATTAACATGCTGAAATGTAATACACAATATGTAAATATTAGCTTCACACAAATATACAGTACTATCATCAAACAAATACTTTTGAGTTTTGAAACTATTTCGATGGTGGAAATACACGACTGGCAGCCATTTTAAGTCCTCAAAACATCCATTGAAACAGTGCACACATATCGTTTTTCAATAAACATCTTAGTATCAAATTTAACCACTTGCCACCTTAATATTGAGTTACATAAACAAGTTAAACAGTTTACTTAAAGACTTATCTTTTCCAAGGCTCGTAAGAGCTAACACAACTTGTCTACTTCTCAATTGTCCCCAAACTGACGTCGCCATCCCGGGAGTGCCCAAACTAATGACGCATAGTATTTTCATATCGCCACAAGGTGTCAGTAAGAGTCTACAATCAAATGGGCATAACATTGCCGTTCCACAGGGCATTTCCTGTGAGAAGGGATTCGTTCCCAGGGATTCGAATAAAGAACCAACTCTTTTTCTTTACTATAGTGGCCTCGATAACGGGGAACCGGTTCTCAAAAAGGGATTTGAGTCCATGGAACCGGTTCTTTTCTTATCGAACAACCGGGAGAACCGGTTTCGAACATCATCCCTAGGTATACAACTGTTTTACAGGGAGACTTTTTAGTATTCTAGCTACAAAACCCAAAACCAGTGAAGTTGGCACGTTGTGTAAATTGTAAATACAATGATTTGCTAAACCTTTTCAACCTAGATTCAATTGAATAGACTCCAAAGACAAGATACTTAACGTTCGAACTGGAAAACGTTGTTATTTTTTGCAAAAAAAAGCTGGCACATGTGGCAAAAAATACTGAGAAAGTTGAGGAATGCTCATCAAACAGTTATTTGGAACATCCCACAGGTGGACAGGATAATTGGGAACAGGTGGGCGCCATGATTGGGTATAAAAGCAGCTTCCATGAAATGCTCAGTCATTCACAAACAAGATTGGGGCGAGGATCACCACTTTGTCAACAAATGCTTGAGCAAATTGTTTAAGAACAACATTCCTCAACGAGCTAGCGCACCTGCAGTGAGCGAACTGGTCCAAAAGATGGCGCCGGAACTCAAACAATAACACACCTTGTCAGTGTATTTGCTTGTGTTTTATGAAACCTATTTGTAGTATGACCGTCGGCGAAGAAAAATCCATAAATTAGCCGCAGCATTTTATAAGCCGCAGGGATCAAAGTGTAGGAAAAAAGTAGTGGCTTATACATACTTGCCAACCTTGAGACCTCCAATATCGGGAGGTGGGGTGGGGGTGGGGGCGATGGGCGTGGTTGGGGGCGTGGTTATTTACAGCTAGAATTCACCAACTCGAGTATTTCATATATATTTCATATATACAGTATATATATATATATATATATATATATATATATATATATATATATATATATATATATATATATATATATATATATATATATATATATATATATATATATATATATACATATATGAAATACTTGACTTTCAGTGAATTCTAGCTATATATATATATATATATATATATATATATATATATATATATTTATTTTATTTACATAGAAAAAAAAAAAAATACTTGAATTTCAGTGTTCCGGTGGCTAACCATTAGATGGCAGTATTGTCCTGTTTAACTTCTCCGTTCATGATGAGTATATCATTTCGGCCACCGTGTTCAATGGAGAAGTCTGTTCTACAAAGTTCTGTTCTAAGTCTGTTCTAAAAACCCTAGATGTTATGACGTCATTGGGCAGGCAAGCTGTTTATATTGTGGGAAAGCGGACGTGAGAACAGGCTGTCCCCACTCAGTCTCAGGTCCGCATTGAGCTGGAGGGGGTGTGGCCTCCAGCTCCGGCTGAATACTGGGAGTTTGTCGGGAGAAAATCTCTGCCGGGAGGTTGTCGGGAGAGGCGCTGAATACCGGGATTCTCCCGCTAAAAACGGGAGGGTTGGCAAGTATGGGCTTATAGTTCGGAATTGACGGTAAATGCTAACAACATTACATTAGAATAGCACATACTGTACAAATATGCATTAAACACTGCTACAGACATCACACATAGGGCGCTTTAGTAAGTATGAGTTGGTTTAGTTATATTGTAAAACTTCATTAAGTCTATCCAAAACCAGGATCAGGCAAATTTGGTGAGGATTTCAAATCATGTTTATACAGTATACACTGCACACCTCTACGTACGTACAGTCATCTGGAATCCCATTTCCCGACAGTACCTTTCTTCCCATGCGGATCTTTGCACTTGTCATGAACGCAGGCACCCCAGGGTGACCAGTGGGAGAGCAGGCAGTGGTGCTGGCAGGGGATGGAGCAGTTGTTGACGGCCAGGGGAGGTTCCTGACCGGCGCACAGCCTGGCAGTCACTGGTCTGGACACTGTGCAAACAGAAGTGAAGAATTAAAGGAGCAATATGTAATAATGTCATGGCAAGTCACCATTAAATGGCCCTGAGATGTCAAAAGGCGTTAATAAATAATGTTATTTTCCAATATTTCTATAACTGATAGTTCAGCCGGGATATGCTCATTTCAAAATGAGATTTACAGCCCCGAAATATTGTTATCGTTTTCATTTTGATGCCCCGCCCTCCACCGGTTGACCAATTAGAAAGTCTGTAGGTGTGTCACATCCAGGTTGCCAGTTACGCACCGCCCTCTTTGTCTAGCTACTGCCACTGGTGAAGTTACTAAACATGTCAGACCGTAGTAGATCTAAAAGGCAACCATGAATGCAATGTGGCCCTCACTGAAAACAAGTTAGTTTCTGAGTGCCAGAAAAACAGTTTCAAGTAAATCAAGCGGTAGAAAATGGATAAATGGATGGATGGATGGATTTAACAGTAAAATAAATAAAAAAATGGCAGTTCAGTTACCAGAATTTTATCGTAGAAAAACAAAAAAACGCTACCTTTTTTCTTATTTACAGTAATATGCTGTGGAAAAAAAATAAAAAAATAAAATAAATAAAATTAAATTAAAAAAGCAAATTTAATTGTGTAGTTCTGGTGACTTTTTTTTGCAATTTTTTTTTTTTTTTTCAACAATGTACATTAAAAAATAGAAATAATAATTATGTTACGTTTATATTTATATACTGTTACGATGGGGCCCTCTGAGGGCAACCATGACTGCAATGTAAACAAGTTAGTTTCTGAGTGCCAGAAAAACCGTTTAAAGTAAATCAAGCGGTAGGAAATGGATGGATGGATGGATGGATGGATTTAACAGTAAAAAAAAAAAATGGCAGTTTATTTGCTAGAATTTTATCGTAAAAAAAAAAAAACGCTACCTTTTTTCCCATTTACAGTAATATGCTGTGAAAAAATAAAAAATAAATAAAAACTTTTAAAAAAGCTAATTTTATTGTGTAGTTCTGGCAACTTTTCCAGGTTTTTTTTAAACTGCAAAATCAGCATTTATTTATTTTTTTTTATTTTTTTTTTAACAACGTACATTAAAATACATAAATAATAATTATTTACATTTATATTTATATACTGTTACGATGGGGCCCTCTGAGGGCAACCATAACTGCAATGTGGCCCTCACTGAAAACAAGTTAGTTTCTGAGTGCCAGAAAAACAGTTTTAAAGTAAATCAAGCGGTAGAAAATGGATGGATGGATGGATGGATGGATGGATGGATGGATGGATGGATGGATGGATTTAACAGTAAAAAAAAAAAATGGCAGTTTAGTTGCCAGAATTTTATCGTAAAAAAAAAAAAAAACGCTATCTTTTTTTCTGATTTACAGTAATATGCTGTGAAAAAATACAAAATAAATACAAACTTTTTAAAAAAGCAAATTTTATTGTGTAGTTCTGGCAACTTTTCCAGGTTTTTTTAAACTGAAAAATCTGCATTTTTATAAACAATTTTTTTTAACAACGTACATTAAAATATATAAATAATAATTATTTACATTTATATTTATATAATGTTACGATGGGGCCCTCTGAGGGCAACCATAACTGCAATGTGGCCCTCACTGAAAACAAGTTACTTTCTGAGTGCCAGAAAAACAGTTTTAAAGTAAATCAAGCGGTAGAAAATGGATGGATGGATGGATGGATGGATGGATGGATGGATGGATGGATGGATGGATTTAACAGTAAAAATGGCAGTTTAGTTGCTAGAATTGTATCGTAAAAAAAAAAACGCTAAATTTTTTCCCATTTACAGTAATATGCTGTGAAAAAATAAAAAATAAATAAAAACTTTAAAAAAAGCAAATTTTATTGTGTAGTTCTGGCAACTTTTCCAGGTTTTTTTAAAACTGCAAAATCAGCATTTTATTTTATTTATTTTTTTAACAACGTACATTAAAATATATAAATAATAATTATTTACATTTATATGTATATACTGTTACGATGGGGCCCTCTGAGGGCAACAATAACTGCAATGTGGCCCTCACTGAAAACAAGTTAGTTTCTGAGTGCCAGAAAAACAGTTTTAAAGTAAATCAAGCGGTAGAAAATGGATGGATGGATGGATGGATGGATGGATGGATTTAACAGTAAAAAAAAAAAATGGCAGTTTAGTTGCCAGAATTTTATCATAAAAAAAAAAAAAAAACTCTACCTTTTTTTCCCATTTACAGTAATATGCTGTGAAAAAAATATATAGAAAAAAACCTTCTAATAATGCAAATTTAAATGTGTAGTTCTGGCGACTTTTCTAGTTTTTTTTTAACAACGTACATTAAAATATGTAAATAATAATTATTTACATTTATATGTATATACTGTAACAATGGATTTAACAGTAAAAAAAAAAAAAAAAGGCATTTCAGTTGCCAGAAAAAAAACGCTACCTTTTTTCCCATTTACAGTAATATGCTGTGAAAAAATCCAAAATAAATAAAAACTTTTAAAAAAAAAGCCTTTTTTTAGATATTAGGCTGTTCTAGTTTTTATTTTTATTATCTTTTTTTAATTATTTTTTAATACAATGTAGCACATTGAGGTTGTTTGCTCAATGTAAAGTGC
>NC_084743.1:15174022-15238291 GCF_033978785.1 Entelurus aequoreus
TTTCAAATTGTTTTTTGGAAACTGTGGACGTCAAAGAGAATTGTTCTCGGCGCAAAGTTCAAAAACCAGCAACTGTGATGGTACGCTTTTCCTATTTTGATGCATTCTAACTCGTAAAAAAAAAGGCTAGCAAAAGTCAGCTAACAATGTAGCCACAATAATGATAATAATTAATTTAATATATAATGCACTTTACATGTTTAACACATCTCAAAGTGCATACTGTTGAAAAGAACAGGTTTAAAAGTATAAAAACAGGTAAGGGAATTGTACAATATTAAAAATAAAAAAAAATTTTTTTTTTTTTGAAGGATTCAACTATTCCCGAGGTGGGGGCGCATGTGAGCAGAGGGAATGGTAACCCATCGTGCATCGGGAGTTGCTCTATTCCGTCTACAAAGCACTTTAAAAAATACATCCATCATTGTTTTATATACACGCTGTAAGTATCTATGTAATGTAGTATCCGTCACATTCATGATAACATGTGATATTCACGCATTTTGCTCATTTTAAAGTGGAACTCTAAGCATCATGTCGCAGTATTGCGAAGTGCTAAGCAAGATGTACAAACTAGGAGCATAATAAAACAGTCACTTACTGGACCATGTCTGCTCTCACTGGGATAAAGACTGACGGGATGTTTATATCTTCCCGTTTAGATGAAGAATTAACTATAATCATCACACAGTGCCTCAAACCAGCATCGTTTTGTTTCTTTGTCGCCATAAGTGAACGTCAAAGTTGACCAACTTTTCGGTTTATGACCGGAAACTTCTACAAACCCCGTTAGATGTAAATATAAACGGAATACAATGATTTGCAAATCATTGTATTCTGTTTCTATTTACATCTAACACAATTTACATATGGAAACGGGGTTTGTACTTCCCTGCATTGTTAGCCACCTCTTACTTGTTGTATGTTATGACTTAGAATGCATAACAAAGAAAGACCTATGTGTTATAATGGCAAAAAGGTGTACTTCCCCTTTAAGTGACCGTGAAAGAAGCCCGCTTGCAGTGGATATTTTGATGCCCCGATTTAGGAACATATTCAGAATCTTCTGGTCAGTCAATTGTGAAAAATGCTGCCATCAACAGCCCCCTTCCCCATTTTGATTGGCTCTTTTCCAGCCTTCCACCGAGCTTGATGAAAAGCAATCGGCCTCCGAGGAGACAATCAGTCTGCCAGAAGTGATAGTAGCTTTTACCCCCGACTAAATAACGTTTCTTACAAAACTGGCAGATATCTCCAATTAAGGACCACAATCCATCCATCCATCCATTTTTATACCGCTTGATTTACTTGAAACTGTTTTTCTGGCACTCATAAACTAACTTGTGTTCAGTGAGGGCCACATTGCAGTTATGGTTGCCCTCAGAGGGCCCCATCGTAACAGTATATAAATATAAATGTAAATAATTACTATATATATATTTTAATGTACGTTGCTAAAAAAAAAAAAAAAAAAAAATCAAAAAAACATTGCAGATTTTGCAGTTTAAACTACACAATATATATATATTTTTTTTATTTTTATTTTGTATTTTTTTTTTTTTTTTTTAACAGCATATTACTGTAAATGGGAAAAAAGGTAGCAGAGGTTTTTATTTACGAGAACATTCTGGCAACTCAAATGCCTTTTTTTCATCCATCCATCCATCCATCCATTTTCTACCACTTGATTTACTTTAAACTGTTTTTCTGGCACTCAGAAACTAACTTGTTTTCAGTGAGGGCCACATTGCAGTTATTGTTGCCCTCAGAGAGCCCCATTGTAACAGTATATAAATATAAATGTAAATAATTACTATTTTTATATTTTAATGTACGTTGATAAAAAAAAATAAAAAAATATGCAGATTTTGCAGTTTAAAAAAACCTGGAAAAGTCTCCAGAACTACACAATAACATTTGTTTTTTTTTTAAAAGTTTTTATTTATTTTGTAATTTTTCACAGCATATTACTGTAAATGGGAAAAAAGGTAACACAGGTTTTTTTTTACGATAAAATTATGTCAACTGAAATGCCTTTTTTTTTTTTAACTGTTAAATCCATCCATCCATCCATCCATTCTCTACTACTTGATTTACTTTAAAACTGTTTTTCTGGCTCACAGAAACTAACTTGTTTTTAGTGAGGGCCACATAGCAGTTATGGTTGCCCTAAGAGGGCCCCATCGTAACAGTATATAAATATAAATGCATATAATTATCATTTATATATTTTAATGTACGTTGTTAAAAAATTAAAATAAAAATGCAGATTTTGCAGTTTAGAAAAACCTGGAAAAGTCTCCAGAACTACACAATAACATTTGTTGTTTTTTTAAAGTTTTTATTTATTTTGTAATTTTTCACAGCATATTACTGTAAATGGGAAAAAAGGTAGCACAGGTTTTTTTTTACGGTAAAATTCTGGCAACTGACAAGCCATTTTTTAATTTTTTTTTACTGTTAAATCCATCCATCCATCCATCCATCCATTTTCTACTACTTGATTTACTTTAAAACTGTTTTTCTGGCTCACAGAAACTAACTTGTTTTTAGTGAGGGCCACATAGCAGTTATGGTTGCCCTAAGAGGGCCCCATCGTAACAGTATATAAACATAAATGTAAATAATTATCATTTATATATTTTAATGTACATTGTTAAAAACATTTTGTTTTTTTTATGCAGATTTTGCAGTTTAAAAAAACCTGGAAAAGTCACCAGAACTACACAATATTTATTTATTTTTTTTTGAAAGTTGTTATTTATTTTGTATTTGTTCACAACATATTACTGTAAATGGAAAAAAAGGTAGCACAGGTGTTTTTTTTACGGTAAAATTCTGGCAACTGACAAGCCATTTTTTAAATTTTTTTACTGTTAAATCCATCCATCCATTTTCTACCACTTGATTTACTTCAAACTGTTTTTCTGGCACTCAGAAACTAACTTGTTTTCAGTGAGGGCCACATTGCAGTCATGGTTGCCCTCAGAGGGCCCCATCGTAACATTATATAAATATAAATGCATATAATTATCATTTATATATTTTAATGTACGTTGTTAAAAAATGAAAATAAAAATGCAGATTTTGCAGTTTAAAAAAACCTGGAAAAGTCTCCAGAACTACACAATAAAATTTTTTTTTTTTTAAAGTTTTTATTTATTTTGTAATTTTTCACAGCATATTACTGTAAATGGGAAAAAAGGTAACACAGGTTTTTTTTTACGATAAAATTATGTCAACTGAAATGCCTTTTTTTTTTTTTACTGTTAAATCCATCCATCCATCCATCCATCCATCCATCCATTTCCTACTACTTGATATACTTTAAAACTGTTTTTCTGGCTCACAGAAACTAACTTGTTTTTAGTGAGGGCCACATAGCAGTAATGGTTGCCCTAAGAGGGCCCCATCGTAACAGTATATACATATAAAAGTAAATAATTATCACTTGTATATTTTAATGTACGTTGTTAATTTTTTTATTTTTTTTTAAATGCAGATTTTGCAGTTTAAAAAGACTTGCAAAAGTCTCCAGAACTACACAATATATATATATTTTTTAAAGTTTTTATTTATTTTGTATTTTTTCACAGCATATTACTGTAAATGGGAAAAAAGGTAATTTTTTATTTTTTTTACTGTTAAATCCATCCATCCATTTTTCTACCACTTGATTTACTTTAAACTGTTTTTCTGGCACTCAGAAACTAACTTGTTTTCAGTGAGGGCCACATTGCAGTTATGGTTGCCCTCAGAGGCCCCCATCGTAACAGTATATAAATATAAATGTAAATAATTATCATTTATATATTTTAATATACTTTGTTTAAAAAAAAATGCAGATTTTGCAGTTTAAAAAAACCTGGAAAAGATGCCAGAACTACACCATAAAATTTCCTTTTTTTTAAAGAAGGGTTTTTAAAAGCCTTTTTTAAAAGCATCCACAGTCTGTGGTGCCCTCAGGTGGTCAGGGAGAGCGTTCCACAGACTGGGAGCGGCGGGGCAAAAAGGTTGGAGGAGGTTAGCCTGTCCGGAGCGGAGGTGTCGTGTGGAGGATTTGGGAATGAGTAGTTCTTTGAGGTAGACGGGGGCATTACCATGGAGGCACTGGTGGGTTAGTAGGGAGACTTTGAATTATATCCTGAGTGGAACAGGAAGCCAGTGAAAGGATTTGAGAACTGGTGTGATGTGGTCGTATTCCCGCACTCTCATCAGGATCCTAGCTGGACTATTCTGTAAGTACTGCAGCTTCTGGATGTTAGTACTACCAACACGTATTAGTGTTGGTAGTTCACACATGCATTGGTAATTAGGGTTGTCAACTTGCTGCAAAAATAAATAAGGGACACTTTACCCTATACCACAGGCCTGGGCAATTATTTTGACTTGGGTGGGCCAAATTTTGAGAAAAAAATGTGTCTGGGGGCCGGTATATCTATCTATGTATACATATATACGTTAGGTCAGGAAAAAAAACACAGAGGCTATTTTATCCCTACAAGCCTGTTTTGCAGGTTTTCTCTGAGCAGAGAAACCTGCAAAACAGGCTTGTAGGGATGAAATAGCCTCTGTGTTTTTTTCCTGACCTAACCTGTTTCGCAGGTTTTCTCTGAGCAGAGAAACCTGCAAAACAGACTTGTCGGGATGAAATAGCCTCTGTGTTTTTTCCCTGACCTAACGTATATTCCGCTCTACCCCGGTATTGAGCACTGTATAATGGATAAACCACAGAAACCTTGACTATATATGTACACATATATAGACTATATTGCCAAAAGTATTTGGCCACCCATCCAAATGATGAGAATCAGGTGTCCTAACCACTTGGCCCGGTGTATCAAATCAAGCACTTAGGCATGGAGACTGATTTACTTTTTTGTGATTCTGTTCATAACTTTTATGGACAGAATTTCTAGGCGCAGTCAGGGCGTTGAGGGGATCCGGTTTGGTGGCTGCAGGATTAGGTCTCTGATTTTTGCAGATGATGTGGTCCTGATGGCTTCATCTGGCCAGGATCTTCAGCTCTCACTGGAACGGTTCGCAGCGACTGGGATGAGAATCAGCACCTCCAAATCCGAGTCCATGGTTCTCGCCCGGAAAAGGGTGGAATGCCATCTCCGGGTTGGGGAGGAGACCCTGCCTCAAGTGGAGGAGTTCAAGTACCTCGGAGTCTTGTTCACGAGTGAGGGAAGAGTGGATCGTGAGATCGACAGGCGGATCGATGTGCCATCTTCAGTAATGCGGACGCTGTATCGATCCATTGTGGTGAAGAAGGAGCTGAGCCAGAAGGTAAGGCTCTCAATTTACTGGCCGATCTACGTTCCCATCCTCACCCATGGTCACGAGCTTTGGGTTACGACCGAAAAGACAAGATCACGGGTACAAGCGGCCGAAATTAGTTTCTTCCGCCGGGTGGCGGGGCTCTCCCTTAGAGATAGGGTGAGAAGCTCCGTCATCCGGGAGGAGCTCAAAGTAAAGCCGCTGCTCCTCCACATCGAGAGGAGCCAGATGAGGTGGTTCGGGCATCTGGTCAGGATGCCACCCGAACGCCTCCCTAGGGAGGTGTTTAGGGCACGTACAACCGTTAGGAGACCACGGGGAAGACCCAGGACACGTTGGGAAGACTATGCCTGGGAACGCCTCGGGATCCCCCGGGAGGAGCTGGACGAAGTGGCTGGGGAGAGGAAAGTCTGGGCTTCCCTGCTTAGGCTGCTGCCCCTGCGACCCGACCTCGGATAAGCGGAAGAAGATGGATGGATGGATGGGTTAGGAATGGGATGGCACTTCAAGTTCATATGTGAGTCAAGGCAGGTGTATGTGTGCTGAAATAGCACCTAAAAAAACAAAAAATGGTAAAACTGCGAATGTGCAGGTTTTAACAAATGTTAATTCTTGCCATTCAAACACACACCTTTGCTCATGTGAATGGTTTTCTTTAGCTAAATCGTTTTCTGAGTTGTATCGTCTTACTGGGCCACGAGCACGGCCTCAGATGTTTTGTTCCTCTCACAAATATGCCCCCTATAGAGCGGCTCTTTTCTTTCTCACAGCAGCTTTGGACGGCGAAACACTTCAAAGTGCTGTGGTAGCAGAGTTTGTACAAGATTTGTCAGGCTTTCTTCATCCCCAACATGAACAAATGACAGTGTGTTTACACGAAACGCTCTTCTTGAAATCGATGACGACTACTTAGCGTTGCGGTTTCAGGGCGTACGGTGTCAGCTCTGCTCGTCTCTCTGTACGCAGTAAACAGTGCGAGGACTTAAAACTACCATTTATCTATTTTTCATGCCACACAGGGGTTTGCTGTCTCTCAATGCGGATTAAGTTTTAAATGAAACTGCTTGGCCAATGGGTAAGTCGCTCCCAGGAGAGTCTACTGTAGCTGAAGATAAGCTTTGATATACTTTGAACAAGCCTAAGCTTCACCATCACTTCTTGCTCTTGATTCCCCGTGTCTGCGCCGACAGAATGTCTTTGTTCTTCTCCGAGCTGAGCTCAGCTGTGATGACGGCGGGGTTTGTCTTACCTTCCTTCCTGTGATTTGGAGCTGAGTCATCGGCAACTTGAACACAGTAGGGCTTCCTGGTCTGGATCCCGCCTCCGCAGAGACTACTGACGTTTGCCAGACGCCGGTCCAGCTTGCTCAGCAGAGGTGAGACGAGACATCCGTCCCAGTCCGTGGTCCTCCACTCGTACCTGAAACGCACCACATATATGCACACCGAGTTTACGTACAGTTTTTGTAATTTGCATGATCAAAAAGGGCACTTCACTTGAGTTAAAAGAGATTGCTGTTCCTAATTTTCTAATTTCCATCCATCCATCCATCTTTTTCCGCTTATCCGAGGTCAGGTCACAGGGGCAGCAGCCTAAGCAGGGAAGCCCAGACTTCCCTCTCCCCAGCCACTTCGTCCAGCTCCTCCCGGGGGATCCCGAGGCATTCCCTTCACTCCCACCTACAGTTAAATAATCTATTTGAACAATTCCAGTCTGGTTTCCGCCCCCTGCACAGCACTGAAACAGCATTAGTAAAAATCACTAACGATCTCCTCCTGGCAGCTGATTCTGGTCTTCTCACTATCCTAATCCTCTTAGATCTCACTGCAGCCTTTGACACCATTTCACACACTGTCCTCCTCCATAGATTGCACAGTATTGGCATCACAAGCACACCCCTTCACTGGTTTAGATCATATCTCTCCGACCGCACTCAGTTTGTTCAACTCCGCTCATTCAAATCCCCTCCGTCTCCCGTTCCCTCTGGTGTCCCCCAGGGCTCTGTTCTTGGTCCCCTGATTTTTATCATTTACATTCTTCCCCTGGGCAATAATTTCCGTAAATTCAAAATATATTTTCACTGTTATGCGGATGACACCCAGCTCTACATCTCCACCAAACCAACTGCCTCCCTCCCTCCTTCCTCCCTTACAGACTGCCTCAGTGGACTCAAGCAGTGGTTCTCATCCAATTTCCTTCAACTCAATAGTAATAAAACTGAAATCTTACTTGTCGGTACAAAAACCATTCTCGCCAAAAACAACAGCTTGTCCATTACTCTCTGCAATTCCTCTGTCTCACCCTCCTCCCAAGTCAAGACTCTGGGTGTCATCCTCGACAGCACACTCTCCTTTAAAGCCCACATAAACAACATTACCCGGTCTGCTTACTTTCATCTTCGGAACATTAATCGTCTTCGCCCATCCCTTAATCGTCTTCGCCCATCCCTTACCCCTCATACTCCATAGCCTGGTCACCTCTCGCCTGGACTACTGCAGCCCTTTGAGACACTTGTGATTTAGGGCTATATAAATAAACATTGATTGATTGATTGAACTCTCTCCTGTTTGGTCTCCCTCACAAGTCACTTCACAAACTTCAGCTTCTTCAGAACTCTGCAGCCCGGATAATCACCAGAACCCCTTCAATCCAGCACATCACCCCTGTTCTGCAGCAAATCCACTGGCTACACATCAACCATTGCATCCACTTTAAAATAATTCTCCTCACTTTCAAAGCCATAAATAACCTCTCTCCATCATATCTCTCTGACCTGATCCATGTCGCCACGCCCTCACGTTCCCTAAGATCCTCTTCATCCATCCATCCCACTGTCCCTTTATTTAAACTGTCCACCATGGGTGCCCGAGTCTTCAGCCGCTCTGCCCCACATCTTTGGAACTCTTTACCACCAGACCTTCGCAACTTAGATTCAATATCCCTCTTCAAATCAAGACTCAAAACACACCTATTCCTGCCAGCTTATTCATTGTAATCATCTTTTCTTTTCTCTTTGTTGTTGTTGTTGTTTTTTATCCAATTTGATTTTATTGTTGTGATTTTGTACGGTGTCCTTGAGTGCCCAGAAAGGCGCCTTATAAATAAAATGTATTATTATTTATTATTATTCCCAGGCCAGCCGGGAGACATAGTCTTCCCACGTGTCTTGGGTCTTCCCCGTGGCCTCCTACCAGACGGACGTGCCCTAAACACCTCCCTAGGGAGGCGTACGGGTGGCATTCTGACCAGATTCCCGAACCACCTCATCTGGCTCCTCTCTATGTAGAAGAGCAGTGACTTTACTTTGAGCTCTTCCTGGATGGCAGAGCTTCTCACCCTATCTCTAAGGGAAAGCCCCGCCACCCGGTGGACGGAACTCATTTCGGCCGCATGTAGCCGTGATTTTGTCCTTTCGGTCATAACCCAAAGCTCATGACCATAGGTGAGGATGGGAACGTAGATCGACCGGTAAATTGAGAGCTTTGCCTTCCGGCTCAGCTCCTTCTTCACAACAACGGATCGATGCAGAGTCTGCATTCCTGAATACGCCGCACCAATCCGCCTGTTGATCTCACGATCCACTCTTCCCTCACTCGTGAGCAAGACTCTGAGGTACTTGAACTCCTCCACATGGGGAAAGGTCTCCTCCCCAACCCGGAGATGGCACTACAACCTTTTCCGGGCGAGAACCATAGACTTCGAGGTGCTGATTCTCATCCCAGTCGCTTCACACTCGGCTGGAAGAGCTGAAGATCCTGGCCAGATGAAGCCATCAGGACCACATCATCTGCAAAAAGCAGAGACCTAATCCTGCAGCCACCAAACCGGATCCCCTCAACGCCCTGACTGCGCCTAGAAATTATGTACAATAAAACTGCTGCCCACTGCTTTTTTAAAAAACAAAACAAAGATGCAAATCAGGGAGGGAAGGTTGTAGTGTTTGTAAACAAATGTACCGACTGTGCCCTGGCAAGTGCAGCGCAGCGAAAAGCAATATTTGAGGACTTTTCCAGTCCAACGGCCTTGAGTAATCTATCAAACTCTTATTTTCTGCAAAACCTTTTTTTCCCTAATCGTATAAATCCTTCAGTCTGAGGCGCTCCAGTAGATTTAGTAAATAAAACAAGATCTTCTAGCAGAGAAAAGCAAAACATGCCTACTATGCGTAATATCATCAAAAGCCTATATTGGCCCAAAAAGCCCCTCACATCTTTGGGTCAATGTTGCTATTAATTACATGTAATCAATAATTGTGACACTCTGGAAATATTAAGTTTGAAAATAATGATACTTTCCTTCCTCTGAGCAAAATCGAACACCTTAGAAATGACTATTTTTGGCTCTTGTTTTTCTCGAAGAGATAAAAGACAATGATCTCACCCTGTTTCTTACCCATGCACACACACAAACACCCGCATATATTATTCTCTCTAGTTTTAATGGGGTCAAGATGTACCAGGCACCAAGTTAACTTTCAGTTTCGATCTCCGCCGAGGCGGCTGCAAGATGGACAAAACCACGCGAGGTGGGCGACCATTTTTGAGAAGGTTCCGTACTTTCCTTGCATTGCCCGCAGAGCGGCTCCAGGCCTAGAGACACAACAACACCACACCCTGGAAAGTGGGCGTATGCACACCCATCCTCCCCCAACCCCCACCCCAATGCCTTCACCAGCTTGATTCCCCCTATGAGTGATGGATGGCTGACTAGCACTTACACAGCAGCAGACAGGCTCCGTAGCTCCCACTCCCTCCCCTCTGTTGCAAGTTTTGTTGATTCTATGTAACATGTTTATATGTGCGATGGCTACGAGTTTTTTTTTCCTTGACCTCAGTCTGGACCCCCTCCCTGGAGTCCAGCCTTTGAGTGAATATTTTTTTACTCTCCAACGTTTACCAGTTTCTCACCTTTTTTTTTTGGTAAGGGGCGCCAGAAGTTTTTTCTGTCTTCCTGTAATGTTTATCTGATCTTGAATGGGATTGTGCTGAAAATGTAATTTGGGTGCGGCTTATATATCAGTGTGGCTAATGCATAAAAACATGTTTTTGACTTCTAAAATTTGGTGGGTGCGGCTTATATGCCGGTGCGGCTAATATATGAAAAAATGTTTTAGCTTCTGAAATTTAGTGGGTACGGCTTATATACCGGTGTGGCTCATATATGAAAACGCATTTTTTTTAATTTTCTGAAGTTTAGTGGGTGCGGCTTATATTCTGAGATTTGGTTGGGTGCGGTTTATATGCCGGTGCGGATAATAAATGAAAACATGGTTTTGTTTTGTTTTTATTAGGGGGTGTGGCTTATATGCCAGTGCGGCTAATACATGAAAACATGTTTTTAACTTGTACAACTTAGTGGGTGTGGTTTATATACCGGTCCGGCCAATATATAAAAACATGTTTTAGAGTTCTAAAATTTAGTGGATGCGGCTTATATACTGGTGTGGCTCGTATATGAAAACAAATGTTTTTCCTTTTCTGAAGTCTAGTGGGTGCGGCTTATATTCTGAGATTTGGTTGGGTGCGGCTTGTATGCCGGTGCGGCAAATAAATGAAAACATGTTTTTTTTGTTTTGTTTTGTTTTGTTTTTATCAAGTGGGTTTGGTTTATATGGCAGTGTGGCTAATAAATAAAAACATGTTTTTTTGGGTTTTTTGGGGTTTTTTTTTTTATTAAGTGGGTGCGGCTTATATGCCAGTGCGGCTAATACATGAAAACATGTTTTTAACTTCTAAAACTTAGTGGGTGTGGCTTATATACTGGTGCGGCTATTATATAAAAACTTGTTTTAGAGTTCTAAAATTTAGTAGGTGCGGCTTATATACTGGTGTGGCTCGTATATGAAAACATTATTTATTTATTTTTTTAAAGTATTGTGGGTGCGGCTTATATTCTGAGATTTGGTTGGGTGCGGTTTATATGCCGGCGCGGCTAATAAATGAAAACATGTTTTTTTGTTTTGTTTTTTTTATTAAGTGGCTGTGGCTTATATGCCAGTGCGGCTAATACATGAAAACATGTTTTTAAATACTAAAACTTGGTGGGTGTGGCTTATATACTGGTGCGGCTAATACATGAAAATATGTTTTAGAGTTCTACAATTTTGTGGGTGCGGCTAATATACCGGTGTGGCTCGTATATGAAAACATTATTTTTTTTTTTTTTTTTAAAGTCTTGTGGGTGCGGCTTATATTCTGAGATGTGGTTGGGTGCGGTTTATATGCTGGTGCAGCTAATAAATGAAAACATGTTTTTTGGGGATTTTTTTGTTTTTGTTTTTTTATTATGTGGGTGCGGCTTATATGCCAGTGCGGCTAATACATGAAAACATGTTTTTAACTTCTAAAACTTAGTGGGTGTGGCTTATATACTGGTGCGGATAATATATGAAAACATGTTTTAGAGTTCTAAAATTTAGTGGGTGTGGCTAATATATGAAACAAGTTTTTTAAACCTCTGAGGTTTAGCGGGTGCGGCTTATATACCGGTGCCAGGGCCGGCCCGTGGCATAGGCCGTATAGGCAAATGCTAAGTGCGCCGTCCATCAGGGGGCGCCACGCCAGTGCCACAAATGTTGGAGAAAAAAAAAAAAAAAAAAAAAGTTGGTACTATTATTTCTAAATACAAAAAATAATCTCACGTTAATTAAAATGCAAAGTAAAGCCTATTTAATAGAAATATTATTTGTTACAACATTACGCCCCCTCCCCCTCCTCCCGCACGGTGCGCCCCCTCCCTTCCTGTATCATGACTCTTTTTGGACGTCACCACATCAAAAAATCAACACAATATGTCAAAACGGCCAAAACTGTCAGGTACCCAGGGAAGAAAAAAGAGAAAAGAAGAGGAGGAGAAACGAGAAAAAGACAGAGGTAGCAGGTAAATAAATGATAAATGGGTTATACTTGTATAGCGCTTTTCTACCTTCAAGGTACTCAAAGCGCTTTGACAGTATTTCCACATTTACCCATTCACACACACATTCACACACTGATGGCGGGAGCTGCCATGCAAGGCGCTAACCAGCAGCCATCAGAGGCAAAGGGTGAAATGTCTTGCCCAAGGACACAACGGACGTGACTAGGAAGGTAGAAGGTGGGGATTGAACCCCAGTAACCAGCAACACTCCGATTGCGGTAACGTTAGCCTACATGAAATTATTTGTCTGTTACAGAATGTGATAGTAACCTGGCTTTTTAGCATTAAGCTAATGTTACATGATTCGGCAATTGCTAATCAATAAATAGCTAGTTCTGTTTTAACGTCGGGTTAATATTGTGGAGGGGGCTAAGTTGTTATGGAAAATAATAATGTAACGTTAGGTAATTACAGTACTCCCACCTTACATTCCTCAGGGACATTTGTATTAGATCTTTTAAGCAGGTGTTTTTTGTTTACATTGTTATTGCCTTCTGGTTAGCTAATGTTTGCCCTGCAGGTAATAGTCACTTTTCCACCCCTTTATATATTAGGTATAGTTGTAAGCCTATAGTTGTTGAAGTGCACATCATTAATGTTAATTAAGCAATATCACATTAGAGGGAATGCTGTTTTTTAATTTGAGCACTGCTGTGATTCGGTTAAAGATAATCATAACATAACATTCTCATATAATATGTTAATTTGCTTTCTTTAAGTAAAAAAAAAGGTCAAAGACAAAGCTATTCGTTTTGTTGTGAGTATATACAATTCACTGCCGATGTGGGGGGGGGGGGCGCCACCTAAAATCTTGCCTAGGGCGCCAGATTGGTTAGGGCCAGGCCTGACCGGTGTGGTTAATATGTGGACATGTGTTTTTAAATTCTGAAGTTTGGTGGGTGCGGCTAATGTAGGAAAACATGTTTTTAACCTTTAAAATGTAGTGGGTGTGGCTAATACATGAAAACATGTTTTTAACTTCTAAAATTTAGTGGGTGCGGCTTATAGTCCAGAAAATATAAATGCACTACTGCAAGCTTTTGTTTCTGGGGGCAGTACGCTAAATAGTGGTCTGCAAAAGAAGTACCTGGGACAGTGTGGAAGTAAATCCCCCATGATGTTGCAGGCTTCTTTTTCCTCAAGGACAGGACACGGCTTCCCACCACCCACCGGCATCTGGGTCATGACTCGTGACCGCAGACGGTAACCAGGAGACAGGTCGGCGGATCGGCAGGTCTTGGAGCAGGGGTTCCACAAGGACCAATCAGAAGTCTGACAGTCTTTGGGCATCACGCAGGCCTGGAAGGTCATGGGGGAGCTGTACTTGGTGCAGAGGCTGCGGGTCGGGGAGACAAAACAAGACGAATCATCGTGACAAGCTGCGGTTATTATTTGGTTTCAGAGCACAGAAGAAGCCACTCTTTGAAATCCAGAAGCTGACATGCAAAAAAATGACTTTTTCACGGTGCAATACACCGAGCAAAAACGCTGACTCGATGAATGTGAAGCATGCAGATTAGTCATGTAATTACCACTTCTATTGTTTAATGTCGACTGGTAAATTACCTTGTTTTTTTTTTAACCGGGTCTACAATGCTGATTTAATTTGTTAATTAGGCGGTAATTGGAAAGACAGAATGAAAAAGAGCTCAGATGGGAAAACTCTATTTAAAACTCCAATCCAGATATCCACACACACACATTCTTGTATTTCTTACCTTCTTGAGACCTGAGAAAAATGCCTACCTCTTAAGGCCCACCCTTTCTAGATATATATAGATTTGTATTTACAAAATTAATAATATTAACAAACTATGTAAATATAAAAAAAGGTAATCTTTTAGTTATTTTTTTGTATTTTTTAAATTTTTGTTTGTAATTGTTTTTAAGCTTCATTATTTACTTCAAGTTATTACAGTATGTCTTTAAATACATATTTATTTTATTTTTGGCCAAAGGGGCGCATTTCAATTTCTTACACACACTTGTTATTTCATATGTTGACCAGTGGGGGAACCCTTTTAAAACCGTCAATTTGAAAAATCCCTCCTTTTTGGGACCACCCTAAATTTGATAGATTTCCCCACCGATGCAATGGTTTTCCGTATTGGGACCATGATTTATGTCCTGACTTGTTCACAGCTCCTCATATGGAAGGTACTTTTCCTTGTTGATGTCTCAAGAAGGGTAGAAATACAAGAACACACACACACACACACACACATTGTTGTATTTCTTACCTTCTTGAGACCTCTGAAAAATGCCTACCTCTTTAGGACCACCCTTTCTAGATATATAAAGATTTGTATTTACAACATTAATAATATATACATACTATGCAAACATAAAAAAGGTAATATTTTAGTTATTTTTTTAAAACCTATATTTTTTCTTTGTAATTGTTTTTAATCTTCATTATTTACTTCAAGTTATTACAGTATGTCTCTCTCTCTCTCTCTCTCTCTCTCTCTCTCTCTCTCTCTCTCTCTCTCTCTCTCTCTCTCTCTATATATATATATATATATATATATATATATATATATATACATATATATATATATATATATATATATATATATATATATATATATATATATATATATATATATATATATATATATATATATATATATATATATATATATATATATATATATATATATATATATAAATAAATATATATATATATATTTATTTTTTTGTATTAATTTTGCCCAAGGGGGCGCATTTCAATTTCTTACACACACTTGTTATTTCATTTGTTGACCAGGGGGGGAACACTTTTAAAACCGTCGATTTGAAAAATCCCTCCTTTTTGGGACCACCCTAAATTTGATAGATTTCCCCACCGATGCAATGGTTTTCCGTATTTGGACCGTGACTTATGTCCTAACTTGTTGACACCTCCTCATATGGAAGGTACTGTTCCTTGTTGATGTCTCAAGAGGGTAGAAATTCAAGAACACACACACACACACACACACACACACACACACACACACACACACACACACACACACACACACACACACACACACACACACACACACATGTTATTTTTTTTCTTACCTTCTTGAGACCTCCAAAAAATGCCTACCTCTTTACGACCACCCTTTCTAGATATTATTTTTAAAAAACCTATATTTTTTGTTTGTAATTGTTTTTAATCTTCATTATTTACTTCAAGTTATTACAGTTTGTTTCTATATAATTTTTTATTTTTATTTTTTATAATTTTGCCCAAAAAGGGCACATTTCAATTTCTTGCACACACGTGTTATTACATATGTTGGCCAGAGGGGGAGCACTTACATTTTTTACACACACTTGTTATTTCATATGTTGACCAGAGGGGGTGCACTTTTAAAACCGACCCACAGTCAATTTGATGAATCCCTCCTTTTTGGGACCACCCTCATTTTGATAGATTTCACCACCAGGGGGTGCAAATGAGACATTCTCTATTAGATGCAATGGTTTTCCGTATTGGGACCATGATTTATGTCATCACTTGTTCACACCTCCTCATATGGAAGCTACTTTTCCTTGTTGATGTCTCAAGAAGGGTAGAAATACACGAATACACACACACACACACACACAAACACACAGACATTCTTGTATTTCTTACTTTCTTAAGACCTATGAAAAATGCCTGCCTTTTTAGGACCACCCTTTCCAGATATATAAAGATTTGTATGTACAACATTAATAATATATACTATGCAAATATAAAAAAGGTAATCTTATAGTTATTTGATTTTATTTTAAATTTTTGGTTTGTTACACAGGTAGATACAATAAATAATAAATGTTTTTTAGTCAATATTTTATCCATGCAAGCTTCTTGACTCCCCTGAAAAGCACGTGTGTAAAATTAAGCATGCATTTATTCTATTCTCATCAACATCTAAATAGCACAGCTCACTGAATCAGCGGGCAAAGGGACGAGGGCGGCGTTGGCATTTAGCACAAACGTGCTCTGCCACCAAGTTGATAGGGTCAAACACCACTTTTGGGGTATTTTTGATTGATTGATTGATTGATATATTTTTATTTCAAATATGCATAAAAACAAGAGCAAGCCTGATCCAATACAGTGCTATAGCCTTAACAGCCATTATAACAAAATGAAAAACAATGGAGAATAAAAAACAAAAACAAATGAGCATTGGACTTTCTTTTTCTTTTCTTTTTTTTTTCCTTCTTTTTTTTTTTTTACATATTTGAAAAGGAGTGAGAAGAAGTTTACACTTATTTAATCCCACCCCTTTTCTTTAAATCATAAATTACTCTGAGCTAGAACTACCTGTTCACTCAATGTACAAACTCAAAGAACGTATATATACTGTACATACATCATAGATATATACATACATATGCACACTACACACATACATAGCCACATCATTACCACTAGTGATCATGGAAATGGTATGATGCCACCACAACAACACCACTGCCTCAATGGGCAGCCCCACACTCTTCTGTAACACAAACAGCCCAATATCAAAGCCCTTCTTCATCTCTGTACCTCTGGAATACCATGTACTTATACTTCTTTTTAAACTGCTTTATGTTTGGACATTGCTTTAACTCATCCTTCAAACCATTCCATAATTTCACTCCACAAATTGAAATACAAAAACTTTTAATGGTCGTTCTATAACTAAGCATTTTGAAATTTAAATTCCCCCTTAAATTATAACCGCCCTCTCGTGTGCTGAACAATTTTTGAATGCTTCCTGGGAGTTTATTTATTTTGGCTTTATACATTATTTGTGCAGTTTGATACAGAATAATATCATTAAATTTCAATATTTTTGACTGTAAGAATAGTGAGTGAGTATGGTCCAGATATCCAACCTTGTTGATGATCCGTACAGCTCTTTTCTGAAGTATAGTTATTGAATTTAATGAGCTTTTATAATTATTCCCCCAGACTTCCACACAGTAGGTTAAATATGGTAAAACTAATGAACAGTAAAGAATGTGGAGTGATTTGTGATCCAGAACCTGCTTTGCTTTATTTATTACTGAGATGCTTCTTGACAGCTTAGATTGTACATGTTTTATATGTGATTTCCAGTTAATTTGATCGTCAATTGTAATTCCAAGGAATTTTATTTCAAAAACCCTTTCAATATCCACTCCATCTATTTGTATCTGCACCCTTGTTTCACGTGTCCTCTTTCCAAACAGTATTAACTTAGTCTTAGTCAGGTTTAATGACAATTTATTATAGTCAAACCAAGTTTTTAGTTTACTAATTTCTTCCATAATGACTTCCTGCAACTGATTTAAGTCATCCCCTGAACAAAAAATATCAGTGTCATCAGCAAATAACACTAATTTCAATAATGTAGACACTTTACATATATCATTGATATACAGGATGAACAGTTTTGGCCCCAACACTGACCCCTGGGGGACACCACAAGCAATATCCAAACATGATGAACAGCAATCCCCCAACTTCACAAACTGTTGTCTCTTATTTAAGTAGCTTTTAAGCCAATCCAATACAACTCCCCTGATTCCATACTTTTCCATTTTATTGATTAATATATCATGGTTAATTGTGTCAAATGCTTTTTTTAGATCAATAAATATTCCCATTGCATATTGTTTCTTTTCTATGGCATTTGTGATTTCCTCTATTGTTTCAACTATTGCCATTGATGTAGATCTGTTTGATCTAAACCCGTATTGACAGTCAGAGAGTCATTTATGCTTTTCTATAAATGTATCTAACCTGTTATTGAATAGTTTTTCTAATATTTTAGAGAATTGTGGAAGTAAAGAGACGGGTCTATAGTTTGTGAAGTGGTGTTTGCTCCCAGTTTTAAACAGAGGTATAACTTTAGCTATTTTCATTTCATTTGGAAATGCGCCGGTTTGAAATGACAAATTACAGATGTATGTTAATGGTTTTGATATCCCTGTAATGACCTTTTTCACCAATGCCATACTAATGTCATTGGAGTCAGTGGACATTTTGTTCTTACATTTGTTTACAATATCCAACACTTCTTCTTCACCCACTGCATTTAAAAACATAGAATTGGGATTTCTCTCCAACAATCCCTCCATATTTTTACCAGTTGTCCGTGGATCTGGGATTTTTTCTGCAAGTTCAGGTCCAATACTTACAAATAATTTATTGAAGGCATTAGCCACATCTTCAATATTATCATTTTCTTTACCATCATTTGTGAAATACGTTGGATAGTTATTTGAAGAGGTACTGTTTCTTATAATACTGTTTAATAAATTCCATATTCCTTTGATATTGTTTTTATTATCATCTAGTAATTTCTTATAATAATCTCTCTTATTTGACCTTATAATATGAGTTAATTTGTTTTTATATTTTTTATATTTATTTTCTGCTTCTTTTGTTTTCAATCTTATAAATTCCCTGTAAAGAGTGTTTTTCTTTTTGCAAGCATTTTGCAATCCCTTTGTGATCCAAGGACAATTGGTATATTTTCTTCTACTGGTGCATTCTTTTATTGGGCAATTTTTATCATATAATGACCTACATATTCTCAAGAATATATTGTAAGCACTATTAACATCACCATTTTCATAAATTACATCCCAATTCTGCTCCAGTAAATCATGTTTAAATGAACTAATGGATTCCTCTGATCTCGTTCTTCTGTATTGGGTTGGCTTTTCTAGTTTTTTTGTCCTGTAATTTCCATTAAATATCAGAAAATATCAGGTATTTAATTGGAGATGATAGAATGATAGAATCGCACCCAATTCAAATATGGCTCGTAGGAATTCTGGAAACACGAGAGTAGCCCGTGTGTTATTATTATTATTATTTTATTTTTTTTTTAGCCAGTGTGTTAGAGTGACAGAAACATCAAAAGAATAAACTGAAGTGAATTATATTTATATAGCGCTTTTCTCTAGTGACTCAAAGCGCTTTTACATAGTGAAACCCAATATCTAAGTTACATTTAAACCAGTGTGGGTGGGCACTGGGAGCAGGTGGGTAAAGTGTCTTGCCCAAGGACACAACGGCAGTGACTAGGATAGCGGAAGCTGGGATCGAACCTGGAACCCTCAAGTCTGCTGGCACGGCCACTCTACCAACCGAGCTATACCATATAAACTCAATTTTAAAGCTCCTGCCTGCATCTCCACTATATACCATAGGCCACACTGGACTATAAGGCGCAGTGCCGATGAATAGTCTATTGTTGATCTTTTTCATATATAAGGCGCACTGGATTATAAGGCGCATTAAATTAGTCATATTATTATGATTTTTTTGTAAATGTAAAAGACTTCCTTGTGGTCTACATAACATGTAATGGTGGTTCTTTGGTCAAAATGTTGCATAGATTATGTTTTATAGATCATCTTCAAGTCACTTTCTGACAGTCGCTTTTGTGGGCGGTCTTATTTACGTGGCTCACCCAGCGTCTTCTCCCCGTCATCTTTGTTGTAGCGGTGTAGCGTGCAAGGACGGGAGTGGAAGAAGTGTCAAAAGATGGAGCTAACTGTTTTAATGACATTCACACTTTACTTCAATCAATAACGGAGCAGCATCTCTTCTTCCGGAAACAACCGTGAAAAAATGTCCGACCGGAACTCTCTAATAACTAAAGTTCCTTGGGTGAATAATGTAAACTCACTACACCGGTATGTTTTAGCGGTTTCATGGGAAGTTTACTGACAGATATAAGTAAGAACTTTACACTACTTTATATTAGAAATGGCAACAGTGGAGGATGAATGTCACATAACAAGAAGATAGAGAAAAAGAAGAAGCTTATCGACTATGGTGTCTCCAAAGGCAGACTCGCAGAATTTTTCAGGATTCATGCAGATCCCAAATACAGATCAGCAGGTACCAGAAGGTAAGAAAAGTTTGCATTTGCATAATATTGCGGAACAAAACGCCAGATAAAATGTCTTACCTTATACACACGCCATAATAATACTCCTATGTTGAAGCACAGTACAATCCATCAAGCGGTGTGGCTTCATAGCTTACCAAAGTCCTACTAAAACATTCTGATAGATTTTTGAGCGCCGTGTGTAATTTTCTAAATTATTAATGGGAAATGTAACATTTTATTGTTGTTTACTTGAGTCATATTGCAGTCTACACATATCTCTTATGTTTGACTGCCATCTACTGGTCACACTTATCATTTCACCATGTACCAAATAAAATAGATAGGCAATAGATAAAACAGATAATGGGTCATGAAACATGGAATAATAAACTAAATACATAAGGACATAAGTAAAGGAAGCTAAAATATACCTACAAACGAGGCATAATGATGCAATATGTACATACAGCTAGCCTAAATAGCATGTTAGCATCGGTTACCCTGTAGACATGCAGTGACCAAACATGCCTGATTAGCACTCCACACAAGTCAATAACATTAACAAAGCTCACCTTTGTGCATTCACGCACAGCATAAAACGTTTGGTGGACAAAACGAGACAAAGAAGGAGTGGCATGAAACACGTCTTTCTGTGGCAGCGTCGAAGAAAGTTGCACATGTAGCAAACAGTTGTGTCACAGGCCACGCGACTACGGTGGGTTTAAGGACCGCCAAAATTAGTAGGACAAAACAGTGCTCGCCAAATAAACATATTAAAGAGTGGGCTTTCTAACAATTAGGAAGGTCTTTGTCATGTTTGTCCTCCTACAGAAACCATATTCAAACAAAATATATATATTTTCCACCATTTTTTTCTATTTTAATACATTTTATGAAAATTCTCCAGGGAGCCAAAAAATGAATCATACCCAAATAATCTGGTGGTTTTATTCAAAATGTTGTTATGCATCAGGGTGTCTATTAATACTCTTAAAGGTCGCGACAAGGCTCAGACATGCACTAACCAAATATGCCTGATTAGCACTCTAACACGAGTCAATAACATCAAGAAAGCTCACCTTTGTGCATTCACGCACAGCATAAAACGTTTGGTGGACAAAACGAGACAAAGAAGGAGTGGCATGAAAACACGTCTTTCTGTGGCAGCGTCGGAGAAAGTTGCACATGTGAGCAAACTGCTGCGTCACAGGCCACGCAACTACAGTGAGTTCAAGGACCGCCAAAATTAGTAGGACAAAACGGCGCTCGCCAAATACTCTCCTCAGTGAAGCATAAACATATCAAAGAGTGGGCTTTGTAACAATTAGGAAGGTTTTTTTTCACGTTTTTCCTCCTACAAAAACCATATTCAAACAAAATATATATATTTCCCACCATCTTTTTCCATTTTAATACATTTTATGAAAAATATCCAGTGAGCCAAAAAATCAATCATACCCAAATTTATCTAGTGGTTTTATTCAAAATGTTTTAATGCATCAGTGTGTCTATTAATACTCTTAAAGGTCGCGACAAGGCTCAGACATGCACTAACCAACTATGCCTGATTAGCACTCCAACACAAGTCAATAACATCAACAAAGCTCACCTTTGTGCATTCACGCACAGCATAAAACGTTTGGTGGACAAAACGAGACAAAGAAGGAGTGGCATGAAACAGAAATTTCTGTGGCGGTGTCAGGGAAAGTTGTACATGTAAACAAACTGTTGCGTCACAGGCCACGCAACTACGGTGAGTTCAAGGACCGCCGAAATTAGTAGGACAAAACGGCGCTTGCCAAATACTCTCATCAGCATAAACACAAACTTATTAAACAGTGGGCTTTCTAACAATTAGGAAGGTTTGTGTCATGTTTGTCCTCCTACAAAAACCATAGTCAAAAAAATATATATATTTTCCACCATCTTTTTCCATTTTAATACATTTTATGTAAAATCTCCAGGGAGCCAAAAAATCAATCATACCCAAATTTATCTGGTGGTTTTATTCAAAATGTTTTTATGCATCAGGGTGTCTATTAATACTCTTAAAGGTCGCGACAAGGCTCAGACATGCACTAACCAAATATGCCTGATTAGCACTCCAACACAAGTCAATAACATTAACAAAGCACACCTTTGTGCATTCACGCACAGCATAAAACGTTTGGTGGACAAAACGAGACAAAGAAGGAGTGGCATGAAAACAACTCTTTCTGTGGCAGCGTCGGAGAAAGTTGCACACGTGAGCAAAGTGTTGTGTCACAGGCCACGCGACTACGGTGAGTTCAAGGACCGCCGAAATTAATAGGACAAAACGGCGCTCGCCAAATACTCTCATCAGTGAAGCATAAACATATCAAAGAGTGGGCTTTCTAACAATTAGGAAAGTTTTTTTCACGTTTGTCCTCCTACAAAAACCATAGTCAAACAATATATATACATTTTCCACCATCTTTTTCCATTTTAATACATTTTATGAAAAATCTCCAGGGAGCCAAAAAATCAATAATACCCAAATTTATCTGGTGGTTTTATTCAAAATGTTTTCATGCATCAGGGTGTCTATTAATACTCTTAAAGGTCGCGACAAGGCTCAGACATGCACTAACCAAATATGCCTGATTAGCACTCCAACACAAGTCAATAACATCAACAAAGCTCACCTTTGTGCATTCACGCACAGCATAAAATGTTTTGTGGACAAAACGAGACAAAGAAGGAGTGGCATGAAAACAAGTCTTTCTGTGGCAGCGTCGGAGAAAGTTGCACACGTGAGCAAACTTTATCGTCACAGTCTACGCAACTACGGTGGTTTCAAGGACCACCGAAATTAGTAGGACAAAACGGCGCTCGCCAAATACTCTCATCAGTGAAGCATAAATATATTAAAGAGTGGGCTTTCTAACAATTAGGAAGGTTTTTTTTCACGTTTGTCCTCCTACAAAAACCGTAGTCAAACAAAATATATATATATTTTCCTCCATCTTTTTCCGTTTTAATACATTTTATGAAAAATCTCCGGGGAGCCAAAAAATCAATCATACCCAAATGTATCTGGTGGTTTTATTCAAAATGTTTTTATGCATCCGGGTGTCTATTAATACTCTTAAAGGTCGCGACAAGGCTCAGACATGCACTAACCAAATATGCCTGATTAGCACTCCAACACGAGTCAATAACATTATCAAAGTACACCTTTGTGCATTCACGCACAGCATAAAAGGTTTGGTGGACAAAACGAGACAAAGAAGGAGTGGCATGAAAACAAGTCTTTCTGTGGCAGCGTCAGGGAAAGTTGTACATGTAAACAAACTGTTGCGTCATAGGCCAAACAACTATGGTGAGTTCAATGACCGCCGAAATTAGTAGGACAAAACGGGGCTCGCCAAATACTCTCAACAGTGAAACATAAACATATTAAAGAGTGGGCTTTCTAACAATTAGGAAGGTTTTTGTCATGTTTGTCCTCCTTCAAACAAAATGTATTTATATTCCACCATCTTTTTCCATTTTAATACATTTTATGAAAAATCTCCAGGGAGCCAAAAAATCAATCATACCCAAATAATCTGGTGGTTTTATTCAAAATGTTTTTATGCGTCCGGGGGTCTAAAGGTTGCGACAAGGCTCTAAAAAAACCCACTCTTATAGAAGAAGAGTGAGAAAGTTAGTTTGCATGTGCTAACTGATGAAACGCAGGTGCGACGCAGCCTAAATAAAATCTGGATTTTTCCACTCCGAGGACAAAGGAGGAACAGAGGGCTCAATCTGTGATATTGGCAATGAAGAGCATGAACCGCTAAGGCGGTCATGTGACCACCCGCTGAAGGATAAATCCACACAGGTAAGCCTCTCCGAGTCCTGGTGCAGCATCGTGATGAGCGAATATTTCTTGCTCGCCGCTCAGGCGGTAAAAACCCTCCTACCATTCAGCACTATACCTCGCCCAGCACTGGTTCAGCTGAAAACCAAATACAGACGTACACGACGTGACCGCGGAGTGGCTCGGACTAATAAAACCTTACAGACTCTGAGACTCAGGAGCAAAAACCCCCGCAGGTTCATTCGCCCGAACTAAAATGTCAGGTTTGTACCTGAATCTCTTTCACTTTTGTTGATTATGTCACCACCATTACCTCTGCTGTTACCGTATCCATGATACGCCGATAGGGAGAAGTTTTTATTTACACAATGAGTCGGGTGTGTCTCGACCTCCGCGGCAGAGGCTCCGCCGAACCCCTGAGGCCGACTCACCGAACCCCTAGGGTTCGATCGAACCCAGGTGAAGAACCACTGCTCTGGTATTTGGCTCTCTATTAGATGCAATGGTTTTTCCGTATTGGGACCATTATTTCGGTCCTAACTTGTTCACCGGTCCTCACATGGAAGGTACTTTTCCCTGTTGATGTCTCAAGAAGGGTAGAAATACAAGGACACACAAACACCCATTCTTGTATTTTGACCTTCTTGAGACCCCGAAAAATGCCGCCCTCTATTATTGTGATAAAAGTCGTAATTTTACTCAACGCAAGTTAAAATTTCACAAGAAAAACTGAACATTTGTGCAATATAATGATAAAAGTTGGAATTTTACAAGAAAAGCTTAACATTTTGCCAATTGTATGAACAGAGTCGGAATTTTACTCGACAAAATTCACAATTTTATAAGAAAACTTTTTAATTTTGGCAATTTTATAATAACAATAATCGGAATTTTATTTGGCAAAATTATGACAAAAGTTACCTGGCGGGTTTTTTCGGGGATGAATAGGGAAGTCCTTTAGCTGCCGTCTTGTTTTGTCATATATTGCTGCCTTTGCACCTGTCCATGTTTACTTTTGTATGCACATTAAATCAACAAAAAATCCTGACTTTGGAGCAATGTTCACAGACTCTAGTACAGTGGTTCTTAACCTTGTTGGAGCTACCGAACCCCGCCGTTTTCATATGCGCATTCAACGAACCCTTCTTTAGTGAAAAATAAAATGTGTTTTTTTTCAAATTCAAGACCAGAGTTTTTATTTACACAATGAGTCGGGTGTGTCTCGACCTCCGCGGCGGAGGCTCCGCCGAACCCCTGAGGCCGACTCACCGAACCCCTAGGGTTCGGTCGAACCCAGGTTAAGAACCACTGCTCTGGTATTTGGCTCTCTATTAGATGCAATGGTTTTCCGTATTGGGACCATTATTTCGGTCCTAACTTGTTCACCGGTCCTCACATGGAAGGTACTTTTCCTTGTTGATGTCTCAAGAAGGGTAGAAATACAAGGACACACAAACACTCATTCTTGTATTTTTACCTTCTTGAGACCTCCGAAAAAATGCCCACCTCTATTATTGTGATAAAGGTCGCAATTTTACTCAACGCAAGTCAAAAATTTACAAGAAAAACTGAACATTTGTGCAATATAATGATAAAAGTTGGAATTTTACTGAATAACAGTCACAATTTTATGAGAAAAGCTTAACATTTTGCCAATTTTATGAAAAGATTCGGAATTTTACTCAACAAAATTCACAATTTTATAAGAAAACTTTTAAATTTTGGCAATATTATAATAATAATAATATGAATTTTACTTGGCAAAATTATGACAAAAGTTAGCTGGCGGGTTTTTTCGGGGATGAATAGGGAAGTCCTTCTTTAGCTGCCGTCTTCTTTTATCATATATTGCTGCCTTTGCACCTGTCCATGTTTACTTTTGTATGCACATTAAATCAACAAAAAAATCCTGACTTTGGAGCAATGTTCACAGACTCTAGTACAGTGGTTCTTAACCTTGTTGGAGCTACCGAACCCCGCCGTTTTCATATGCGCATTCAACGAGCCCTTCTTTAGTGAAAAATAAAATGTGTTTTTTTTTCAAATTCAACACCAGAGTTTTTATTTACACGATGAGTCGGGTGTGTCTCGACCTCCGCGGCAGAGGCTCCGCCGAACCCCTGAGGCCGACTCACCGAACCCCTAGGGTTCGATTGAACCCAGGTGAAGAACCACTGCTCTCGTATTTGGCTCTCTATTGGATGCAATGGTTTTCCGTATCGGGACCATTATTTCGGTCCTAACTTGTTCACCGGTCCTCACATGGACGGTACTTTTCCTTGTTGATGTCTCAAGAAGGGTAGAAATACAAGGACACACAAACACCCATTCTTGTATTTTTACCTTCTTGAGACCCCGAAAAATGCCGCCCTCTATTATAGTGATAAAAGTCGTAATTTTACTCAACGCAAGTTAACATTTTACAAGAAAAACTGAACATTTGTGCAATATAATGATAAAAGTTGGAATTTTACTGAGTAACAGTCGCAATTTAACAAGAAAAGCTTAACATTTTGCCAATCTTATGAACAGAGTCGGAATTTTACTCGACAAAATTCACAATTTTATAAGAAAACTTTTAAATTTTGGCAATATCATAATAATAATAATCGGAATTTTACTTGGCAAAATTATGACACAAGTTAGCTGGCGGGTTTTTTCGGGGATGAATAGGGAAGTCCTTCTTTAGCTGCCGTCTTGTTTTCTCATATATTGCTGCCTTTGCACCTGTCCATGTTTACTTTTGTATGCACATTAAATCAACAAAAAAATCCTGACTTTGGAGCAATGTTCACAGACTCTAGTACAGTGGTTTTTAACCTTGTTGGAGCTACCGAACCCCGTCGTTTTCATATGCGCATTCAACGAGCCCTTCTTTAGTGAAAAATAAAATGTGTTTTTTTTCAAATTCAAGACCAGAGTTTTTATTTACACGATGAGTCGGGTGTGTCTTGACCTCGGCGGCGGAGGCTCCGCCGAACCCCTGAGGCCGACTCACCGAACCCCTAGGGTTCGATCGAACCCAGGTGAAAAACCACTGCTCTGGTATTTGGCTCTCTATTAGATGCAATGGTTTTCCGTATCGGGACCATGATTTCGGTCCTAACTTGTTCACCGGTCCTCACATGGAAGGTACTTTTCCTTGTTGATGTCTCAAGAAGGGTAGAAATACAAGGACACGCAAACACTCATTCTTGTATTTTTGCCTTCTTGAGACCTCCGAAGAAATGCCCACCTCTATTATTGTGATAAAGGTCGTAATTTTAGTCAACGCAAGTCAAAATTTTACAAGAAAAACTGAACATTTGTGCAATATAATGATAAAAGTTGGAATTTTACTGAATAACAGTCGCAATTTTACGAGAAAAGCTTAACATTTTGCCAATTTTATGAAAAGAGTCTGAATTTTACTCGACAAAATTCACAATTTTATAAGAAAACTTTAAAATTTTGGCAATATCATAATAATAATAATCGGAATTTTACTTGGCAAAATTATGACAAAAGTTAGCTGGCGGGTTTTTTCGGGGATGAATAGGGAAGTCCTTCTTTAGCTGCCGTCTTGTTTTATCGTATATTGCTGCCTTTGCACCTGTCCATGTTTACTTTTGTATGCACATTAAATCAACAAAAAAATCCTAACTTTGGAGCAATGTTCACAGACTCTAGTACAGTGGTTTTTAACCTTGTTGGAGCTACCGAACCCCGTCGTTTTCATATGCGCATTCAACGAGCCCTTCTTTAGTGAAAAATAAAATGTGTTTTTTTTTCAAATTCAAGACCAGAGTTTTTATTTACACAATGAGTCGGGTGTGTCTCGACCTCCGCGGCGGATGTTCCGCCGAACCCCTGAACCCGACTCACCGAACCCCTAGGGTTCGATCGAACCCAGGTGAAGAACCACTGCTCTGGTATTTGGCTCTCTATTAGATGCAATGGTTTTCCGTATTGGGACCATTATTTCGGTCCTAACTTGTTCACCGGTCCTCACATGGAAGGTACTTTTCCTTGTTGATGTCTCAAGAAGGGTAGAAATGCAAGGACACGCAAACACTCATTCTTGTATTTTTACCTTCTTGAGACCTCCGAAAAAATGCCCACCTCTATTATTGTGATAAAGGTCGTAATTTTACTCAACGCAAGTCAAAAATTTATGAGAAAAACTGAACATTTGTGCAATATAATGATAAAAGTTGGAATTTTACTGAATAACAGTCGCGATTTTACAAGAAAAGCTTGACATTTTGCCAATTTTATTAAAAGAGTCGTAATTTTACTCGACAAAATTCACAATTTTATAATAAAACTTTTAAATTTTGGCAATTTTATAATAATAATAATCGGAATTTTACTTGGCAAAATTATGACAAAAGTTAGCTGGCGGGTTTTTCCGGGGATGAATAGGGAAGTCCTTCTTTAGCTGCCGTCTTGTTTTCTCATATATTGCTGCCTTTGCACCTGTCCATGTTTACTTTTGTATGCACATTAAATCAACAAAAAATATCCTGACTTTGGAGCAATGTTCACAGACTCTAGTACAGTGGTTTTTAACCTTGTTGGAGCTACCGAACCCCGCCGTTTTCATATGCGCATTCAACGAACCCTTCTTTAGTGAAAAATAAAATGTGTCTTTTTTCAAATTCAAGACCAGAGTTTTTATTTACACAATGAGTCGGGTGTGTCTCGACCTCCGCGGCGGAGGCTCCGCCAAACCGCTGAGGCCGACTCATTGAACCCCTACGGTTCGATCGAACCCAGGTGAAGAACCACTGCTCTGGTATTTGGCTCTCTATTAGATGCAATGGTTTTCCGTATTGGGACCATTATTTCGGTCCTAACTTGTTCACCGGTCCTCACATGGAAGGTACTTTTCCTTGTTGATGTCTCAAGAAGGGTAGAAATACAAGGACACGCAAACACTCATTCTTGTATTTTTACCTTCTTGAGACCTCCGAAAAATGCCGACCTCTATTATTGTGATAAAGGTCGTAATTTTACTCAACGCAAGTCAAAATTTTACGAGAAAAACTGAACATTTGTGCAATATGATGATAAAAGTTGGAATTTCACTGAATAACAGTCGCAATTTTACAAGAAAAGCTTAACATTTTGCCAATTTTATTAAAAGAGTCGTAATTTTACTCGACAAAATTCACAATTTTATAAGAAAACTTTTAAATTTTGGCAATTTTATAATAATAATAATTGGAATTTTACTTGGCAAAATTATGACAAAAGTTAGCTGGCGGGTTTTTCCGGGGATGAATAGGGAAGTCCTTCTTTAGCTGCCGTCTTGTTTTATCATATATTGCTGCCTTTGCACCTGTCCATGTTTACTTTTGTATGCACATTAAATCAACAAAAAAATCGTAACTTTGGAGCAATGTTCACAGACTCTAGTACAGTGGTTTTTAACCTTGTTGGAGCTACCGAACCCCGTCGTTTTCATATGCGCATTCAACGAACCCTTCTTTAGTGAAAAATAAAATGTGTTTTTTTTTCAAATTCAAGACCAGAGTTTTTATTTACACGATGAGTCGGGTGTGTCTCGACCTCCGCGGCGGAGGCTCCGCCAAACCCCTGAGGCCGACTCATTGAACCCCTAGAGTTCGATCGAACCCAGGTGAAGAACCACTGCTCTGGTATTTGGCTCTCTATTAGATGCAATGGTTTTCCGTATTGGGACCATTATTTCGGTCCTAACTTGTTCACCGGTCCTCACATGGAAGGTACTTTTCCTTGTTGATGTCTCAAGAAGGGTAGAAATACAAGGACACGCAAACACTCATTCTTGTATTTTTACCTTCTCGAGACCTCCGAAAAATGCCGACCTCTATTATTGTGATAAAGGTCGTAATTTTACTCAACGCAAGTTAAAATTTTACAAGAAAAACTGAACATTTGTGCAATATAATGATAAAAGTTGGAATTTTACTGAATAACAGTCGCAATTTTACAAGAAAAGCTTAACATTTTGCCAATTGTATTAAAAGAGTCGTAATTTTACTCGACAAAATTCACAATTTTATAAGAAAACTTTTAAATTTTGGCAATTTTATTATAATAATAATCGGAATTTTACTTGGCAAAATTATGACAAAAGTTAGCTGGCAGGTTTTTCCGGGGATGAATAGGGAAGTCCTTCTTTAGCTGCCGTCTTGTTTTATCGTATATTGCTGCCTTTGCACCTGTCCATGTTTACTTTTGTATGCACTTTAAATCAACAAAAAATCCTGACTTTGGAGCAATGTTCACAGACTCTAGTACAGTGGTTCTTAACCTTGTTGGAGCTACCGAACCCCGCCGTTTTCATATGCGCATTCAACGAACCCTTCTTTAGTGAAAAATAAAATGTGTTTTTTTTCAAATTCAAGACCAGAGTTTTTATTTACACAATGAGTCGGGTGTGTCTTGACCTCCGCGGTGGAGGCTCCGCCGAACCCCTGAGGCCGACTCACCGAACCCCTAGGGTTCGATCGAACCCAGGTGAAGAACCACTGCTCTGGTATTTGGCTCTCTATTAGATGCAATGGTTTTCCGTATTTTATTTTACACAATTTTATAAGAAAACTTTTTTTCTTAAATTTTTTTATAATAATAATAATCGGAATTTTACTTGGCAAAATTATGACAAAAGTTAGCTGGCGGGTTTTTTCGGGGATGTTTTATCATATATTGCTGCCTTTGCACCTGTCCATGTTTACTTTTGTATGCACAATAAATCAACAAAAAATCCTGACTTTGGAGCAATGTTCACAGACTCTAGTACAATGGTTCTTAACCTTGTTGGAGCAAGACCAAAGTTTTTATTTACACGATGAGTCGAGTGTGTCTTGACCTCGGCGGCGGAGGCTCCGCCGAACCCCAGAGGCCGACTCACCGAACCCCTAAGGTTCGATCGAACCCAGGTTAAGAACCACTGGAATAGCGTGTCTGCTCGAAAGGATTGTCCGATCAAGCGACATTTGTAAGTTTTACAATATAACTAAAACAATTCATACTAACTACACTCTCCCATGTGTGATGTCTGTAAGAGTGTTTCATGCATATTTGAACCTGCTATTGTATTGTGATCAAGTTAGCGTTGTTAGCATTAAGTTTAAAAGTGTCCGTGTTAGTATTATTAACCTTTTTTTTGTATTGTTTCAGTTTCGCAAATCCACCAAAAATGTGACCGAGGAGTTATTGTAGTCTGTTTAGCTGATTGGAGAGCTAGCTTCCCTAGCTCGTGGGTCCAAGACGATGGCTTCTGTTTTGTTCGATCAGTCGTTTTACTGCCGTGTTACAGGCACCGTTTGAAAACAAAATAAAAGCGGCTTGAAGATGACCTGTAAAACATAATCCATGCAACATTTTGACCAAAAAACCACCATTACATGTTATGTAGACCACAAGGAAGTGGTTTACATTTAGAAAACAAATAATAATAATATGACTCCTTTAATGGGCCTTATAATCCGGTGCGCCTTATATATGAAAACAGATCAAAAATGGACCATTCATCTGTGGTCCGCCTTATAATCCGGTGCGCCCTATGGTCCGGAAAATACGGTAATACTTTTAGAACGTGCTGCGGGCTGTTAAAAACTTTGGACACAAGGTTCTTATTTGTGTGGGATGAACCTACCTTAGCATCGCATTCTTGCCATCACTCCGTGTGCAGCGGACTTGCCGAGTCTGGTACCCCACCTCCAGCTCCCAAGACACGGGGTACTTGCGGAGGCCATGGTGGTGTTGGTGGTACCGGGATGCCTCCTTCTGCAACATGACTGTATTGTTCTCCTTGTTACTGCCGAAGTCCACAGTAGTCCGGCCACTCAACAGGGCGTCCTTGTGATGGGGGAGCCGACACTGGCTCCAGGCTCCGACTTTAAGGCTATACTGGTATTCATCCTCCCCGGCGGGGCAGGCGACGGGACCCGAGCAAGTCCGAGTGTCCGTCAGATTGGGGCAACCGGCGCCTCCGTACATGGACGTGGTCAGAACATGTCGAGTCCGATACTGCAAGCCGACGCCGCAGGTCTTACTGCAGCCTGACCAGGAGTCGAAGTCCGAAACCACGCAGTCCTGAGGACACGGGATGAGACACGCCTGCTCCACCGGCGGTCTCTGGGAAAAGAACTCGCATATCCTCGAAGTGACCGTGGTGCGGTTGGAGGTGCGCACGCACTGGACCTTCCGTCTCTGGATGCCGTGCTGCGCCGTCACGCACTCCGGGGTCCTCAGCTTGAGTTCGTTGGAAAAGAACGGGACCAGGACGCAGCCCTCCCAGGCGGAGAGTTCCCACTCGAAGAGGTCCTGGTGCCAGTCGCACACTTTGAAGCAGTGCCGCCGACTCTCGGGTCTGTCCATGTGGTTGCAATGCGAGTGGTGGGTGGTCCAGCCCTCCCTGTGGACGCACCATATCGTCCTGGTCTGAACTCCACCGGACCCGCAGTCTTCACCCACACAATGGCCCCACTGGCCTGGACACAAGAAGGGAGAATCATTTCATTAAAAATGTAAGCTTTACAAAGACCGATTGCAATTATCTGCCAAATTGCAATTCGAGGCCAGTCGCTTAACCTCCGTGATTGCTTTATTCATGACCGGGGGAAGGACAACAAAGGAACTTAACGCAATCAAAACAGTAGTGAAGATCAATACATAGAAAACCAGGACAAGGTTGAGATTCACTTAGGGCCGTAGACTCCCCGTGCGTATGTGAGGCCCAAGTCCCAAGTCCTAAGTTCCAATACTTCAAAAATTACCTACTACCTACTCAGTTGTTAGAGTGTCTGCCCTGAGATCGGTAGGTTGTAGGTTGTTATATAGCGCTTTTCTAAGTACCCAAAGTCGCTTTACACGTTAAAAACCCATCATTTATTCACACCTGGTGGTGGTAAGCTACTTTCGTAGCCACAGCTGCCCTGGGGTAGACTGACGGAAGCGTGGCTGCCAATTTGCACCTACGACCCCTCCGACCACCACCTATCATTCGTTCAACATTCATTCACCGGTGTGAGCGGCACTGGGGGCAAGGGTGAAGTGTCCTGCCCAAGGACACAACGGCATGGTAAGAGGCGGGGAGCGAACCTGCAACCCTCAGGTTTCTGACACGGGCGCTCTACCCACTACGCCATGCCGCCCCTATATATACACTATAGTCACATATAAATATATTTATACACTATAACCACATATACATATAAATAAAACACATATAAATATATATACACTACCATTCAAAAGTTTGGGGTCACCCAAACCATTTTGTGGAATAGCCTTCATTTCTAAGAACAAGAATAGACTGTCGAGTTTCAGATGAAAGTTCTCTTTTTCTGGCCATTTTGAGCGTTTAATTGACCCCACAAATGTGATGCTCCAGAAACTCAATCCGCTCAAAGGAAGGTCCGTTTTGTAGCTTCTGTAACGAGCTAAAGTGTTTTCAGATGTGTGAACATGATTGCACAAGGGTTTTCTAATCATCAATTAGCCTTCTGAGCCAATGAGCAAACACATTGTACCATTAGAACACTGGAGTGATAGTTGCTGGAAATGGGCCTCTATACACCTATGTAGATATTGCACCAAAAACCAGACATTTGCAGCTAGAATAGTCATTTACCACATTAGCAATGTATAGAGTGTATTTCTTTCAAGTTAAGACTAGTTTAAAGTTATCTTCATTGAAAAGTACAGTGCTTTTCCTTCAAAAATAAGGACATTTCAATGTGACCCCAAACTTTTGAACGGTAGTGTACACTATAACCACATATAAATATATATAAACCACATATAAATATATATATACACTATAACCACATATAAATATATATAAACCATATATAAATATGTATACACTATAACCACATATAAATATATATATAAACCACATATAAATATTTATACACTATAACCACATATAAATATATATAAACCACATATAAATATATATACACTATAACCACATATAAATATATATAAACCACATATAAATATATATACACTATAACCACATATAAATATATATAAACCACATATAAATATAAATACACTATAACCACATATAAATATATATAAACCACATATAAATATATATACACTATAACCACATATAAATATATATAAACCACATATAAATATATATACACTATAACCACATATAAATATATATACACTATAACCACATATAAATATATATAAACCACATATAAATATATATACACTATAACCACATATAAATATATATAAACCACATATAAATATATATACACTATAACCACATATAAATATATATAAACCACATATAAATATATATACACTATAACCACATATAAATATATATAAACCACATATAAATATATATACACTATAACCACATATAAATATATATATAAACCACATATAAATATATATACACTATAACCACATATAAATATATATAAACCACATATAAATATATATACACTATAACCACATATAAATATATATAAACCACATATAAATATATATACACTATAACCACATATAAATATATATAAACCACATATAAATATATATACACTATAACCACATATAAATATATATAAACCACATATAAATATATATACACTATAACCACATATAAATATATATAAACCACATATAAATATATATACACTATAACCACATATAAATATATATAAACCACATATAAATATATATACACTATAACCACATATAAATATATATAAACCACATATAAATATATATACACTATAACCACATATAAATATATATAAACCACATATAAATATATATACACTATAACCACATATAAATATATATAAACCACATATAAATATATATACACTATAACCACATATAAATATATATAAACCACATATAAATATATATACACTATAACTACATATAAATATATATAAACCACATATAAATATATATACACTATAACCACATATAAATATATATAAACCACATATAAATATATATACACTATAACCACATATAAATATATATAAACCACATATAAATATATATACACTATAACCACATATAAATATATATAAACCACATATAAATATATATACACTATAACCACATATAAATATATATAAACCACATATAAATATATATACACTATAACCACATATAAATATATATAAACCACATATAAATATATATACACTATAACCACATATAAATATATATAAACCACATATAAATATATATACACTATAACCACATATAAATATATATAAACCACATATAAATATATATACACTATAACCACATATAAATATATATAAACCACATATAAATATATATACACTATAACCACATATAAATATATATAAACCACATATAAATATATATACACTATAACCACATATAAATATATATAAACCACATATAAATATATATACACTATAACCACATATAAATATATATAAACCACATATAAATATATATACACTATAACCACATATAAATATATATAAACCACATATAAATATAAATACACAATAATCACATATAAATATATATAAACCACATATAAATATATATACACTATAACCACATATAAATATATATAAACCACATATAAATATATATACACTATAACCACATATAAATATATACAGTATACACTATATCCACATATAAACCTGTTTGATGCTTGGAAGAGTTGCTGGGGATTTATTTAGGTTCAGATCTATTGTTGAATGAGTTTAAAGCTTCTGTGAAAGGACTGCAGTCTACCTTGTCTGTATGCACATGTGTTATGTGAGCAAGTTTTAATGTCGTAAATGTGATGTTTTATGTATTTGTTTACTGTTTTTAATGTAACCTTGCTGCTGCCCTCTTGGCCAGGTCTCCCTTGGAAAAGAGATCTTTGATCTCAATGGGATTTTACCTGGTTAAATAAAGGCTAATAAATAAATAATAAATAAATAAGATCAGGTAGAGGTTGAGCTGAGCCATGATTTTATGGCAGTTTTAAAATTTAGTAGGGAAGTTCGAATTTTAAGGTCTGTTGGTAGTGCATTCCACTGCGTGGGGGCAAAATAGTAGAATGCATTTTTTTCCCATGAGAGTCTTGAATTTGGTGGGGACGATCTGCACGGTGGTTTTGTTTTGTGTGTGTAGACTTTTGTTAACTGTGTGAACATTTTAAATTTAGTGTGTAAGCAATTGGGAAAAAAAACTGTAAATGCATGGTAACGCAGTTAACGCAGAGAAGTTGAGACATGCCTAAAATCTTTAAAAGGACGCTTCAAAATGGGTCTAAACATTGATCAAATAGAGGGATCTAAGTTGGGCTTCTTTAGTAGAGGTTCCAGTCCGTGGAACTGTGCTGCAGGTTTGAGCTGTGATACAACGTAGTCGAGCGAGGACAGGGACCATACAGAGGTCTTGATCGTTAGATCTCAGAAACCTGGTGAGGTGGGGGTAGACTTGGGCGTAAGGACGCTTTTACCAACTGTGCTGTTCTGAAAACGCCGCCTGCATGCGTGATTTATGGAAGTGTGATCGGGAGTGATTCCGCCGCCGGGGGCTGCGGCGAACACAAGCATTAGCTCTCTCCCAAACTCGGAATAACCGCTCGTGATCTGTCAGCGTCGGCATGCGTCGGCCTCTCAGGACCAAGGAGTCGGCCTCGGTTCCTTAGCTCCGTTCTCAGCACGGAGCTAAGGGCCTCCCCGATGGCTCCCCGGTATATTTATTTCATCAACGCCCTGGAATAAAAGGGCTAAGAGGTTGAGCCAATTACACCACGATACCGGAACAGACATCAATTAAACAGGCCGTGTTCTAACCATGTTGACTGGAAGTGGGACTAACCATAGCACAGAAGCAATCTACTTTGCCCCGGAAGCTCACAGATGGCACCAAATTGGAAGCTAACAACGGAGCAATAAAGTGTCTCGTCAACAGCGGCGAGCAGCACTCCATCAAAAAACTACAAGGATCTCAGCACAGTGGAATGTCTTAATCTCTTCCCCCGGCGGCCCCTTTAATTACATTTGGTAAAAGCCGCGCCGGGTAAGTTCAGGAGGAATTTATTGGACATCTGGGCGCGCAAGTCTCGCAGTTAAGGTGCGGTTAGCGCCCCAAATGTTTGTTTGCCCAATTAAAGACGATACAAAACGACGTCCTATTATTCATCTGGATGTTGAAGTCATTCCATCAAAGCAGTGGAAATATAATAACTCTACTCCACTTTGTGTTTCGATTGGTCGTTTTCCACACAGCCAAACATCACAACTTTTGTGTTTACTGACATCCGTCCGACCCCTTTCCATACCCATTGTCCACATGAGCTGGACCCCTGGCATGAAGACTTTACCACTTTGATGTTAAAATACTGAACGGATGTTGACCTTATCCCAATAAACATCTGTTCAGTATTTTAACATAAAAGTGTTTGATTGTGAGGCATTAAAAGCCACAAAATGCAATGGGTCCATCAGACCCACAAACGCTGGCTGAGTAACAACAATATGAACGTTGCACGTTTTTGCATCCCACAGGGATTCTGCTTTTGTGTTTCTGCAACTGCGGTTCCCACACAAGGTTGCAACCTTGTTTGTCAACACTGTCTGCTCTCATTTTCTCGCACATTTAACCCTCTGATGTTCTGTGTACCTACACTCTGTCCTCCTCCTGTCTAGGCCTGCTGTGTGTGTGTGTGTGTGTGGTACACAGAACATACATTTCTACACTTCTATTAACACCGGGTCTAGTGGACCCGAACATCTTATATGTAATAGAAATGTGTAGGGGGGGTGTATGGTGTGCGGTCATTAAATATGTAATCTGATATATGTTCTTCACAGAAAATGAGCCAAAGTCAGTGAGTCTCAGTTTGAAAAATTAATTAATTTTATCATTTTTCTTTTAATAAAAAAATTAAAACGGGTCCCACAGACCCGAACGCCATAACACTATAAGCCACAGATATATATATATGGCCCTGCGATGAGGTGGCGACTTGTCCAGAGTGTACCCCGGATGGATATATATATATATATATATATATATATATATATATATATATATATATATATATATATATATATATATATATATATATATATATATATATATATATTAGTCTAGTATGACAAATATATGGAAACATGTTTTTTTCTAACATATAGAGGGTGTGGCTTAGACATATATATGTATATATATATATATATATATATATATATATATATATATATATATATATATATATATATATATATATATATATATATATATATATATATATATATATATATACACGTACACATATTTATATATATATACACATATATTTAATGACTTTTTTTTCAAACAATTATAATTTTTTTATTACAACGTTTTACATTGATGTATATTTTTTTTACGTAAAAATGTGGATTATACATGTGTACGTATATATGTATATATATATACACATATGTACACACATATATATATTTATTTATATATATTTATATATAAATACTGTATATATATATATATATATATATATATATATATATATATATATATATATATATATATATATATATATATACATACACACATATATTTAATTACTTTTTTTTCAAACAATTATAATTTTTTTATTACAACGTTTTACATTGATATATTTTTTTTTAACGTAAAAATGTGGATTATACATGTGTACGTATATATGTATATATATATACACATATGTACACACATATATATATTTATTGATATATATTTATATATATTTATTGATATATATTTATATATACTGTATATATATATATATATATATATATATATATATATATATATATATATATATATATATGTATTATATATATGTATATATATATATATATATATATATATATATATATATATATATATATATATATATATATATATATGTATGTATGTATGTATGTATGTATATATATATATATATATATATATATATATATATATATATATATATAATGACTTTTTATTTTATACATATTGTAAGGGAATTATTATTCATTTTGCAATACATTGTTTTAGATTAATACATAACATTTTTTTATATGTAAAAATGCCCTAATCTTAATGAACTAAACAGAGAAAAATTCACAAAATGATTCAATAATCATGATGTTTTCTTTCAAAGGTATCAGTATTGGCGATAACGTGCCTTGTTTTTACTTGATCGATACCAAAACTCCCAGTATCGCCCGCCGCTACTTTATAAACACACTGTAATTCAAACAAACATATTTATCCACTTGCATCGGACATACATAGCGATGTTACAGCTCTTATTTACATCAGTTGTTTTTCACCAGACGACACGCGGTAAGTTCATCACTGCAAGAGTCTGCAGGTGATCAAGTATGGCGAAATGATAACGAGCGCTTTAAATTAATGATTGGAGACAGACAGCATGAAGTGCGAATGCTTAATCCCCTCTCGCCGTTCCTTCCGTCTCGCCGTTTCCCTCTCCGACAGTTCTCCCGCCATCCATCGGCGTGAGTTGGGCTGTTTATATGTACGTGTCGGAAGGCTTTTTAATTAAATGATACCTGTGCCACGCAGTCACATTATGCACAGACGCTCCCCCGTGCCATCAATTGCAATTCATGAGTGCGGCAACAGATCTTCAATTACGACCTTTGCATATGCAGACCATCGGATTCATCATCAGGCATCACCGGCAGGCTCCTATTAAGTCCGAGCCGACCAAAGAAAAAACATAAATGAATGCATTCAGTAAGTGAGGTGACGACATTGTTATGATAGCACCAGAATATGTCTTTAAAATATGAAGAATTAGTTTTAGCTGTTCCAAGTCAACACGTAGATACCGCAGAACCTAAACAATGCATGGTAATCAATTCTGTGCCCTGAGGCGTTATTTCTATGCATGTAGGCGTTTGTATGGATTCTCTTATTCATCAGCTGTACTCGAATATCAAACAATAAACCCAACTCCTGCCGTTGGAAAAGCAAGATATGGTTAAATCGGAAGATGCTGGCAGCCGTTCAAGGTACCCGAAGCCAAAGCTGCTACAAATGATGGGATTATGCGGGAAGAGCGTGGGCACTCAGTCTATTTTTTGTGTGATTTTTGCATTAAATCGCAAGCTGGACAACATCTTGAAGACGCCGTCTGCTCTGCATGGCGAAGTAGGATGAATTTGAGGACTAGGATTAGACAATTAGAGTGAGAGGTTTAAACTATTTTTTTGCTTAAAGGCCTACTGAAAGCCACTACTACCGACCACGCAGTCGGATAGTTTATACATCAATGATGAAATCTTAACATGGCAACACATGCCAATACGGCCGGGTTAACTTATAAAGTGCAATTTTAAATTTCCCGCGAAACTTCCGGTTGAAAACGTCTATGTATGATGGCGTATGCGCGTGACGTCAAAGGTTGAAACGGAAGTATTCGGACACCATTGTATCCAATACAAAAAAGCTCTGTTTTCATCGCAAAATTCCACAGTATTCTGGACATCTATGTTGGTGAATCTTTTGCAATTTGTTTAATGAACAATGAAGACTGCAAAGAAGAAAGCTGCAGGTGGGATCGGTGTATTAGCGGATGGCTGCAGCAACACAACCAGGAAGACTTTGACTTGGATAGCAGATGCGCTATCCGACGCTAGACGCCGACCGCATCGATGATCGGGTGAAGTCCTTTGTTGCTCCGTCGATCGCTGGAACGCAGGTGAGCACGGGTGTTGATGAGCAGATGAGGGCTGGCTTTTTAGCATAGCTCTGTGAGGTCCCGTAGCTAAGTTAGCTTCAATGGCGTCGTTAGCAACAGCATTGTTAAGCTTCGCCTGGCTGGAAAGCATTAACCGTGTAGTTACAGGTCCAGAGTTTGGTAGTATTGTTGATCTTCTGTCTAGCCTTCCAATCAGGGGCTTATTTATTTTGTTTCTATCTGCAGTTAAGCCCGATGCTATCACGTTAGCTCCGTAGCTAAAGTGCTTCGCCGATGTATTGTCGTGGAGATAAAAGTCACTGTGAATGTCCATTTCGCGTTCTCGACTCTCATTTTCAAGAGGATATAGTATCCGAGGTGGTTTGAAATACAAATCCGTGATCCACAATAGAAAAAGGAGAAAGTGTGGAATCCAATGAGCCAGCTTGTACCTAAGTTACGGTCAGAGCGAAAAAAGATACGTCCTGCACTGCACTCTAGTCCTTCACTCTCACGTTCCTCATCCACAAATCTTTCATCCTTGCTCAAATTAATGGGGTAATCGTCAATTTTTCGGTCCGAATCGCTCTCGTTGCTGGTTTAAACAATGGGGAAATGTGAGGAACCCTTCAACCTGCGACATCACGCTACTTCCGGTACAGGCAAGGCTTTTTTTTTATCAGCGACCAAAAGTTGCGAACTTTATCGTCGATGTTCTCTACTAAATCCTTTTAGCAAAAATATGGCAATATCGTGAAATGATCAAGTATGACACATAGAATGGATCTGCACGGTATACCGGTACAAGTATAGTACCGCGATACTAATGAGTCGTCATCACGCCGTGTCTTTGCTGATTTTACCAGCAGAGGAGCATGTTCGGCAGCGCGCACACACAGAGTACTTATAAGCAGACACAGTGTGTAGACAGAAAAGGGAGAACGGACGCATTTTGGCCTGAAAGCTAACGATTAAGGTGAAGTTATAACACTGAAACGCCCTCAGGAAGAGGTGCTTTAAGACATGGCTAGCTAACTAGCGGCTAATGTTGTAGCTACTTCTAAATCACTAATCCTCGCCTCCTTGGCAACAAATAAAGTACGTTTCTTATGAGGACGAGGAATAGCTAAACATGCTTTACTACACACCGTAGCTCACCGGCGTCATAATGTAAACAAATACCATGGGCGGATCTACACCTGACATCCACTGTAATGATACCAAGTACAAGAGTGTACCTAGTCGATACTACTATGATTACATCGCTATTTTATGGCATCACAAAATCTGTTTTTGTTTTTTGTTAAATTATATTATGTTTATAAACTCAGGAAATATGTCCCTGGACACATGATGACTTTGAATATGACCAATGTATGATCCTGTAACTACTTGGTATCGGATTGATACCCAAATGTGTGGTATCATCTAAAACTAATGTAAAGCATCCAAACAACAGAAGACTAAGTGATTATCACATTTTAACAGAAGTCTAGATAGATATATAAAGTAAGCAGATATTAACAGTAAATGAACAAGTAGATGACTGCCAAGGGCGAACATCGAGTGCCGTGACGCAGACAGAGCAGAGACCGGGCGATATCACTAGTGTCAATACATTTGCATTTCATTAATAGTCACATATTGTGTCTAACTGGGGCTGTTGAGATTACCCCCTTCCCTCAGCGACAGCCTCAGTGATGTAACCAGGGACCTCCCAAATAAATAGAGGAAGCACGTGGGCAGGATTTTAGAGCGTAGTTTGGATCCGTAACTAGAGTACAGCCCAATAACGTCCCTCCTCATTGAGCAAAATTGAACTCTGTCTCCGCCTGATTCCTTGCTTCTTGCCTGTTTAATAGATGTCATCAGTGTTTGAACCTGACATGGAGCAGTGCCAGAAAGGCTGCAGCGTTGCAAGTCTCGTGGCTTCTGTGTCAAGTTTTTTTTTTTTTTTTTTTTTCCTGGCCCCAGACTGAGCCCGCCTCCCCCATAAAAGCCCAGTGTGGGATCGACTTCTTTTTTTTACCTACCTTTTCACATCGTTTACGGGCTGACAATAAAGCGCCGTCCTATCCTATCCTAATGACAGATTTCCACCATTAATGAAAATCTGCAAAGAGACCAATCAGGATCCAATCCAGGCTGCGTAAACCAACACCGGCCCGATAAGCTCCTCTATGCAAGCAAAAAGTGTCATTTAAGTGTGCAAATAAAAGAGCGTTTCCCCGTAATTGACCTCCTTATTGCTTTTTAATGAAGCCATCAGTCAGAGGCGGCGGTAAAACATAGAGATGAAAGGTGCAAAAAAAAAAAAACATCCAATAAAAAATATTATATAGGCGCCGTGTTCATATTTGTTCCACTCGCTTTCAAGAGGTTTGTCCCTACAGTCCAGTAGCAAGAAAACAATACTATGTCAGGCTGTAATATAAGTGTTGGATTACTGCCTGGCTTCCAGTGACCGGCACATCCCTTGTCAGCCCCGTGCAAACACACAGGTGGCAAAATAACAAGGCTTCCAGCAAAGGTGCCTCGGTTTTCTTTAGAATGTTCTAGGAACATTGTGTTATGATACCACGTTTGGGAACACAAGCACGTACTGAATGTTGGACTATGCCGGCTTTGCTATGCATCATGATGATAACAGAGGGTAACATGATCAGGGTTTGGAAAAGAGTACTTTCAAAAAAGTAAATAACTGTATTTACTTTGCCAAAAATAGTTATGAATTACTAACGGAATTGCCCTTTGAAAGCCTACTGAAAGCCACTACTACCGACCACGCAGTCGGATAGTTTATATATCAATGATGAAATCTTAACATTGCAACACATGCCAGTGCAATTTAAAATTTCCCTGGAAACTTCCGGCTGAAAACGTCTAGGTATGATGACGTATGCGCGTGACGTCGATGGTTGAAGCGGAAGTATTGGGAGACATTTTATCCCTGTTTTCATCGCAAAATTCCACAGTATTCTGGACATCTGTGTCGGTGAATCTTTTGCAATTTGTTTAATGAACAACGGAGACTGCAAAGAAGAAAGCTGTAGGTGGGATCGGTGTATTAGCGGCCGGCTGCAGCAACACAACCCGAAGGACTTTGAGTTTAATAGCAGACGCGCTATCCGACGTTCCGCTGGAACGCAGGTGAGCACGGGTGTTGATGAGCAGATGTGGGCTGGCGTAGGTGGAGAGCTAATGTTTTTAGCATAGCTCTGTCGAGGTCCCGTAGCTAAGTTAGCTTCAATGGCGTCGTTGTCAAGTCAAGTCAAGTCAACTTTATTTATATAGCACATTTTCAACAACTTTTTAGATTGCACCAAAGTGCTTTACAGGTTAAAAAAGCATGGAGCAAACAAAAAAAAAAAAAAAAAAAAAAAAAAACAACAACAAAAAAAACAACAACTAAGCAAAACAAAAAAAACAAACAAAGAACATAAACAATGAGTGTGCTAAACAAGATAATGCAAATGCAATACGGTAAAAGGGGTCGAATAAAAAGTTTTTAAAAATTTGCAGAATAAAAAAAAATAATAATAATAAAAGTGCTACAAATTGAAAAATACAACTAAAGCGAAGGGGTGGGAGGGGGGGGGGACTAGAAATGGTGGCCTAGTGGGCGGACTCAGCTCGGGTCAAAGGCCAGCGAGAAGAGGTAGGTCTTAAGGAGGGTTTTGAAGATCCCCAGGCTCCGGGCTGACCTAATGTGGAGGGGAAGGCTGTTCCAGAGCTTAGGGGCGGCAACGGAAAAGGCTCTGTCCCCTCTGGTCTTTAGCCTGGATCTGGGGACCGCCAACAGCATTGCTAGGCTTCGCCAGGCGGCACAGCATTAACCGTGTGGTTACAGGTCCAGAGTTTGGTAGTATTGTTGATCTTCTGTCTATCCTTCCAGTCAGGGGCTTATTTCGTCTGTTTCTATATGCAGTTAAGCATGATGCTATCACGTTAGCTCCGTAGCTAAAGTGCTTCGCCGTTGTATTGTCGTGGAGATAAAAGTCACTGTGAATGTCCATTTCGCGTTCTCGACTCTCATTTTCAAGAGGATATAGTATCCGAGGTGGTTTAAAATACAAATCCGTGATCCACAATAGAGAAAGGAGAAAGTGTGGAATCCAATGAGCCCTTTTACTTAAGTTACGGTCAGAGCGAAAAAAAGATACGTCCTGCACTGCACTCTAATCCTTCACTCTCACGTTCCTCATCCACGAATCTTTCATCCTGGCTCAAATTAATGGGGTAATCGTCGCTTTCTCGGTCCGAATTGCTCTAGCTGCTGGTGTAAACAATGGGGAAATGTGAGGAGCCTTTCAACCTGTGACGTCACGCTACTTCTGGTACAGGCAAGGCTTTATTTTATCAGCGACCAAAAGTTGCGAACTTTATCGTCGATGTTCTCTACTAAATCCTTTCAGCAAAAATATGGCAATATCGCGAAATGATCAAGTATGACACATAGAATGGATCTGCTGTCCCCGTTTAAATAAGAACATTTCATTTCAGTAGGCCTTTAATGGATTACCATATTTAATTTAATTTTGTTGGAATAAAGCCAATAATGCTTCCTTTATATTTAGAAAAGTATCGAAAAGTACCGAAAAATATTGAAATACCAAAGTACCAAAGTATTGAAGTACCAAATTATTGGTATTGGGACAACAATATTAAACACAAACATTCTAATCTGGATTGTTTTCCCTGGATGCAAGCGATTTGGCAAGGTAGTTACTTCGAGAGTTTGGTTGAACTCTGTTGGCCAAGGCTGGAGACGTAACACACACACCGTGGACCGCCAAATATACACACATACAGGCATGGGAAATGTCAGCGGATACGTGGAATTTAATGATTACCAGAGGAAGAAATTATTGTGTTATGTTGAAAAAAAAACACATAAAAAACTTTCAAGGGAAAGTCCGCAATTTCTGAATAGGCTGAACAGTTTGAATTTGGAACCGTTTTAATCGGACGAAAAATGTGGGGGTTGTGGATTTTTGAAGAATGTACCATTGTTTTAAATGGGAATTTCCCAAAATTGTATTACGGAGTTCCTGGAATTTTGGGAAAACCAGGAATTTTTCCAGTTCAAAAAAAAACTTTGTTTTGTGTTGTAATTGAGAGGAATGTTTTGACGGTGAAACGTTTGAAGTGGGTTGAAAAAATGTGGGAGAAATAGTCGCCAGAAAAAAGGGTGGAAATAGGGCTTTGGAAAACCAGAAATTATGGAAAATCCTTTTTTTTTTTTACTTGGAAGAAGGGTAGTTTCAATTTCCAGGATGGTGAAATGTGTTGAAGGTGGAATGGTTTGAATCGGTTGAAAAATGTGGAAATGGCGGAAGATTGAAAAATGGCCGATTCATTTTGAATGGGAAAAATGTCCCGGAAAACCTGGAATTCTGGGAAATTTGGCAATTTTTGGAATTTGTCAAGGTAAAGCCCGTGATTCCTGAATAGGCTGAACAGTTTGAAGTTGGAATGGTTTGAATCGGAAGAAAATGTGGGAGTTGTGGAACTTTGAAGAATGTCCCATTGGTTTAAAAAGGAATTTCCCAAAAATGTGGGAATTTTGGTAAAAACGGGAATTTTTTGGAAAATGGTAAAACACTTGAATAGTCTTAAACCATTTGAAATGTTTCAAATCGGTCGAGAAATGTTGAAGTAGTAACATGTTGAATTGAGAAATGGTATTACGGAGTTCCTGGAATTTTGGGAAAGCCGGGAATTTTCCCTGTTCAAAAACAACATATTTTTTTGTCTTAATCAAGAGGAATTTTTTGAAAATGGAACAGTTGCAGTGGGTTGAAAAATTTGGGAGGAGTAGTCGCCAGAAAAAAATATGGAAATAGGGCTTTGGAAAACCAGAAATTCTGGAAAATCCTGGAATTTTTTGGAAAATGGAAAAAGGTTAGTTTACATTTCCAGGATGGTGGAATGTGTTGAAGGTAGAATGGTTTGAATTGGTTTAAAAATGTGGAAATGGCAGAAGTTAGAAAAATGGCCAATTTATTTTGAATGGGAAACATGTCCCGGAAAATTTGGGAATTTTTGGAATTTGTCAATGGAAAGACCGCAATTTCTGAATAGGCTGAACAGTTTGAAGTTGTAATGGTTTTAATCGAATGAAAAATGTGGGAATTGTGGAACTTTGAAGAATGTCCCATTGGTTTAAATGGGAATTTCCCAAATGGTATTACAGAGTTCCTGGAATTTTGGGAAAACCGGGAATTTTTCCAGTTCAAAAAACAACCTTGTTTTGTGTCCTAATTAAGAGGAATGTTTTGACGGTGAAACATTTAAAATGGGTTAAAAATGTGGGAGAAATAGTCGCCGGAAAAAAGGGTGGCAATAGGGCTTTGGAAAACCAAGAATTCTGGAAAATCATGGAATTTTTTTGAACTTGGAAAAAAAGGGTAGCTTGAATTTCCAGGATGGTGGAATGTGTAGAAGGTAGAATGGTCTAAATCGGTTGAAAAAATGTGGAAATGGCAGAAGTTTGAAAAATGGCCAATTTATTTTGTATGGGAAACATGTCCCGGAAAACCTGGAATTCTGGGAAATCTGGGAATTTTGGAAATTTTTCAAGGGAAAGACCGCAATTTCTGAATAGGCTGAACTGTTGGAACGGTTTTAATCGGATGAAAAATGTGGGAATTGTGGAACTTTGAAGAATGCCCCATTGGTTTAAATGGGAATTTCCCAAATGGTATTATAAAGTTCCTGGAATTTTGGGAAAACCAGGATTTTTTCCAGTTCAAAAAACAACTTTGTTTTGTGTCCTAGTTGAGAAGAATGTTTTGACGGTAAAACGTTTGAAATGCGTTGAAAAATGTGGGAGAAATAGTCGCCTGAAAAAAGGGTGGCAATAGGGCTTTGGAAAACCTGGAATTCTGGAAAATCATGGAATTTTTTTGAACTTGGAAAAAAAGGGTAGTTTGAATTTCCAGGATGGTGGAATGTGTTGAAGGCAGAATGGTCTAAATTGGTTGAAAAAATGTGGAAATGGCAGAAGTTAGAAAAATGGCCAATTTATTTTGAATGGGAAACATGTTCCGGAAAACCTGGAATTCTGGGAAATCTGGGAATTTTTGGAATTTGTCAAGGGAAAGGCCGCAATTTCTGAATAGGCTGAACTGTTGGAACGGTTTTAATCGGATGAAAAATGTGGGAATTGTGGAACTTTGAAGAATGCCCCATTGGTTTAAATGGGAATTTCCCAAATGGTATTATAAAGTTCCTGGAATTTTGGGAAAACCGGGAATTTTTCCAGTTCAAAAAACAACTTTGTTTTGGGTCCTAATTGAGAGGGATGTTTTGACGGTGAAACGTTTGAAATGGGTTGAAAAATGTGGGAGAAAAAGTCGCCTGAAAAAAGGGTGGCAATAGGGCTTTGGAAAACCTGGAATTCTGGAAAATCATGGAATTTTTTGGAACTTGGAAAAAAAGGGTAGTTTGAATTTCCAGGATGGTGGAATGTGTAGAAGGTAGAATGGTCTAAATCGGTTGAAAAATGTGGAAATGGCAGAAGTTAGAAAAATGGCCAATTTGTTTTCAATGGGAAACATGTCCCGGAAAACCTGGAATTCTGGGAAATCTGGGAATTTTTGAAATGTTTCAAGGGAAAGACCGCAATTTCTGAATAGGCTGAACTGTTGGAACGGTTTTAATCGGATGAAAAATGTGGGAATTGTGGAACTTTGAAGAATGCCCCATTGGTTTAAATGGGAATTTCCCAAATGGTATTATAAAGTTCCTGGAATTTTGGGAAAACCAGGATTTTTTCCAGTTCAAAAAACAACTTTGTTTTGTGTCCTAGTTGAGAAGAATGTTTTGACGGTAAAACGTTTGAAATGCGTTGAAAAATGTGGGAGAAATAGTCGCCTGAAAAAAGGGTGGCAATAGGGCTTTGGAAAACCTGGAATTCTGGAAAATCATGGAATTTTTTTGAACTTGGAAAAAAAGGGTAGTTTGAATTTCCAGGATGGTGGAATGTGTTGAAGGCAGAATGGTCTAAATTGGTTGAAAAAATGTGGAAATGGCAGAAGTTAGAAAAATGGCCAATTTATTTTGAATGGGAAACATGTTCCGGAAAACCTGGAATTCTGGGAAATCTGGGAATTTTTGGAATTTGTCAAGGGAAAGGCCGCAATTTCTGAATAGGCTGAACTGTTGGAACGGTTTTAATCGGATGAAAAATGTGGGAATTGTGGAACTTTGAAGAATGCCCCATTGGTTTAAATGGGAATTTCCCAAATGGTATTATAAAGTTCCTGGAATTTTGGGAAAACCGGGAATTTTTCCAGTTCAAAAAACAACTTTGTTTTGGGTCCTAATTGAGAGGGATGTTTTGACGGTGAAACGTTTGAAATGGGTTGAAAAATGTGGGAGAAAAAGTCGCCTGAAAAAAGGGTGGCAATAGGGCTTTGGAAAACCTGGAATTCTGGAAAATCATGGAATTTTTTGGAACTTGGAAAAAAAGGGTAGTTTGAATTTCCAGGATGGTGGAATGTGTAGAAGGTAGAATGGTCTAAATCGGTTGAAAAATGTGGAAATGGCAGAAGTTAGAAAAATGGCCAATTTGTTTTCAATGGGAAACATGTCCCGGAAAACCTGGAATTCTGGGAAATCTGGGAATTTTTGAAATGTTTCAAGGGAAAGACCGCAATTTCTGAATAGGCTGAACAGTTGGAACGGTTTTAATTGGATGAAAAATGTTGGAATTGTGGAACTTTGAAGAATGTCCCATTGGTTTAAATGGGAATTTCCCAAATGGTATTACAGAGTTCCTGGAATTTTGGGAAAACCGGGAATTTTTCCAGTTCAAAAAACAACTTTGTTTTGTGTCCTAATTAAGAGGAATGTTTTGACGGTGAAACGTTTAAAATGGGTTAAAAAATGTGGGAGAAATAGTCGCCGGAAAAAAGGGTGGCAATAGGGCTTTGGAAAACCAAGAATTCTGGAAAATCATGACATTTTTTGGAACTTGGAAAAAAAGGGTAGTTTGAATTTCCAGGATGGTGGAATGTGTTGAAGGTAGAATGGTCTAAATCAGTTGAAAAATGTGGAAATGTCAGAAGTTTGAAAAATGGCCAATTTATTTTTGAATTGGAAACATGTCCCGGAAAACCTGGAATTCTGGGAAATCTGGGAATTTTTGGAATTTGTCAAGGGAAAGATCGCAATTTCTGAATAGGCTGAACTGTTGGAACGGTTTTAATCGGATGAAAAATGTTGGAATTGTGGAACTTTGAAGAATGTCCCATTGGTTTAAATGGGAATTTCCCAAATGGTATTACAGAGTTCCTGGAATTTTGGGAAAACCGGGAATTTTTCCAGTTCAAAAACCAACTTTGTTTTGTGTCCTTGTTGAGAGGAATGTTTTGATGGTGAAACATTGGAAGTGGGTTGAAGAATGTGGGGGGAGTAGTCGCCTGAAAAAAGGGTGGAAATAGGGCTTTGGAAAACCTGGAATTCTGGAAAATCATGGAATTTTTTTGAACTTGGAAAAAAAGGGTAGTTTGAATTTCCAGGATGGTGGAATGTGTAGAGGGTAGAATGGTCTAAATCGGTTGAAAAAATGTGGAAATGGCAGAAGTTAGAAAAATGGCCAATTTATTTTTGAATTGGAAACATGTCCTGGAAAACCTGGAATTCTGGGAAATCTGGGAATTTTTGGAATTTGTCAAGGGAAAGACCGCAATTTCTGAATAGGCTGAACTGTTGGAACGGTTTTAATCGGATGAAAAATGTTGGAACTGTGGAACTTTGAAAAATGTCCCATTGGTTTAAAAGGAAATTTCCCAAATGGTATTAGAGAGTTCCTGGAATTTGGGGAAAAACGGGAATTTTTCCAGTTCAAAAAACAACTTTGTTTTGTGTCCTAATTAAGAGGAATGTTTTGACGGTGAAACGTTTGAAGTGGGTTGAAAAATGTGGGAGAAATAGTCGCCTGAAAAAAGGGTGGCAATAGGGCTTTGGAAAACCAGGAATTCTGGAAAATTCTGGAGTATTTTTTAACTTGTAAATGAGGGTAGTTTGAATTTCCAGGATGGTGAAATGTTTTGAAGGTGGAATAGTGCGAATTTGTTGAAAAATGTGGAAATGGCGAAGTTTGAAAAATGGCCAAATCATTTTGAATGGGAAAAATGTCCCGGAAAACCTGGAATTCTGGGAAACCTGGGAATTTTTTGAATTTTTCAAGTGAAAGACTGCAATTTCTGAATAGGCTGAACAGTTTGAAGTTGGAATCGGATGAAAAAAGTGGGAATTGTGGAACTTTGAAGAATGTCCTATTGGTTTAAATGGGCATTTCCAAAAATTTTAGGAATTTCGGTAAAAGCGGGAATTTTTTGGAAAATGGTAAAAAAAATAATTGAATGGTCTGAATAACTTGAAATGGTTGGTGTTGAAATGTTTCAAATCGGTCGAGAAATGTTGAAGTAGTAACATGTTGAATTGAGAAATGGAATTATGGTGTTCCTGGAATTTTGGGAAAGCCGGGAATTTTTCTAGTTAAAAAACAACTTAGTTTTTTGTCTTAATCAAGAGGAATGTTTTGACGATGGAACAGTTTAATTGGGATGAAAAATGTGGGAGGAGTAGTCGCCAGTAGAAAGAGTGGAAATTCTGGAAAATCCTAGAATTTTTTTGAAAGTTGAAAAATGGTAGTTTAAATTTCCAGGATGGTGGAATGTGTAGAAGGTAGAATGGTCTACATCGGTTGAAAAAATGTGGAAATGGCAGAAGTTTGAAAAATGGCTAATTTATTTTGTATGGGAAACATGTCCCGGAAAACCTGGAATTCTGGGAAATCTGGGAATTTTTGAAATTTTTCAAGGGAAAGACCGCAATTTCTGAATAGGCTGAACTGTTGGAACGGTTTTAATCGGATGAAAAATGTGGGAATTGTGGAACTTTGAAGAATGCCCCATTGGTTTAAATGGGAATTTCCCAAATGGTATTATAAAGTTCCTGGAATTTTGGGAAAACCAGGATTTTTTCCAGTTCAAAAAACAACTTTGTTTTGTGTCCTAGTTGAGAAGAATGTTTTGACGGTAAAACGTTTGAAATGCGTTGAAAAATGTGGGAGAAATAGTCGCCTGAAAAAAGGGTGGCAATAGGGCTTTGGAAAACCTGGAATTCTGGAAAATCATGGAATTTTTTTGAACTTGGAAAAAAAGGGTAGTTTGAATTTCCAGGATGGTGGAATGTGTTGAAGGCAGAATGGTCTAAATTGGTTGAAAAAATGTGGAAATGGCAGAAGTTAGAAAAATGGCCAATTTATTTTGAATGGGAAACATGTTCCGGAAAACCTGGAATTCTGGGAAATCTGGGAATTTTTGGAATTTGTCAAGGGAAAGGCCGCAATTTCTGAATAGGCTGAACTGTTGGAACGGTTTTAATCGGATGAAAAATGTGGGAATTGTGGAACTTTGAAGAATGCCCCATTGGTTTAAATGGGAATTTCCCAAATGGTATTATAAAGTTCCTGGAATTTTGGGAAAACCGGGAATTTTTCCAGTTCAAAAAACAACTTTGTTTTGGGTCCTAATTGAGAGGGATGTTTTGACGGTGAAACGTTTGAAATGGGTTGAAAAATGTGGGAGAAAAAGTCGCCTGAAAAAAGGGTGGCAATAGGGCTTTGGAAAACCTGGAATTCTGGAAAATCATGGAATTTTTTGGAACTTGGAAAAAAAGGGTAGTTTGAATTTCCAGGATGGTGGAATGTGTAGAAGGTAGAATGGTCTAAATCGGTTGAAAAATGTGGAAATGGCAGAAGTTAGAAAAATGGCCAATTTGTTTTCAATGGGAAACATGTCCCGGAAAACCTGGAATTCTGGGAAATCTGGGAATTTTTGAAATGTTTCAAGGGAAAGACCGCAATTTCTGAATAGGCTGAACTGTTGGAACGGTTTTAATCGGATGAAAAATGTGGGAATTGTGGAACTTTGAAGAATGCCCCATTGGTTTAAATGGGAATTTCCCAAATGGTATTATAAAGTTCCTGGAATTTTGGGAAAACCAGGATTTTTTCCAGTTCAAAAAACAACTTTGTTTTGTGTCCTAGTTGAGAAGAATGTTTTGACGGTAAAACGTTTGAAATGCGTTGAAAAATGTGGGAGAAATAGTCGCCTGAAAAAAGGGTGGCAATAGGGCTTTGGAAAACCTGGAATTCTGGAAAATCATGGAATTTTTTTGAACTTGGAAAAAAAGGGTAGTTTGAATTTCCAGGATGGTGGAATGTGTTGAAGGCAGAATGGTCTAAATTGGTTGAAAAAATGTGGAAATGGCAGAAGTTAGAAAAATGGCCAATTTATTTTGAATGGGAAACATGTTCCGGAAAACCTGGAATTCTGGGAAATCTGGGAATTTTTGGAATTTGTCAAGGGAAAGGCCGCAATTTCTGAATAGGCTGAACTGTTGGAACGGTTTTAATCGGATGAAAAATGTGGGAATTGTGGAACTTTGAAGAATGCCCCATTGGTTTAAATGGGAATTTCCCAAATGGTATTATAAAGTTCCTGGAATTTTGGGAAAACCGGGAATTTTTCCAGTTCAAAAAACAACTTTGTTTTGGGTCCTAATTGAGAGGGATGTTTTGACGGTGAAACGTTTGAAATGGGTTGAAAAATGTGGGAGAAAAAGTCGCCTGAAAAAAGGGTGGCAATAGGGCTTTGGAAAACCTGGAATTCTGGAAAATCATGGAATTTTTTGGAACTTGGAAAAAAAGGGTAGTTTGAATTTCCAGGATGGTGGAATGTGTAGAAGGTAGAATGGTCTAAATCGGTTGAAAAATGTGGAAATGGCAGAAGTTAGAAAAATGGCCAATTTGTTTTCAATGGGAAACATGTCCCGGAAAACCTGGAATTCTGGGAAATCTGGGAATTTTTGAAATGTTTCAAGGGAAAGACCGCAATTTCTGAATAGGCTGAACAGTTGGAACGGTTTTAATTGGATGAAAAATGTTGGAATTGTGGAACTTTGAAGAATGTCCCATTGGTTTAAATGGGAATTTCCCAAATGGTATTACAGAGTTCCTGGAATTTTGGGAAAACCGGGAATTTTTCCAGTTCAAAAAACAACTTTGTTTTGTGTCCTAATTAAGAGGAATGTTTTGACGGTGAAACGTTTAAAATGGGTTAAAAAATGTGGGAGAAATAGTCGCCGGAAAAAAGGGTGGCAATAGGGCTTTGGAAAACCAAGAATTCTGGAAAATCATGACATTTTTTGGAACTTGGAAAAAAAGGGTAGTTTGAATTTCCAGGATGGTGGAATGTGTTGAAGGTAGAATGGTCTAAATCAGTTGAAAAATGTGGAAATGTCAGAAGTTTGAAAAATGGCCAATTTATTTTTTAATTGGAAACATGTCCCGGAAAACCTGGAATTCTGGGAAATCTGGGAATTTTTGGAATTTGTCAAGGGAAAGATCGCAATTTCTGAATAGGCTGAACTGTTGGAACGGTTTTAATCGGATGAAAAATGTTGGAATTGTGGAACTTTGAAGAATGTCCCATTGGTTTAAATGGGAATTTCCCAAATGGTATTACAGAGTTCCTGGAATTTTGGGAAAACCGGGAATTTTTCCAGTTCAAAAACCAACTTTGTTTTGTGTCCTTGTTGAGAGGAATGTTTTGATGGTGAAACATTGGAAGTGGGTTGAAGAATGTGGGGGGAGTAGTCGCCTGAAAAAAGGGTGGAAATAGGGCTTTGGAAAACCTGGAATTCTGGAAAATCATGGAATTTTTTTGAACTTGGAAAAAAAGGGTAGTTTGAATTTCCAGGATGGTGGAATGTGTAGAGGGTAGAATGGTCTAAATCGGTTGAAAAAATGTGGAAATGGCAGAAGTTAGAAAAATGGCCAATTTATTTTTGAATTGGAAACATGTCCTGGAAAACCTGGAATTCTGGGAAATCTGGGAATTTTTGGAATTTGTCAAGGGAAAGACCGCAATTTCTGAATAGGCTGAACTGTTGGAACGGTTTTAATCGGATGAAAAATGTTGGAACTGTGGAACTTTGAAAAATGTCCCATTGGTTTAAAAGGAAATTTCCCAAATGGTATTAGAGAGTTCCTGGAATTTGGGGAAAAACGGGAATTTTTCCAGTTCAAAAAACAACTTTGTTTTGTGTCCTAATTAAGAGGAATGTTTTGACGGTGAAACGTTTGAAGTGGGTTGAAAAATGTGGGAGAAATAGTCGCCTGAAAAAAGGGTGGCAATAGGGCTTTGGAAAACCAGGAATTCTGGAAAATTCTGGAGTATTTTTTAACTTGTAAATGAGGGTAGTTTGAATTTCCAGGATGGTGAAATGTTTTGAAGGTGGAATAGTGCGAATTTGTTGAAAAATGTGGAAATGGCGAAGTTTGAAAAATGGCCAAATCATTTTGAATGGGAAAAATGTCCCGGAAAACCTGGAATTCTGGGAAACCTGGGAATTTTTTGATTTTTTCAAGTGAAAGACTGCAATTTCTGAATAGGCTGAACAGTTTGAAGTTGGAATCGGATGAAAAAAGTGGGAATTGTGGAACTTTGAAGAATGTCCTATTGGTTTAAATGGGCATTTCCAAAAATTTTAGGAATTTCGGTAAAAGCGGGAATTTTTTGGAAAATGGTAAAAAAAATAATTGAATGGTCTGAATAACTTGAAATGGTTGGTGTTGAAATGTTTCAAATCGGTCGAGAAATGTTGAAGTAGTAACATGTTGAATTGAGAAATGGAATTATGGTGTTCCTGGAATTTTGGGAAAGCCGGGAATTTTTCTAGTTAAAAAACAACTTAGTTTTTTGTCTTAATCAAGAGGAATGTTTTGACGATGGAACAGTTTAATTGGGATGAAAAATGTGGGAGGAGTAGTCGCCAGTAGAAAGAGTGGAAATTCTGGAAAATCCTAGAATTTTTTTGAAAGTTGAAAAATGGTAGTTTAAATTTCCAGGATGGTGGAATGTGTAGAAGGTAGAATGGTCTACATCGGTTGAAAAAATGTGGAAATGGCAGAAGTTTGAAAAATGGCTAATTTATTTTGTATGGGAAACATGTCCCGGAAAACCTGGAATTCTGGGAAATCTGGGAATTTTTGAAATTTTTCAAGGGAAAGACCGCAATTTCTGAATAGGCTGAACTGTTGGAACGGTTTTAATCGGATGAAAAATGTTGGAATAGTGGAACTTTGAAAAATGTCCCATTGGTTTAAATGGAAATTTCCCAAATGGTATTATAAAGTTCCTGGAATTTGGGGAAAACCGGGAATTTTTCCAGTTCAATAAACAACTTTTTTTTGTGTCCTAATTGAGAGGAATGTTTTGATGGTGAAACATTGGAAGTGGGTTGAAAAATGTGGGGGGAGTAGTAGCCAGAAAAAAGGGTGGAAATAGGGCTTTGGAAAACCTGGAATTCTGGAAAATCATGGAATTTTTTTGAACTTGGAAAAAAAGGGTAGTTTGAATTTCCAGGATGGTGGAATGTGTAGAAGGTAGAATGGTCTAAATTGGTTGAAAAAATGTGGAAATGGCAGAAGTTTGAAAAATGGCCAATTTATTTTGTATGGGAAACGTGTCCCGGAAAACCTGGAATTCTGGGAAATCTGGGAATTTTGGAAATTTTTCAAGGGAAAGACCTCAATTTCTGAATAGGCTGAACTGTTGGAACGGTTTTAATCGGATGAAAAATGTGGTAATTGTGGAACTTTGAAAAATGTCCCATTGGTTTAAAAGGAAATTTCCCAAATGGTATTAGAGAGTTCCTGGAATTTGGGGAAAAACGGGAATTTTTACAGTTCAAAAAACAACTTTGTTTTGTGTCCTAATTAAGAGGAATGTTTTGACGGTGAAACGTTTGAAGTGGGTTGAAAAATGTGGGAGAAATAGTCGCCTGAAAAAAGGGTGGCAATAGGGCTTTGGAAAACCAGGAATTCTGGAAAATTCTGGAGTATTTTTTAACTTGGAAATTAGGGTAGTTTGAATTTCCAGGATGGTGAAATGTTTTGAAGGTGGAATAGTGCGAATTGGTTGAAAAATGTGGAAATGGCGAAGTTTGAAAAATGGCCAAATCATTTTGAATGGGAAAAATGTCCCGGAAAACCTGGAATTCAGGGAAACCTGGGAATTTTTTGAATTTTTCAAGGGAAAGACTGCAATTTCTGAATAGGCTGAACAGTTTGAAGTTGGAATCGGATGAAAAAAGTGGGAATTGTGGAACTTTGAAGAATGTCCTATTGGTTTGAATGGGAATTTCCAAAAATTTTAGGAATTTCGGTAAAAGCGGGAATTTTTTGGAAAATGGTAAAAAATAATTTGAAATGGTTGGTGTTGAAATGTTTGAAATCGGTCGAGAAATGTTGAAGTAGTAACATGTTGAATTGAGAAATGGAATTATGGTGTTCCTGGAATTTTGGGAAAGCCGGGAATTTTTCTAGTTCAAAAACAACTTAGTTTTTTGTCTTAATCAAGAGGAATGTTTTGACGATGGAACAGTTTAATTGGGTTGAAAAATGTGGGAGGAGTAGTCGCCAGTAGAAAGAGTGGAAATTCTGGAAAATCCTAGAATTTTTTTGAAAGTTGAAAAATGGTAGTTTAAATTTCCAGGATGGTGGAATGTGTAGAAGGTAGAATGGTCTAAATCGGTTGAAAAAATGTGGAAATGGCAGAAGTTTGAAAAATGGCTAATTTATTTTGTATGGGAAACATGTCCCGGAAAACCTGGAATTCTGGGAAATCTGGGAATTTTTGGAATTTTTCAAGGGAAATACCGCAATTTCTGAATAGGCTGAACTGTTGGAACGGTTTTAATCGGATGAAAAATGTGGGAATTGTGGAACTTTGAAAAATGTCCCATTGGTTTAAAAGGAAATTTCCCAAATGGTATTATAAAGTTCCTGGAATTTTGGGAAAACCGGGAATTTTTCCAGTTCAAAAAACAACTTTGTTTTGGGTCCTAATTAAGAGGAATGTTTTGACGGTGAAACGTTTGAAATGGGTTGAAAAATGTGGGAGAAAAAGTCGCCTGAAAAAAGGGTGGAAATAGGGCTTTGGAAAACCAGGAATTCTGGAAAATCATGGAATTTTTTTGAACTTGGAAAAAAAGGGTAGTTTGAATTTCCAGGATGGTGGAATGTGTAGAAGGTAGAATGGTCTAAATGTGGCAATGGCAGAAGTTTGAAAAATGGCCAATTTATTTTGAATGGGAATCATGTCCCGGAAAACCTGGAATTCTGGGAAATCTGGGAATTTTTGGAATTCGTCAAGGGAAAGGATGAGCAGTTTGAATGGGGTGAAAAATGTGGACGGTAGAGCGCCCCAAAATCTGGAGAAAATGAAGAAGAAGTTGATGAAGTTTAATAAAAATAGATGAATTTTAGTGTAGAAATCCATATGTGTGAATATTTTGGAGCATTCACAACATTCTGTATAATGCAGTGATGCATGTTTCACTTGAAATGCTCATTTACTCGTTTACTGTACAAATGGTTGGAATAGGAGGGGAATCAATGTTTGACTTTTACAGTAACTGGTCTTCGGAGGCCGGTAGTTCATCATGAAAGTGGACATTATATTTCCCTCAAGGTCTTCTTTCCACACACAGATCCCTACTTTGATTTCAAGCAGGGGGAAAAAAAAGACCCTGCGGGGTTTCACTGAGAATCAATGTGTTTATGCCAGAGTCTGTATCACTTTAAGACGTGTGCGACTTCAGCAAGGCGGGAAGTGATCTGAATCTTTTCCTGTGTAATTGCTTGTCTTACGTGGCTCCCTCAAGTCCCCGCAGCAGCCGGTGCCGAGGTGACAAGTAATTGGATCGGATGTCATTCATCCCTCTCTCCGGCCACAGTCAGCTGACCTGGGGATTTCTGGCCTGAGCCCACGGGACCAGAACTAATGGCCGTATCGCCTAACCTGCGCCGAGGCCCAGCTGTTTGGATGATGAGCCGGGTCACCGCGGCAGCGGGGGAATAAGTGACCGTCGTGAGATGTACCTGCTCCCCGAACACCTAGCTGTAAATGCACTATCTGGGAGAAGAAAAAAAAACGTATACTGTGTGAAATGTTTATTAATTTATAGTCGAACAACGGGAACATGAACGCCATTTTCAAACTTTTTTCACCAAGTACCACCTCAAAAAACCCAGGGCCGGCCCGCGGCGTAGGCCGTATAGGCAAATGCTAAGGGCGCCGTCCATCAGGGGGCGCCACGCCAGTGCCACAAATGTTGGAGAAAAAAAATAAAAAATAAATAAATAAAAAAGTTGGTACTATTATTTCTAAATAATATCATGACTCTTTTTGGACGTCACCACCAAAAAATCAACACAAGATGTCAAAACAGCCAAAACTGTCAGTGCCCAGGGAAGAAAAAAGAGAAAAGAAGAGGAGAAACGAGAAAAAGATAGATGTAGCAGGTAGGTAACGTTAGCCTACATGAAATTATGTGTCTGTTACAGAATGTGATAGTAACCTGGCTTTTTAGCATTAAGCTAATGTTACATGAATCGGCAATTGCTAATCAATAAATAGCTAGTTCTGTTTTAACGTCGGGTTAATATTGTGGAGGGGGCTAAATTGTTATGGAAAATAATAATGTAGCGTTAGGTAATTACAGTACTCCCACCTTACATTCCTCAGGGACATTTGAATTAGATCTTTTAAGCAGGTGTTTTTTGTTTACATTGTTATTGCCTTCTGGTTAGCTAATGTTTGCCCTGCAGGTAATAGTCACTTTTCCACCCCTTTATATATTAGGTATAGTTGTAAGCGTAGTTGTTAAAGTGCACATCATTAATGTTAATTAAGCAATATCACATGAGAGGGAATGCTGTTTTTTAATTTGAGCACTGCTGTGATTCGGTTAAAGATAATCATAACATAACATTCTTATATAATACGTTAATTTGCTTTCTTTAAGTAAAAAAAAAGGTCAAAGACAAAGCTATTCGGTTTCTTGTGAGTATATACACTTCACTGCCGATGTGGGGGGGGCGCCACCTAAAATCTTGCCTAGGGCGCCAGATTGGTTAGGGCCAGGCCTGAGAAAACCCTTGGCTCTCCAAGTGCCACCATATTGGTCGGTTGGTTAATTAGCAACGTATTTACAATAAGATACAACATGCCCGAAAAGGAGTAAAAAGAAACAAAGCTTATTTAATCCTACCCCTTTTTCACTTCATATCAATTAATAACAAACACCAATGTAATTATTGTTCTCAATTTCTAACACAGATTGTAAATTAATTCATAATTTAAAAAAAAAAATGTTCTTTTTTAATGAGTACATTTTTTTAAAATATATTTATATGACATTCATTTAAAATGATGATGATCATTTTAAATCAATTCATAATGTAATTATTTTTATTGTTAATTCAAAAAATATATATATATTTAGTTCAGAATATCAGAAGCATTTATTCGGACTGGTGAAATGTGTTATTTTTTTGCAAATATTAGCTCATTTGGAATTTGATGCCTGCAACATGTTTCGAAAAAGCTGGCACAAGTGGCAAAAAAGACTGAGAAAGTTGGGGAATGCTCATCAAACACTTATTTGGAGCATCCCACAGGTGAACAGGCTAATTGGGAACAGGTGGGTTCCATTATTCGTTTTTAGGCCATTCAGATTGATTCATAATTTATTTTTTTTGATTTATTTATATATATAATTTTTTTTATGATTCACTTTTTAAAAATAGGTGTTAAAAGCATTTATACCAATTTTAAATCGATTCATAATTTCCCCCCAAATAAACACTATTTATTTGTATTTTTTTTACAAGAATACATTTTCAAATATATTTTGCAGGAAATTCATTCTGATTGTAAATTAATTCATAATTCAAATTTTAAAAAAAAAACTGTAATATTTTAATGAGTACATTTTTTTTAAATATATTTATACGACATTCATTTAAAACGATGATGGTCATTTTAAAAACATAAATATTAGCTGATTTGGAATTTGATGCCTGCAACATGTTTCGAAAAAGCTGGCACAAGTGGCAAAAAAGACTGAGAAAGTTGAGGAATGCTCATCAAACACTTATTTGGAGCATCCCACAGGTGAACAGGCTAATTGGGAACAGGTGGGTGCCATGATTAGTTTTTAGGCCATTCATCCCGATTTTAGATTGATTCTTAGTTTAGAAAATAATTCAAATTTATATATATATAATTATTTGTATTATTCACTTTTTAAAAATAGGTGTTAAAACCATTTATACCAATTTTAAATCGATTCATAATTTTCATAATTTAATTTTTATTTTTTTACGAGAATTCATTTTCCAATATATTTTGCAAGAAACTCATCTTGATTGTAAATTAATTCATAATTAAAAGCAAAACAAAAATTGGTTCTTTTTTAATGAGTACATTTAAAAAATATATATTTATATGACATTCATTTAAAACGATGATGATCATTTTAAAAACATAAATATTAGCTCATTTGGAATTTGATGCCTGCAACATGTTTAGAAAAAGCTGGCAAAAGTGGCAAAAAAGACTGATAAAGTTGGGGAATGCTCATCAAACACTTATTTGGAGCATCCCACAGGTGAACAGGCTAATTGGGAACAGGTGGGTGCCATGATTGGGTATAAAAGCAGCTTCCATAAAATGCTCAGTCATTCACAAACAAGGATGGGGAGAGGGTCACCACTTTGTCAAAAAATGCCTGAGCAAATTGTTTAAAAACAGCATTTATCAACCAGCTATTGCAAGGAATTTAGACATTTCACCATCTAGGGTCCGTAATATCATCAAAAGGTTCAGATAATCTGTAGAAATCACTGCACACAAGCAGCCACAATCATTCGTACTTTAACTTTAACTTTAAAATCAACACTGAATGCTCGTGATCTTCGATCCCTCAGGCGGTGCTGCATCAAAAAGCGACATCAGTGTGTAAAGGATATCACCGCATGGGCTCAGGAACACTTCAGAAAACCCCTGTCAGTAACTACAGTTTGTCTCTATAACTGTAAGTGCAAGTTTAAACTCTACTATGCAAAGCGAAAGCCATTTATCAACAACACCCGGAAACGCCGCCGGCTTCGCTGAGCCCGAGCTCGTCCAAGATGGACCGACATCAAGCAAGAATAGGAAAGAATTCCACCTGAAAAGCTTCAAAAATGTGCTGTTAAAAGGAAAGGCCATGTAACACAGTGGTAACAATGCTAATTTTACCAACTTTTTTGCAATGTTTTGCTGCCATTAAATTCTAAGTTAATGATTATTTGCAACAAAAAAAATAAGTTTCTCAGTTCGAACATTAAGCATCTTGTCTTTGCGGTCTCCATCCATCCATCCATTTTCTACCGCTTATTCCCTTCGGGGTCGCGGGGGGCGCTGGAGCCTATCTCAGCTACAATCGGGCGGAAGGCGGGGTACACCCTGGACAAGTCGCCACCTCATCGGTCTATTCAATTGAATATAAGTTGGAAAGGATTTGCAAATCATTGTATTCTGTTTTTATTTACGAATTACACAACGTGACAACTTCACTAGTTTTGGGTTTTGTATTTAAAAATATAAGAAAATAAAACACTGTACTTTAATCAAGTGGTCCTTTCACTCGTGGTGCCACAGTGTGAGAATCACAGCCATGAATAAAATAAAATAAAATAAAATAAAATAAAATAAAAAATACAAATAAAATAAAAAGTAAAAAATAAAAAATAAAAAATAAAAAATAAAAAATAAAAAATAAAAAATAAAAAATAAAAAATAAAAAATAAAAAATAAAAAATAAAAAGTAAAAAAAATAAAAAAATGAAATAAAAATAAAATAAAAGCACATGAATAAAAAGTCAACAGCACAGGCTGACTCCTTCCAAATAAAGATATTGGAGGATGCAGGTGCGTTTAATGGTGCATCGATAGACCCTGAGGGAGGATAATAGGTTTGATAAGAAACTTAACGCTCCACACATGTTTGCCCTGACAGTCTTTCATGGTTCCTCTCATCTGCTCCGGTGCACCCAAGAGATTTTGTTTTCGCTTTCTGAGCTCTTCTCTGAAGTAGAGATTTTTTACCGCTTGATTTTGTCTCTAATACGCAGTCGGGTGACATCTCTTGAAGCTCACAATCCTTATGTAAGAAAAAAACACACATGTTTTTTTATTTTTGTATGCATTCTAACTTGTAAATAAACACAAATGTCAGCTAACAATGGAGCTGATAAGATTGGCCTTATTCTGCCTAAAAATCATCCATTAATGTGTTTTATACACGCTGTAAGTATATATGGAATCTAGTAATATTCATAATAACATGTGATATTTACGTATTTTGCTAATTTTAAGCAAATCATGGCAGACTTCATGATGTCCGCCAATTTTAATCGCATTGTTAGTTCCCACAAGCATACATATCTCACTCACGCTACAGTACACACATCAATAGGGACTGGAGGTCGGCTGTAATGGCTGACCTCCTAATTTTAACTACACAGTAGACCATGGGTCCCCAAACTTTTTGACTCCGGGGCCGCATTGGGGTAAAACAATTTGGCTGGGGGCCACGCTATGTATATATATATATTTATATATATATATATATATATATATATATATATATATATATATATATATATATATATATATATATATATATATATATATATATATATATATATATATATATATATATATATATATATATATATATATATATATATATATATATATATATATATATATGTATATATATATATATATATATATATATATATATGTGTATATATATTATATATATATAATATGTAAATGTGTGTGTGTGTATATATGTACATGTCTATGTATATGTCCATGTATATATATATGTATATGTGTATATATGTATATATATATGTATATGTGTATATATGTGTATATATGTATATATATATATATATATATATATATATATATATATATATATATATATATATATATATATATATATATATATATATATATATATATATATATATATATATATATATATATATATATATATATGTATATGTGTATATATATATATATATATATATATATATATATATATATATATATATATATATATATATATATATATATATATATATATATATATATATATACATATATATATATATATATATATATATATATATATATATGTTATATATATATATATATATATATGTGTATATATATTATATATATATATAATATGTAAATGTGTGTGTGTATATATGTACATGTCTATGTATATCTCCATGTATATATATATGTATATGTGTATATATGTATATATATATGTATATGTGTATATATGTATATATATATATATATATATATATATATATATATATATATATATATATATATATATATATATATATATATATGTATATGTGCATATATATATATATATATATATATATATATATATATATATATATATATATATATATATATATATATATATATATATATATATATATGTGTATTTATACATATATATTCCTCGCGCACTAATTGACTTAAAGAGCGTACTTGCTGCATGTCACGTTATCGATGGTAAAATGCATTTTTAGACTATATGATTTGCCTGAGTGGCTAGGAGACGGTAGAAAATGGACTAGTAAGGACAAATATTAAAAATAATAATATATATATATATATATATATATATATATATATATATTTTTTTTTTAAATTTATTTATTTATTTTTTAAACTTGGGAC
>NC_084743.1:15238311-15308311 GCF_033978785.1 Entelurus aequoreus
TATATATATATATATATATATATATATATATATATAATATATATATATATATATATATATATATATATATATATATATATATATATATATATATATATATATATATATATATATATATATATGTATATATATATATATATATACATGTACACATATATACATATACATACATACATATACATGTATATACATATATATACATATACATACATACATATATACATATAAAGTATATACATATGTATATATATATATACATACACATATATATCGTACATATATACTATATATACACACACACATATATACTGTACATATATATATATATATATATGTGTATATATATATATATATATATATATATATATATATATATATATATATATATATATATATATATATACATACATATATATATATATATATATATATATATATATATATATATATATATATATATATATATATATATATATATATAAATATATATATATATATATATATATATATATATATATATATATATATATATATATATATATATATATATATATATATATATATATATATATATATATATATATATATATATATATATATATATATATATATATATATATATATATATATATATATATATTTATAATTGAAGCCCAATGCAGCCCCATAGTAAAAAAGTTTGGACCCTGTTGTAAACCCTAAGTTGTTACGCACTGAGCAACTACCACTGAGTCTATGCCAGCTGGGAGCGTCTTCGGGTTTCTCCTCAAAGCCCTCAGGGTGGTTATGAAGCGGCTGAAACACTCTCACATTCACACACGGACACACGCGTACAATTGCCAAGTTAAAATGTGCGAGCTGTATTCTTACCTCCCAACGCAGCGCTCATGAATATGTAGATAATGGCCATCGCAAAAGTTCAACAGCTGGACAAACTTCTCCTACTTCTCCTAAAAGTTCATTCTCATTGCTCATGGACCGGAGGCTTTATGTGCCCACATTATGCTCACCAACTCCGCTTGGAACCAAGCTACTTATACAGTTTGTTGCCACAGTGTCCTTTCAGGCAAGTGTAGAGCTCGTGTTTTTCCTGCTCTGCCCGGGACTCGAACCTGGATTGCCGGCAAGAGAGACGAGCGGGCTAACTAGCGAGCTAAAAGCCCAGGCTATCAAGCCCATAGCCAGCACTGAGGTTGTCAGGGAGTGAGGTTTACCAATGTACTCTAGCCCAGCCACACCATTCCTTTTTAAAAGCCTAACAAGGATGACAATATGAATTTTTCTGGTCAACTACCTTTACTTATGCTCTGAGCAGAAACATGCACAGCATTTACTTCTACGACCAAACGACCTTCCCTAGTCACGGTGCAAAAAAATAAAAAAATACCCAACCGACACAGACTGATAACAGACATGGTCACTGAACTAGGTGGATAGTCTAAAAAAAAAACGTCCAATCACCACAAACAATTCAAAATTACACCCACTTAATTGCAAGGCATGATGGGAAACATGCAAAACACTCTCTGCACACTTATCCATGTTTGGTGGATTTTAGCTGCTCAATATTTCTGATGGATTACAAAATGTTAAGAAGGTTGAACAAGGTAGAAGTCCACATTCGCATACTCTTAATATCCAATTATATTAAGTAGTAATTATTAATTTTTCATATATATATATATATATATATATATATATATATATATATATATATATATATATATATATATATATATATATATATATATATATATATATATATATAGGTTAAGTCAGGAAAAAACACACAGGCTATTTCATCCCTACAAGTCTGTTTCGCAAGTTTCCCTGCTCTTCAGAGGAGTTAATAAACTCTTTTTGGCAGCCCTCGAGGAGGCGCTTGCAATGGGCCCTATGTTTATTTTGTTTGTCCATCTGGAACGTTCATTTATGTTCCTACACATTTAAGTTAAGAGTTGGTTAAGAGCATCTGTGGACCGTTGAGAGGGAGAGGAGACTGAAATGTGCGGGGAAGTTGCACATAAATGTCAGGGATTAGTTGGATTTGCGTGAAATCTGTCATGATCCCTGGTCCGGATCATGTTTTTGTTATGTTCTGTTAGTTTTGGACTCTTTTAGTTCCTGTTTGACACCTGAGTTTGTTTTAGTTACCATGGCTACTTATGATTTTCACCTGCCTCTGGTCTGCGGGAAGCGCGCCTGCTTCTAATCAGAGGACTATTTAAGCCTGCCTTTGCCAGTCAGTCGCGCTGGCGTCGTATTGGTTTCATGCCACAGTTTCGTGTTTGTTCGATGCCATAGTTAATGCTATTGGTTTCATGCCTCAGTCTCGTGTTTGTTCGATGCCATAGTTAATGCTATTGGTTTCATGCCTCAGTTTCGTGTTTGTTCTATGCCATAGTTAATGCTATTGGTTTCATGCCTCAGTTTCGTGTTTGTTCGATGCCATAGTTAATGCTAGTTGTTTCATGCCACAGTTTCGTGTTTGTTGTATGCCATAGTTAATGCTATTGGTTTCATGCCTCAGTTTTGTGTTTGTTCTATGCCATAGTTAATGCTATTGGTTTCATGCCTCAGTTTCGTGTTTGTTCTATGCCATAGTTAATGCTATTGGTTTCATGCCTCAGTTTTGTGTTTGTTCTATGCCATAGTTAATGCTATTGGTTTCATGCCTCAGTCTTGTGTTTGTTTGATGCCATAGTTAATGCTAGTTGTTTCATGCCACAGTTTCGTGTTTGTTGTATGCCATAGTTAATGCTATTGGTTTCATGCCTCAGTTTTGTGTTTGTTCTATGCCATAGTTAATGCTAGTTGTTTCATGCCTCAGTTTTGTGTTTGTTCGATGCCATAGTTAATGCTATTGGTTTCATGCCTCAGTTTCATGTTTGTTCTATGCCATAGTTAATGCTAATGGTTTCATGCCTCAGTTTCGTGTTTGTTCTATGCCATAGTTAATGCTAGTTGTTTCATGCCACAGTTTCGTTTTGTTCTATGCCATAGTTAATGCTATTGGTTTCATGCCTCAGTTTTGTGTTTGTTCTATGCCATAGTTAATGCTTTTGGTTTCATGCCTCAGTTAATGCTTTTGGTTTCATGCCTCAGTTTCGTGTTTGTTCGATGCCATAGTTAATGCTATTGGTTTCATGCCTCAGTTTTGTGTTTGATCTATGCCATAGTTAATGCTATTGGTTTCATGCCTCAGTTTCGTGTTTGTTCTATGCCATAGTTAATGCTAGTTGTTTCATGCCACAGTTTCGTGTTTGTTTAATGCCACAGTTTCGTGAGGTTCATGTCTATAGTTTCATATCCTAAGTTTTTGCCTTAGCTTCCGCGTGCGATAGGCACGCTTGCCTTCGGGTTGTTTTCTGTTTCGTACCTCGTTGATTATTTCTTAAAATTAAACCATGTTCCTACCTGCAAGTCCTGTCCGGAGTCGTCCGTTTGCCTTCCCGGGAGAACGACCCCCGCAGTAAGCGAAAACCTCGTCGCGACAAAATCCAGGAGCGACTTTCAAAATAAAACACGCTCAGCTAATTAAAGTTCATACCACAGCGTTAAAAAGTCAAAACCTGGGCTTGAATCCTACTTTCGTGTAATTTGAGTGATACATTCATACTATTATAACCTCCTGATAGTAAAGATCAATCTTTTTTTTATTTTATTTTTTTTCCCCAACGTTGCACTATTATTGAGCTCCAAGCACAACCTTCTGGTATTGGATATCGCTGCCAAGTCTGAATGCACTAAGACGGTGATTTTACATTTCTCCCCAAAAAAATCCTGAGGGTTATGCTTCAAAAAAGTCAAGTGGGAGACCCCCGCAAACATATTCACCTGCACCGTAGCCGCAGGGTGAAGTTGTGCCGTGGCTTCAAACCTCGGTTGGCTTTGTGGAGATGCTGAGCAGACATCCCTCTTGACTCCAGGCCCCAGTCTCAGTTGTGATGGCTGACTTTTTTTTTTTCTTTTTCCCAGCAGCACAGCACTGCAACATAGCCAACTGCCGATTGACACAGCAACAATTTCAAGCTCCATCTTTGAGCTTTTCTCCCCGCAGATTCCATCTTAAGGTTGTTGGGCTGCAGTTCATCAGCAATGATGATTTGCCTTTCTTGTGCAGTTCAACGACATCACCGAGTTCAAAGACAACAACCTTTTTACTTTGCCACCAGGAGGTCATGAAAGCGTAGAGCAAGGGCCCTAAACTTTTTGACTCGGGGTCCGCGTTGGGTTAAAAAAACTTGGCCGGGGGCCAAGCTGTATATATACAGTACAGGCCAAAAAGTTTGGACACAACTTCTCATTTCAATGCGTTTTCTTTGTTTTCATGACTATCTACATTGTAGATTGTCACTGAAGGCATCAAAACTATGACACCTGTGAAGTGAAAACCATTTCAGGTGACTACCTCTTGCAGCTCATCGAGAGAATGCCAAGAGTGTGCAAAGCAGTAATCAGAGCAAAGGCTGGCTCTGGTTTTGGAATTGGATTGCATTGTTATGGTAGTGCTGTGTATTGTTTTGTTGGACTGATTAATTAAAAAATAAAAAAAATAATAAAAATAAATAAATAAATAAATAAAATAAATAAAATAAATAAAATAAATAAAATAAATAAAATAAATAAAATAAATAAACAATTTTTTAAAAAGGAGAATCGATTCTGAATCGCACAACGTGAGAATTTGCTATTCGAATTTCAATACATTTTTCCCCACACCACTAATATATATATATATATATATATATATATATATATATATATATATATATATATATATATATATATATATATATATATATATATATATATATATATATATATATATATATATATATATATATATATATATATTTTCTTTTTGACTTTATTTTAATTTTTTAATTTTAATTTTTTTATTCTTTATTTATTTATTTATTCATTTATTTATTATTATTTTTATTTTTATTTTTTATTTTTTGTTGTAATATATATATATATATATATATATATATATATATATATATATATATATATATATATATATATATATATATATATATATATATATATATATATATATATATATATATATATATATATATATATATATATATATATATTTATATATATATATAAGCCTTAGCATGAATGGAAACTGGATCTTCTCGCACCTGGTACTTCATGACACCGTTCAATCAGAGATAATAATATGTGTGGATAGCGAAACAGGGTGAGCACACCACACCACTAATATATATATATATATATATATATATATATATATATATATATATATATATATATATATATATATATTATATATATATATATATATATATATATATATATATATATATATATATATATATATATATATATATATATATATATATATATATATATATATATATATATATATTAGGGCTGTATCTTTGGGTGTCCCACGATTCGATTGAATATCGATTCTTGGGGTCACGATTCGATTCGAAATGTGGCGGGGCTCTCCCTTAGAGATAGGGTGAGAAGCTCTGTCATCCGGGAGGAACTCAGAGTAAAGCCGCTGCTACTCCACATCAAGAGGAGCAAGATGAGGTGGTTCGGGCATCTGGTCAGGATGCCACCCGAACAACTCCCTAGGGAGGTGTTTCGGGCACGACTGACCGGTAGGAAAGACCCAGGACACGTTGGGAAGACTATCTCTCCCGGCTGGCCTGGGAACGCCTCGGGATCCCCCGGGAGGAGCTGGACGAAGTGGCTGGGGAGAGGGAAGTCTGGGCTTCCCTGCTTAGGCTGCTGCCCCGCTACCCGACCTGGGATAAGCGGAAGAAGATGGTTGGATGGATGGACGGTTGGTACTCCCAAAATATCAGCTCTGTTTACAAACATAACGCTAATCTATCCATTTTGACTCCTGTTGTTCCGTCACATTGTCCTCAGAACCGTTGCTAATAACTGAAGAACATCTTTTTAATTACATTTGGCAACAATAAGTTATTACGAGTACCGGCGGGAGGAAAGAATCTCACATATTCGTGTGTGAGTTTTTCAGCCACCACTCTGACAGATGTAGCACACTTTACGAGGACAATTTGGTAACATTAACAGCAAGCCCCGCTCTAACCCTGGGGTAAATCTGTGAGGGCCTTGGCAACAACAGGCACCGGTTTAAGTAGCCGGGGTTATTTCAGAGCATTACAACCGGGGCCATAAAGACCTTGTTAGCGAGTACTTAACCATCTGTACACAAATCTCGTCTTGCGAGCTATGCCTCATCTCCATACTGACCTCCGCCTACTACGGTGTCCTTTCAAACTCCTTTAAATGACTGCATTCATAAATGCGCTCTTTAAACTAGTACGGTACCGTTTTAAGAGACGGTCTTCACAGACACATAAAAAACGCTTGATGGACCGTTCAAATCTTCAGTTTCACCATTGCTCTGCATTCTTTTTTCTTTTTCTTTTTACTTTTTATTACCGCATAACATTCCTGTTTTCATGTCAAGGAGAGGCCAGTTTTACAAAGAAAAGAAGAGTGACTGGAGAGTTTCATTTGGCATTGAAACGTTGGATGTAAAATTCAGGGCATTCAATCCATCGCAACTGGACTGTTTGGTTAGTCTTGGATATGTGTGGCCTCTGTTTCAAGTAGACTTCATCAGTCCATGCTCATAGACTTGGATTGGTCAGATCTAGTCTTCGACTTGGATTGGTCAGCCCTACTCTAAGACTTGGATTGGTCAGAAGTAGTCTTAGACTTGGATTGCTCAGATCTAGTCTTAGACTTGGAATAGTCAGATCTTTTCTTAGAGTTAGACTGGTCAGATCTAGTCTTAAACTTTGATTGATCAGATCTAGTGTTAGACTTGGGTTAGTCAGATCTCTTCTTAGACTTAGACTGGTCAGATATAGTCTTAGACTTAGATTGGTCAGATCTAGTCTTAAACCTGGATTGGTCAGATCTAATTTTAGACTTGGATAGGTAAGATCGAGTCTTAGACTTGGACAGATCTGCTCTGGTGTTAAACTTGGATAGGTCAAATCTAGTATTAAACTTGGATTGATCAGACCTAGTTTTAGACTTGGATTGGTCAGACCTAGTCTTAGACTTGGATTGCTCAGATCTAGTCTTAGACTTGGAGTCAGATCTCGTCTTAGAGTGAGACTGGTCAGATCTAGTCTTAAACTTTGATTGATCAGATCTAGTGTTAGACTTGGATTAGTCTAATATCTTCTTAGACTTAGAGTGGTCAGATCTGGTCTTAGACTTAGATTGGTCAGATTTAGTCTTAAACCAGGATTGGTCAGCTCTAATCTTAGACTTGAATAGGTCACATCTAATCCTACGCTTTGGTAGGTCAGATCTAGTCTTAGACTTGGACAGGTCAGATCTAGTGTTAAACTTGGATTGGTCAGATCTAGTCTTTGACTTAGACTTGTCAGATCTCATCTTAGACTTAGATTGGTCAGATCTAAACTTAGACTGGTCAGATCTAGTCTTAGACTTGGATTGGTCAGATCTAGTCTTAGATTTGGGTTGGTCAGATCTAGTTTTAAACTTGGATTGGTCAGACATAGTGTTCGACTTGGATTGGTCAGATTTAGTCTAAGACTTGGATTGGTCAGACCTAGTCTTAGACTTGGATTGCTCAGATCTAGTTTTAGACTTGGATTTGTCAGATCTCTTCTTAGACTTGGATTGCTCAGATCTAGTTTTAGACTTGGATTAGTCAGATTTCTTCTTAGATTTAGACTGGTCAGATCTAGTCTTAAACTTTGATTGATCAGATCTAGTGTTAGACTTGGATTAGTCAGATCTCTTCTTAGACTGGTCAGATGTAGTCTTAGACTTAGATTATATATATATGTATATATATATATTCTTATTTTACATATAGCCTATTATTTGCGAACTATTGACTAGTGATACACTGAACAATTGGCCGCGGAAATTGATCACAGAAACAACGCTGCCGAAACCGGATGTTGTGATGACGTCTCCAATTCCGCTGGTGGAAGATCAGATTCCAAACGGATTCAAACTACCTCCTGATGTGACCCAAATCCGATGCAAAAATATCCGATCTGTGTCATTTGTGGGGAGAAAAATCAGATTTGGTGTCCAGTGTAAACGGAGCCTTGGCCGTTGTGGCCCTTAGAGACACTTGCGATTAAGGGCTACATACATACAATTTGATTGATTGATTGATGGTTGAAATAACAGTGGGTGATAGGTGGGGTCGCAGACCACCTCTTCTGTTCAGGGATGGTTTCATGGCTTCCGTCAGTCCCCTTTCGAACCATCCGTCCTGTACATTTTTGTCCTCAAAGGAGTGCTGTTTCTCCTTGAGGTGCAGGTAGATAGATACCTGAGTCTTGGACTGAAGACCTTTTCAAAGTCCTCATCACGCAGGATTCTTCAAAATTTGAGTCTTTCAACCATACAACTGACTTGTTTTTGCGCCTTAATCCGGTTTGTGTCTTCCCTGTAGCCTTTCATGGTAGAGCCATGGCGTAGGCTTGCGGGTATGAGACCATTTAGTCTACATTTCAGGTAGTCTGCAAACTTTTTGGGCCGACATTTCTGATCCCAGCACCATTTTTAGGGTTTTCAAGCCAAAATAGACACGTTGAATGTAAAAGTAAGACGCATGTTTATGTGTGACAGCACAAGGTATCGACGCGGCGAGCGTGAAAGGGCAAAGAAAGATTTCCGAAAGCACTCGGAAGACGTTGCACAGCATGTCTCCTATTCGGCAAGAACTGTTAAACATGGTGTTCTTCCCTGTTGACGCCATTAGTACAATTTGACATCCAGTCGAGCCTGTCAAATTACACGTGTAATGGTGGTGAACATGAGTGGACTTTAAGTGCAGATTGCACTCTATAAAAGACAAGAGTGCAAAACACTATGGGTGGGCAATGGATGGGCTTAACTACAAGTGTTGCATCTTCATTAAAATGTAAATGCATTTCTCAAGTGCCTATATTCTATTTACTGTACTGAAACAGCTATGGACAAACTAAGTCGATGGTCCCTGGAGAACCGTTGCGTTTTTTTTCAGCTGTTGTGTTCCTCTTACCTGGTTTTTCAGGTCAAGCTTTGGGCACGGCCGCCCCCCGTTAAACGCCTTCTCCCTCAGCCACTTGGATCTGACTTTCAGCCCACTGCCACAGGATGCACTGCAGGCCGACCATGCGGACCAGGCACTGAGTTTACAGTCCAGGGGACAAGGGACGTGGCACATCTCCACCGTGTAGCCTGAAACAGAATGTTGGCAGACAGGAGAGGGAGGTCTGACTCACACTTTGGGCGACAGCTTCATTATGGGTCACATGAATAATTTCCCACGTTGGCCTGTGCTCTGCCACATTTGCTCGCTGTGACCAGAAACTAATTATCAAGCTAATGAGGGTCTTTCTGCCCAACTGTGCCAGCACAGCATTGAGAAACTTCTCCTGGGTTTTGAAACTACACAATGCATTGCTTATTGCTGTGCCACTATCCCATATTTTATATGCAATTTGGCCTTATGTACACACATGAACAGAGGTCCCAGGGAAAAAATAAAAATTTGGCAACTCTGGTCTAGTCTAGATTCTTTAAAAGTCCTCAAGTCATTTCAGAAAACTGAAAATAATGGTTTTTTTTGTGAGCTGCATACGTTTAAAAAAACGTTTTTCTTCAATGTTTAAGTTGATTAAAGTTTCGACAAACTCTTAGCCTTCTGTGCCGCAAACTAGAACTAGAGTACTAATGCTGCACTGAATAACTATATATATTATTTTTTTGGGCACCACACGGTTCGATTCCATTCGATTATTGGGTGTAACGATTCGATTCCGAATCAATTCTCGATTCCAAATCTATACTTCTTTAAGAACACTGGGTGCCAGTTCTATGATTCGATTCGATTCTTGGGTGTAAAGATTTGATTCCGAATCAATTCTCGATTTGAAACAATTGTCGATTCAAAATCTATACTTTTTTTAAGAACACTGCGTGCCAGTACTGTGATTCGATTCGATTCTTGGGTGTAATGATTCGATTCCGAATCAATTCTCGATTCGAAACAATTCTCAATTCCAAATCTATACTTTTTTAAGAACACTTGGTGCCAGTTCTATGATTCGATTTGATTCTTGGGTGTAATGATTCAATTGCGAATCAATCCTCGATTCGAAACAATTCTCGATTCGAAACAATTCTCAATTCAAAATGTATACTTTTTTAAGAACACTGGGTGCCAGTTCTAAGATTTGATTCTTGGGTGTAACAATTCGATTCCGAATCAATTCTCAATTCTAAAAAATTCTCGATTCAAAATCTATACTTTTTTAAGAACACTGTGTGCCAGTTCTATGATTCGATTTGATTCTTTTGTGTAATGATTCGATTCTGAATCAATTCTCAATTCGAAACAATTCTCAATTCAAAATCTATACTTTTTTAAGAACACTTGGTGCCAGTTCTATGATTCGATTTGATTCTTGGGTGTAATGATTCGATTCCGAATCAATCCTCGATTCCGAATCAATCCTCGATTCGAAACAATTCTCGATTGGAAACAATTCTCAATTCAAAATGTATACTTTTTTAAGAACACTGGGTTCCAGTTCTAAGATTCGATTCTTGGGTGTAACAATTCGATTCCGAATCAATTCTCGATTCTAAAAAATTCTCGATTCAAAATCTATACTTTTTTAAGAACACTATGTGCCAGTTCTATGATTCGATTTGATTCTTGGGTGTAATGATTCGATTCCGAATCAACTCTCTATTCGAAACAATTCTCAATTCAAAATCTATACTTTTTTAAGAACACTGGGTGCCAGTTCTGTCATGTCTGTGTGATCATGTTTTGTTTTGGTTATGTTCGGGTTTGGTTTTTGGACTCTTTGTGCACTCTTGTTTGTTTTGTCACCATTAGTTTTCACCTGTCCTCATGTCACGCACCTGATTCATTTGAACTCACACACCTGTCACTAATCATGCCACTGTTATTTAAACCTGTCTTTTTCTGTAGATCGTCCTGGTGACATTATCCTTACTACCTCTGCTACCCATGAGATTCCTGTTTACTATAGTTCATGCTTCCTGCCATGCCACAGTAAGTGTTTTTGTTTCATGTTCATAGTTAATTGCCTTTGTGCTAGTCTTTTGTTTCATTAGTCAAGTTTGTTCTCCGCCATTGTGCGCGCCTTTTGTTTGCTTCCTTTTTGTTAGTGTAAAAATAAACATGTCCTTACCTTCACGCCTTGCCCGCGCCAACTTTCCTTTGCATTCCGGGTAAACACAACACCCGATGGTCCACGTTTTGACAAGTTCTATGATTCGATTTGATTCTTGGGTGTAAATATTTGATTCCAAATCAATTCTCGATTCGAAACAATTCTCTATTCAAAATCAATACTTTTTTAAGAACACTGGGTGCCAGTTCTAAGATTCGATTCTTGGGTGTAACAATTCGATTCTGAATCAATTCTCGATTCTAAAAAATTCTCGATTCAAAATCTATACTTTTTTAAGAACACTGGGTGCCAGTTCTATGATTTGATTCAATTCTTAGGTGTAACTATTCGATTCCGAATCAATTCTCGATTCGAAACAATTCTCAATTCAAAATCTATACTTTTTTAAGAACACTGGGTGCAAGTCCTATGATTTGATTCCATTGTAGAGTGTAACGATTCGATTCCGAATCAATTCTCGATTCAAAACAATTCTCAATTTTAAACAATTCTCGATTCGAAACAATTCCCGATTAAAAATCTATACCTGTTTAAGAACACTGGGTGCCAGTTCTATGATTCGATTCGATTCTTGGGTGTAAAGATTTGATTCCGAATCAATTCTCGATTCGAAACAAATGTCGATTCAAAATCTATGAACATGATGGCATCTTCAAATGCAATTTTTTTTTTTAAAAGACCCACAAAAGTCCCAGGTCTTCCTAAGGGTTAATCTTGGGCACTCTTAAATCGAGGTACTTTGATATAACTTTAAATTTGGGGGTGCAAAAATACACCAACAGTTTGACCTTCATATTTTTGTGTGGGTTTTAAGCATTAATTGTAAAACATTGCTTTGTTTTTTTTTGTGGAGAATGTCATATGCCATGAACATGGTTGAGACCTTACCCTCGTCCGTGCACAGGGTGGGCTCGACCAGACCTCCCCGTTGGTCAAGGCAGGCCACGGCTGTGTAGCGCAGGCCTTGACCACACTCCTTCACCTCCTGGGAGCTCATCCAGCCCTGCAGGGAGTCCGGAGTCGAAGGTTCGTCAAGGATGCAGTCAGACCAGTTGCCAAAGGGTTGGGACAGGTACTCGTCGCAGGGACATGCCTCTTTCTCCTCCAGCGGGTATGACGCCTCATCCAGGCACTGCTCCTTCTTTTTACTACGACCTGGGAGGGACGACACAATGATAGAAAATATCATTTGTAACATATAAGATAAAATGTCAACACAAAGGCTGGTGCGGGTTAGTAGTTTGAAGTCTTGAGGATACGTGTCAGAATAATTGTATCTAAGCCAAATTGAATTCTGTCTCTGCTTAATTCCTTGCTTCTTGTCTTGTTTAATAGATGTCATCAGTGTTTGAACCTGACAATACGCCTATTAATTATTTATCCTTACAAGTACAGAAGGGAAGGGGTTTAAATGGCCCCATTCCTGTGTGGACCTCGCATGAGAGCAATACAGTCTGCTGAAAATGATGGAAAGTGTCACTCTCCATAGCAACTGACGTTTGAATTGCCAAAACTCACATTTTTACTGCCATCTGGCGGCTACAGTAAATAGTGCACCCAACCCCTTCCTCCTGTACCGTCACAGCTTGGCCAGGACACACTTCAATGTCTTGAAAGAGAAGTGGAAAATGGTATGCATCCTAATTTGTTTTACAGCATTTTCATCAAAAATGTGAGTACTGTATTTTCCGGATCACAAATGGGCTATTTTGATTTTTTTCACATATAAGGCGCACCGGATTATAAGGCGCATTAAAGGGGTCATTATATTATTATTTTTTTCTAAGTGGAAAAGACTTCCTTGTGGTCTACATAACATGTAAAGGGGGTTCTTTGGTCAAAAATGTTGCATAGATGATGTTTTACAGATCATCTTCAAGTCGCTTCAGGATGCGCCGTTTTGTGGGCGGTCTTATTTACGTGGCTCACCTTCGGCAGCGTCTTCTCACCGTCATTTTTGTTGTAGCGGTGTAGCACGCAAGGACGGGAGTGGAAGAAGTGTCAAAAGATGGCGCTAACTGTTTTAATGACATTCAGACTTTACTTCAATCAATAACGGAGCAGCATCTTCTCACCCGTCGGAAATGTGTCCCGTGAAAAACCGTTCAACCGGAACTCTCTAATAACTAAAGTTCCTTGGGTGAATAATGTAAACTCACCACACCGGTATGTTTTAGCGCTTTCAAGGCGAGTTTACTGACAGATATAAGTAAGAACTTTACACTACTTTATATTAGAAATGGCAACAGTGGAGGATGAATGTCCCATAACAAGAAGATAGAGACGAAGAAGAAGCTTATCGACTACGGTGTCGGCACGGACTGTCACAATTTTTCAGGATTTATGCTGATCCCAAATACAGATCATCAGGTACCAAAAGGTAAGAAAAGTTGCTTATGCATAAACAAAACGCCAAATAATATATATCTTACCTAATACACACACCATAATAATACTCCTATGTTGAAGCACATTAAGCGGTGTGGCTTCATAGCTTACCAAAGTCGTACTAAAATATTTTGATCGATTTTTGAGCGCCGTGTGTAATGTTCTATATTTTCAATGGAAAAACTGTTGGTGTTGTTTACTTGAGTCATATTGCCATCATAGTGCAGTCTACACGTATCCCTTATGTTTGACTGCCATCTACTGGTCACACTTATCATTACACCATGTACCAAATAAAATTGCTTCGAGGCAGGTGCGGAGCGGGGTGTGTAAGGACCGGCCTCGAAGCCAGCGGCAGGTGAGTAGATTGCCCAGCTGGGGCTTGTTATCTAATCACCTGTCGCCCTTATTAGCAGCAGCCGGCACGAGACACGTTGCGGGGAGTTGGAGCAGAGCGAGACACACGCACAGAGCCAGGAAGCAGAGACACGCCTAAAATATATATTGCTGAAAAGCAACCGAGACTTGTGTGTGGCAATAAAAGACGTGATTCAAACTGTCTACCGGGGTCGAGAAGTTCTGTCGGCATCAGAAGAACCCACCACAAGAGGGAAACCAGAATTATTCTGTACATTAGGCGCACCGGGTTATAAGGCGCACTGTCGAGCTTTGAGACATTTTTTTTGTGCGCCTTTTAGTCCGTAAAATACAGTAGTCAATACGGTCGTTAGGATTCATAATATCAATTCTTACAGCTCAATTTTCTGTATCATACACGCTTTTTAACGCTCGCCCGAAATGATTTTACTTTGAAATAAGCGGTAGAAAACGGACGGAGGGATGGCCTGAAGAAAGTCATGGCAAATATTAAAACATCAGTCAAACGCTGCTCTATCACCAATGCCAAGGGATCCATTTTTTCCCTCACAATGCATAATTAAAGAGTACTTTGCATGACTCCGGGCAATGATTACAAATATTTGCAGACATATATGTCGTCCAGAAAGAATTCACTTTGAATCATAGTCCTCTGAAGTAAATGGTGCAAGCGTAATGACTGCATTAAATTACAACAACATAAAAGTAGTTGGACCTCTGTGGCTAATAAAATGGAATAGTTCAAGTATAGTGCCTAATTCAATTATATTTTTAACCTTTATTCCACTGGTGCAGAGCACAGAGCGAACGCAACAAGGGAGGACCACCTCTGAATTCTTCAAATTTACATAGACAGACGAAACTGGGACACAGTTGGGTATTCCAACTGGACATGGACGACGAACGCACATTAAAACTTTTGGAATGGATGAAGGAGGATTACATTGAGCCTCTGGAATGGCTTTTCCAAATCCCCGAACTCAACCCCACGGACCAAACGTAAACTTTACCTCAAAAGCCAAGGAACCGACCAATTTACCTGCAAATTAACTCGAGCAATTCGAGGGTGGATGAGTCAGAGTTATACCAGAACAAAAAGGTCCGGTCAACGGTGTTGCCAGGTGGGGAATCACAAATTGTCGTACCAGAAGCTTAAATCGGTCGTATTTTGAGGGAAATGATCACATACCCGATTTAAAGTTGCTGAAAGTACGGTAAAACATTACCACAGATCATGTATAGCAAAGGTGTCCAAACTACAGCCCACGGGCCAAATAATACCCGCTGTCGTCATGAGTTTATTAAAGAATCTTACTGTGGAGGGGGGGCGTGGCCAGCGGGCCTGCCGCGGAGCGGGGTGTGTAAGGACCGGCCTCGAAGACAGCGGCAGGTGAGTAGATTGCCCAGCTGGGGCTTGTTATCTAATCACCTTTTGATTGATTGATTGATTGAAACATTTATAAGTAGGTTGCACAGTGAAGTACATATTCCGTACAATTGACCACTAAATGGTAACACCCAAATAAGTTTTTCAAGTTGTTTAAGTCGGGGTCCTGTCGCCTTTATTAGCAGCAGCCGGTACGAGACACGTGGTTGGAGTTGGGAGTTGGAGTCAGAAGAGAAGACACGCGCTGGAGAGCACAACAGAGGGACTAAGACTGAAAAGTCGAGTGTTTTTGCCGCAGAGAGTGACTCAATAAAGACAGTATTGTATCCAGAATACCGGGCTCTCGTGCCAGTGTGCGGTGGTTAGGGGAACCCATGGCAGAACGCAACAAGGGAGGACCACCTCTGAATTCTTCAAATTTACATAGACGGCCAAAACTGGGACACAATTGGGTATTCCAACTGGACAGGGACGACAAACTCACATTAAAACTTTTTGGAATGGATGAAGGAGGATTACATTGAGCTCTGGAATGGCTTTTCCAAATCCCCGAACTCAACCCCACCGACCAAACGCAGACTATACCTCAAAAACCAGGGAACCGACCAATTTACCTGCAAATTAACTCGAGCAATTCAAGGGTTGATGAGTCAGAGTTATACCAGAACAAAAAGGTCCGGTCAACGGTGTTGCCAGGTGGGGGATCACAAATTGTCGTACCAGAAGCTTAAATCGGTCGTATTTTGAGGGAAATGATCACATACCCGATTTAAAGTTGCTGAAAGTACGGTAAAACACTACCACAGATCATGTATAGAAAGGGTGTCCAAACTACAGCCCACGGGCCAAATAATACCCGCTGTCGTCATGAGTTTATTAAAGAATCTTACTGTGGAGGGGGGCGTGGCCTGCGGGCCTGCCGCAGAGCGGGGTATGTAAGGACCGGCCTCGAAGACAGCGGCAGGTGAGTAGATTGCCCAGCTGGGGCTTGTTATCTAATCACCTGCCGACTTTATTAGCAGCAGCCGAGACGAGACACGTGGACATAGACGGCCGAAACTGGGACACAATTGGGTATTCCAACTGGACAGGGACGACAAACTCACATTAAAACTTTTTGGAATGGATGAAGGAGGATTACATTGAGCCTCTGGAATGGCTTTTCCAAATCCCCGAACTCAACCCCACGGACCAAACGTAAACTATACCTCAAAAGCCAAGGAAACCGACCAATTTACCTGCAAATTAACTCGAGCAATTCGAGGGTGGATGAGTCAGAGTTATACCAGAACAAAAAGGTCCGGTCAAAGGTGTTGCCAGGTGGGGAATCACAAATTGTCGTACCAGAAGCTTAAATCGGTCGTATTTTGAGGGAAATTATCACATACCTGATTTAATTTTGCTAAAAGTACGGTAAAACATTACCACAGATCATGTATAATAAGGGTGTCCAAACTACAGCCCACGGGCCAAATAATACCCGCTGTCGTCATGAGTTTATTAAGGAATCTTACTGTGGACGGGGGCGTGGCCTGCGGGTGTTTAAGGACCGGCCTCGAAGACAGCGGCAGGTGAGTAGATTGCCCAGCTGGGGCTTGTTATCTAATCACCTGTCGCCTTTATTAGCAGCAGCCGGTACGAGACACGTGGTTGGAGTTGGGAGTTGGAGCCAGAAGAGAAGACACGCGCTGGAGAGCACATGGTGAAGTTGCTTGGATGGCAACATATGTTGCTCCAAAACCTGTATGTACCTTTCAGCATTAATGGCGCCTTCACAGATGTGTAAGTTACCCATTTCTTGGGCACTAATACACCACCATACCATCACACATGCTGGCTTTTACACTTTGCGCCTAGAACAATCCGGATGGTTCTTTTCCTCTTTGGTCCGGAGGACACGACGTCCACAGTTTCCAAGAACAATTTGAAATGTGGACTGGTCAGGCCACAGAACACTTTTCCACTTTGTATCAGTCCATCTTAGATGAGCTCGGGCCCAGCGAAGCCGACGGCGTTTCTGGGTGTTGTTGATAAACGGTTTTTCGCCTTGCATAGGCGAGTTTTAACTTGCACTTACAGATGTAGCGACCAACTGTAGTTACTGACAGCGGGTTTTCTGAAGTGTTCCTGAGCCCATGTGGTGATATCCTTTACACACTGATGTCGCTTGTTGAGGGATGGTAGGTCACAGGCTTAGCTGCTTACGTGCAGTGATTTCTCCAGATTCTCTGAACCCTTTGATGATATTACGGAGCGTAGATGGTGAAATCCCGAAATTCCTTGCAATAGCTGGTTGAGAAAGGTTGTTCTTAAACTGTTCAACAATTTGCTCAGGCGTTTGTTGACAAAGTGGTGACCCTCGTCCCGTCCTTGTTTGTGAATGACTGAGCATTTCATGGAATCTACGTTTATACCCAATCATGGCACCCACCTGTTCCCAATTTGCCTGCTCACCTGTGGGATGTTCCAAATAAGTGTTGGATGAGCATTCCTCAACTTTATCAGTATTTGTTGCCACCTTTCCCAACTTCTTTGTCACGTGTTGCTGGCATCAAATTCTAAAGTTAATGATTATTTGCAACAAAAAAAATCAAACATGTTGTTTTTGTAGCATATTCAATTGAATATGGGTTGAAAATGATTTGCAAATCATTGTATTCCGTTTATATTTACATCTAACACCATTTCCCAACTCATATAGGAACGGGGTTTGTACATCCCTGGACACGTGATAACTTTAATTACGACCAATGTATGATCCTGTAACTACTTGGTCAAATCAATGGCATGAAACATTCATAAACTGAAGCAAAAACAGCGATTAAATCAAAGCAAACACATTCAATGTCATCCTTGACTATAAAAAAGGTAGTTTTGTTGATGTGTTCCAACAGAAGACGTCAAGAATACATCAACATATGATTGACATCTCTTGAGTAGCAAAACAATGTCATGCCACAGCAACAAAATAAGTGGGTCAAGCAGCAGCTCCGACAAAAAACTATCATTTCAACATCCTTTCCCTGACAATCTTAAATTATTCTTTCCTCTGAAAGGAAACTGACATGCAGGGCTCTTAATGATGACTCATGGCTATAATCAGCATTCATTTCCATGCACGCTGTTTGGGGGGTTTTTATCCAACAAAATGTAAAAAGTGTCTAAATTGCTGATAAGGAGTGACAGCTCAGGAGGCAGCATCAATGGAAAGAGAAGCTGTCATTTATTATTGAATTATTATTATTATTTTACTCGGAAACATTTGTATAAGGCACTAAAACTTTTATTTTTCTTAAACTATTTTAAGGGGGAGAGGATTTTGTAAACACATAAAAATACAACGAAAAAAATACAAATAAACATAAGAAAAAAATATTAAAACAAATAATAATACAAAAATGTAACATAAAAATACAATTAAAAAAAAGGGTTGTGCGGTATACCGGTAATAATAAAGTACAGCAGTAATGATAAAGTAAAAACTATACCGCTTCTGAAAAATACCTGTACTTTTTTTTTCTCCGGACGACGCGGCATTGCTGGTAAATGCACACGCACGGAGTACTCACAAGCAGAAACAGTGTGGCGATAGCAAAAGGAGAATAGACACATTTTGGCTTAAAAACTAACAATAAGTTTAACGCTATTGACACTGAAGCGCCGCTTTTGCTCTTGTTAGCCTTTAGCCAGCTAGGGGCTAACATCCATTCGAAGTCGCTAGTGTTTTAGCTACCTCTAAAATCACAAATTCTCTCCAACATGGCAACAAACTACGTTTCTTACAAATATCATCCCGGTGTAAAAGTGTCGCCATGGTGGAGAGGATTAGTGATTTTAGCGGTAGCTAATAGGACGCAGCATCTATGAAAAAAAAGCTCTCATTATATTATTTTATTATTATTATTTTACTAATGTTAAAGAAACATTTGTATAAGGCACTAAAACTTTTATTTTTCTTAAACTATTTTAAGGGGGAGAGGATTTTGTAAACACTTAAAAATACAACAAAAAAAATACAAATAAACATGAGAAAAAAATATTAAAACAAATAATAATACAAAAATATAACATAAAAATACAATTAAAAAAGGGTTGTGCGGTATACCGGTAATAATAAAGTACAGCAGTAATGATAAAGTAAAAACTATACCGCTTCTGAAAAATACCTGTACTTTTTTTTTCCGGACGACGCGGCATTGCTGGTAAATGCACACGCACAGAGTACTCACAAGCAAAAACAGTGTGGCGATAGCCAAAGGAGAATAGACACATTTTGGCTTAAAAACTAACAATAAGTTTGACGCTATTGACACTGAAGCGCCGTTCTTGCTCTTGTTAGCCGTTAGCTAGTGACGGATGCAGATATCTACATATATCCACATTTATCCATAATTAAGAGTTACTTCTTTTATATTTCTATAGTCATATTTTAAATAGCTAGTGTTCCATCTTGTACTCTTTTCCTTGTTTTGATCGTCTCATGACAAAATGCTTGCACTGTGGACGGCCTTGAAGTAGGAGGCAGAGAAGAGGAGTCCTCCCTGCTTCCCTTCTCGGGCCGACTTGAGATAACGGACACAATGGGCATCTGTGCGGGCGTGAGGGCGGGGGGAGAGATTGAAGAACAGAATGTTTTCGTGATGTGTGGCAGACCGATCTGGACCGGGCTAGGGAACGCTTGTGTACTGGGTTGGTCTCAGGTTTGTCCTCTAAGCTTTGAGAATAAACTACAAAATACCAACTACTGCCTGGAGATTGAATATAAACATCAGCTTATTGCCATAAAAATAATCTGGGAGAGACTAGCAATTTGAATTCCCCATTAGGGAACGCTGGTCGACGCAACACTAGCTAGGGGCTAACATCCATTCGAAGTCGCTGGTGTTTTAGCTACCTCTAAAATCACTAATTCTCTCCACCGTGGCGACAAACTACGTTTCTTACAAATATCATCCCGGTGTAAAAAGTGTCGCCATGGTGGAGAGGATTAGTGATTTTAGAGGTAGCTAATAGGACGCAGCATCAATGAAAAGAAAAGCTCTCATTATATTATTTTATTATTATTATTTTACTAATGTTTGGATGACCATTTTTAAAGAAACATTTGTATAAGGCACTAAAACTTTTATTTTTCTTAAACTATTTAAAGGGGGAGAGGATTTTGTAAACAGATAAAAATATAACAAAAAAAATACAAATAAACATGAGAAAAAAACATTAAAACAAATAATAATAATACAAAAATATAACATAAAAATACAATTAAAAAAAGGGTTGTGCGGTATACCGGTAATAATAAAGTACAGCAGTACTGATAAAGTAAAAACTATACTGCTTCTGAAAAATACCTGTACTTTTTTTTTCTCCGGACGACGCGGCATTGCTGGTAAATGCACACGCACGGAGTACTCACAAGCAGAAACAGTGTGGCGATAGCAAAAGGAGAATAGACACATTTTGGCTTATAAACTAACAATAAGTTTGACGCTATTGACACTGAAGCGCCGTTCTTGCTCTTGTTATCTGTTAGCTAGCTGGCGGCTAACGTCCATTCGAAGTCGCTAGTGTTTTAGCTACCTCTAAAATCACTAATTCTCTCCACCGTGGCGACAAACTACGTTTCTTACAAATATCATCCCGGTGTAAAAAGTGTCGCCATGGTGGAGAGGATTAGTGATTTTAGAGGTAGCTAATAGGACGCAGCATCAATGAAAAAAAAAGCTCTCATTATATTATTTTATTATTATTATTTTACTAATGTTTGGATGACCATTTTTAAAGAAACATTTGTATAAGGCACTACAACTTTTATTTTTCTTAAACTATATTAAGGGGGCAGGCTTTTGTACATACATAAAAAATATTTAATATAAATAAAATAAATAAATACAAATACAAATTTGAAAAAATAAATAAAACAATAATACAAAATATTTTAAAAAATACAATTAAAAAAAGGGTTGTACAATATAAATGTATTAATAAAGTACCACAGTACTAATACATTAAAAAAATTACTAAACTGCTTCTAAAAAATACCGGTAAATTATTTTACGGACGACGCGACATGGCTGGTAGCAGTCGGTAGTGTTTAAACTACGTCTAAAATCACTAATCCTCTCTACCATGGCAACAAACTATGTTTCTTACAAATATCATCCCAACGTAAAAAGTGTCGCCGTGGTGGAGAGGATTAGTGATTTTAGAGGTAGCTAATAGGACGCAGCATCAATGAAAAAAAAAGCTCTCATTATATTATTTTATTATTATTATTTTACTAATGTTTGGATGACCATTTTTAAAGAAACATTTGTATAAGGCACTAAAACTTTTATTTTTCTTAAACTATTTTAAGGGGGACAGGCTTTCGTACATACATAAACATATTTTAAAAAAAATAAATACAAATAAAAATTTGAAAAAATAAATAAAACAATAATACAAAAATATTTTAAAAAATACAATTAAAAAAAGGGTTGTACGATATAAATGTATTAATAAAGTACCGCAGTACTAATACATTAAAAAAATTACTAAACTGCTTCTAAAAAATACCGGTAAATTATTTTACGGACGACGCGACATGGCTGGTAGCAGTCGGTAGTGTTTAAACTACGTCTAAAATCACTAATCCTCTCTGCCATGGCAACAAACTATGTTTCTTACAAATATCATCCCAATGTAAAAAGTGTCACGATGGTGGAGAGGATTAGTGATTTTAGACGTAGCTAATAGGAAGCAGCATCAATAAAAACAAAAGCTCTCATTATATTATTTTATTAGTATTATTATTTTACTAATGTTTGGATGACCATTTTAAAAAAAACATTTGTACAAGGAACTAAACATTTTTTTTGTCTTAAACTATTTTAAGGGAGACAGGTATATAAAAGTAAAATAATAAAAAATAAAAAAATAAAAAATATTAAAATTAAAAAATAGTACAAATATGTTACAAAAATACAATTGAACAAAGGGTTGTGTATACCGGTATCAATAAAGTACCGCAGTACTAAAAATTTAAAAACTATACTGCTTCTGAAAAATACAGGTACTTTTTTTTCCGGACGACGCAACATTGCTGGTAAATGCACACGCACGGAGTACTCACAAGCAGAAACAGTGTGGCAATAGAAACAGAAGAATAGAAACATTTTGGATTAAAAACTAACAATAATGTTGAAGCTATGAACACTGAAGCGCCGCTCTGAAAGAGGTGCTTAGCTCTTGCTCTTTTTAGCCGTTAGCTCGCTGGCGGCTAACGTCCATCCGCAGTCGGTAGTGTTTAAGCTACGTCTAAAATCACTAATCCTCTCCACCATGGCGACTAACTACGTTTCTTACAGACATCATCCCAATGTAAAAAGTGTCTAAATTGCTGATAAGGAGTGACAGCTCAGGAATCAAAATCAATGGAAAGAGAAGCTCTCATTATATTATTTTATTATTATAATTTTACTAATGTTTGGAAACAAATTGTGCCTTAATTGTAGACATGTCATCCTGCATGACCATTTTTAAAGAAACATTTGTATAAGGCACTAAAACTTTTATTTTTTGAAGATATTTTAAGGGGTATGAATACGTCTATTAATTTGAATGGGATTTTTCTTGGAAATGTGGGAAAAATGGGAATTTTGGAAACTATTGATACTAGCATAGTTGCGCTAGATGATATGACTGGGTTGGTGTCGGGATTTTTATAATCGGTTGCAAAATGTTGACGTAGTAACGGTTTAAATCGAGAATGGGTATTTCGGAATTCCTGGAATTTCGGTAAAACCGGAAATTCGTATGGAAAAAAACCAAAGAACTTCTACATGGGTCCTCATACATCATCCTCCCCTGCTGCATCACCTGGAGACCTTCACAATCAATACTGTGACATTTGCCGCCTGGTTACTGTCAGCCAAACTCACGCTAGAACAACATCAGCAACAAAACCAACGGTTCTTTCAACAAGCAGCTGTCCTCCACAACTTGCGCCAACACACACACACACACACACACACACACACACACACACACACACACACACACACACACACACACACACACACACACACACACACACACACACACACACACACACACACACACACACACACACACACACACACACACACACACACTGGGTACAGCCCCTGCCACACAGACAGTCCAACGTCCCCAAAAAAACAAACACTAATAAAAATAAACGCCAGCAGAGACCAAAACAAATCAATACTTTGTTTATTTATGTTCCTGTGTTTTGGATTGTTTCCTTACCAGCGCATTTTTTTCACTTCCACTTCCTGTTTGCTTCCTTTTGTGCCCAATTCACCAGTCTGGGCGCTGGCTTCCTCACCTGTCCCTGATTGACAATCAGGGCACACCTGTTCCTGGTTGCCAGTGAGGATGCTTTATATGCCAGCCCTGTCCTCTTCTTAATCTTTATACTTTGTACCATAATGATATGTCTCATGGTTTGTATCTTTGTTACACTATTTTTTAAATTTTCTGTGCATTCCCTAACAGCACTAATTTTGTTTATGACATCTATTTTGTCTACACGCCATCTCTTGTTTCTGCAGCCTGTGGTCAAGGCTAACACATACGCACAAACATATTTGTTTTGTTTTTCCTGTGTTTGGACTTACATTTTTTCATGGGCAAATTTTACATTTCCATAATTATGCGGTAGGGGTAAAATTAAATAAAAAATCCATTCACATTCGAATCTTGATTCTTATTCATCCTGAATCTAAATCGATTCATAATTTCCCAAAATCTATTTAAAAAAAAAATAAAAAAAAATAAAAATTATTATATAAAAAATAAAAATTAAAAAATAAATAACAAATAAATAAATAAATATATATATATAAATATATATATATATATATATATATATATATATATATATATATATATATATATATATATATATATATATATATATATATATATATATATATATATATATAACATTTAAAAAAATAAATAAATAAAAAATAAATAAATAAATATATATATATACAGCCCTTTGAGACACTTGTGATTTAGAGACACTTGTGATTTAGGGCTATATAAATAAACATTGATTGATTGATTGATTGATATATATATATATATATATATATATATATATATATATATATATATATATATATATATATATATATATATATATATATATATATATATATATATATATTTATTTGTTATTTATTTTTCAATTAAAAATTAAATTAAAAAATAAATAACAAATATATATATATATATATATATATATATATATATATATATATATATATATATATATATATATATATATATATATATATATATATATATATATATATATATATATATATATATATATATATATATATATATATATATATATATATATATATATTAAAAAATAAATAACAAATAAATAAATAAATATATATATATATATATATATATATATATATATATATATATATGTATATATATATATATATATATATATATATATATATATATATATATATATATATATATATATATAATATATATATATATATATATATATATATATATATATATATATATATATTTATTTATTTGTTATTTATTTTTTAATGTTTATTTTTTATATAATAATTGATTTTTTAAAATATGTTTCAGGCCGGCTGGGGAAAGGGAAGTCTGGGCTTCCCTGCTTAAGCTGCTGCCCCCGCGACCCGACCTCGGATAAGCGGAAGAAGATGGATGGATGGATGGATGGATGTTTCAGGCCATCTCCATGCAACCAGAAGGAGCTTTTATAACCAGTAATCCAGATGTGTCCCAAATAAAAATGTTGGAAAAAATTTAAAAATGTAAGAAAAAAGAGCAAAAATGTATTTAATAATAATAATAATAATGTAATGTGGGGGGTCTATAGATTTGTTTTTAATTTTGTAAAAAAAAATCTTACTAAGTTGTATATATATATATTCATCAAAATGTGTGTTATAAGTGACAAATTGTATTATTATCTTTAGTTACTACTTATGCCGTTTGTCATTACATTATAGTTGTTGGTCTGTTTTCTTACATTTTTGCATTTTTTTTTTTTTCCGACAACATGTTACAAGCCAACAAAACTCGCTTGCTGTGAGGTTTGTTCCCCCGGGATGCAAACGGATCACTCCGGACAAGAGTTGCAGGTAGGAACATGATTTAATCTTGAACAAAACTCAAAGAGGTACAACAAAGGGAAAACAAAGTGCCAATCGCACTTGAAGCTAAATACTTAGCACGGACTAGAAGACAAGAGACGTGACGAGAGCATGAAGCAAACACTTGGCATGAAGCAAACACTTAGCATAAACTATGGCCTGGCACACTCAGGGAACTGTGGCATGAAACTAGCAAGACTTACTTGGCAAGGCATGAGACAAACAATGACGCCAGGATGACTGACTGGCAAAGGCAGGCTTAAATAATGTCTCTTGATTAGAGCCAGGTGAGCGTCCCGAACACAGGCGGCAGGTGAAAAATCATGAGTAGCCGTGGCAACCAAACCAAACTCAGGTGTCAAACAGGAACTAAAAGACTCCAAAACTAACATAACATAACAAAAACATGGATCATGACAAATACATTGCGAGAATCGGTTTGAATCGAGAATCGTGCTGAATGGAATCGCCCCCCCAGGAATTGGAATTGGATCCAATCGTTAGGTGCCCAAAGATTACGCCCCAAACAGACTGAAGTACAGTGGGACCTTAGCAGAGGTCTGTCAACTCCAATAATTACCTTTTAAACTCCCCAATTGCCAGATACAGAAATAAAATCAGGCCTTTACGTATATATAATATATCCAAACCATGGCACATGTAAACATCCCCCAGGGAAAACCTACCACTGAGCCAAGGCCTATCTTTTATGCGTTGGATTGGAATAGCATTATTGAGAGACAGGGTGTGTTTACTACAACCCCTGTGGCACTGGATCAAATATTCATGAAGACAAATAGTACCGAGCCTGCTCTGCAAACACAGCATGCAATTCAGATTTGGCCATCTGTGTTAAAATCAGCAACTACAAGCTATGCAAGAGCCAATTTAGATAACGGCAAGGAGAGTAGAAACCGGGTTCCTAGGACAGAAGGCGGGTGAGCTGTCAAAACCTGTGTTCAGAAAGGTCGAGCTCTTACCTAGGAGCGACCGTTTGCGTCGTTGGAAGCCGCCACACCCGCCGCCGCCGCACTCCGAGAACTTGGACCACGGAGTCAGAGCGCAGTCGTCCCTGCAAGCCACTCGGCACTCTCGGATCTGAGCGGGCAAAGGACCGGCCCAGCGCAGGCACTCCGTCATGTTGGCCGCCAGGTCCTGGTCCCCGGCACAGCTGACTCCTGCAAACAGGGAGGAGGAAAGGACGGTACTCTGATTACATTTGAAGGAAAAACTCAATGCGAGTTTACTCCCGGTCCTCGGAAGTCCCCCTTGGGAGGTTTACCGTAACGTGGCCCCCGTTAATAATAGATAACGGAGAATGACTTGTCACCGCCATTGCTGCCATTTTTAACATCACACGTACACGATGAGGCTTTGTTTCCTAGCACAGCCTGTCAGAGTTCAGGTCAAAGACTAAATGTTTAAATGGAGCAAAGTATCTATTACTGCAAGACTCTGAAAATGATGGTGAGGATGCCAAGGAAATGATTAATATTTCATGCCAAAGCAAGGCCATTGGGAGGGTATAGTACAGGCCTGGGCAATTATTTTCACTCGGGGAGCCAAATTTAGAGAAAAAAATAAATGTGTCTGGGCGGTGGTGTATCTATTTGCATTGAAATTAAAAGTGCATTTTCTAGTTCTTTGAAAAAACATCCGCCATATATTGTACTGTTTTTGAAGGTGAAAACTGCCACAATGGCCACCAGCATCCTTTGATTTTTCAGTCTGTGACCATCAGTGGTTGTCATGATCCGTGGTCCGGATCATGTTTTGTGTTTTGTGTTAGTTTTGGACTCCTTTAGTTCCTGTTTGTGCACCTCTGAGTTGTTACCATGGCTACATATTATTTTCACCTGCCTCTTGTGTTCGGGACGCTCACCTGTTGCTAATCAAGAGACATTATTTAAGCCTGCCTTTGCCAGTCAGTCGGTTTTTGTTTGCATCACACTTCTGTTATGTATTCCTATCTCTAGTCTATGCTAAGTGTTAGCCCTGTCATCCAGTGCAATCTGCACTTTCTTCCTTCATCTTGTTTTTCTGTTTTTGGTGCTTCGTTGATTTTCGAAGATTAAATCATGTTCCTACCTGCAAGTCCTGTCCGGAGTCGTCCGTTTGCATCCCTGGATGCTGCAACCAAACCGTAACGGTGGTAAACGTTTGGCCACTCCTGGGTCTTTTCTAGTTCTTTGAAAAAACATCTGTCATATATTGTACTGTTTTTGAAGGTGAAAACTGCCAAAATGTGCCACCAGCATCCTTTGATTTTTGAGTCTGTGACCATCAGTGGTAAACGTTTGGCCACTCCCGGGTATAGGCCAGGCCGAGGCAATTATTTTGACTCGGGGGCCAAATTTTGAGAAAAAAATGTGTCTGGGGGCCGGTATATCTATTTGCATTGAAATTGAAATTGCATTTTCTAGTTCTTTGAAAAAACATCTACCATATATTGTTTGTTGAATGTGAAAACTGCCAAAACGGCCACCAGCATCCTTTGATTTTTCAGTCTGTGACCATCAGTGGTAAACGTACTGCCACTCCCGGGTCTAGGCCAGGCCGAAGTTAATTATTTTGACTCTGGGGGCCAAATTTTGAGAAAAAAATGTGTCTGGGGGCCAGTATATCCATTTGCATTGAAATTGAAATTTCAATGCACCACCCCCCACCACCCTGAAAGAGACAAGCGGTAGAACATGCACGGATGGATGCTTTGATTCTTTGGATTTTCATGGAAAATTTGTTATAAAATAACACGTTTAGAGGTTATTGACAAAATGCCTTATTAAAAAGGAGACAATGGGGGACAAAAGGGTCCCGGGGAACTCAATAGCGAGTACTAATAAAAACTTAGCAAAAAACGGACAATACAAATCCATCCATCCATTTTCTACCGCTTTTGGGGTGGTGGGGGGTGGTGCAAAAGTATACATACCGGCCCCCAGACAAATTGTTTTCTCAAAATTTGGCCCCCCAGTCAAAATAAGTGCCTCGGCCTGGCCTAGACCCAGGGGTGGCCAAACGTGGGGGGTGCTGGAGCCCATCTCAGCTGCATTCGGGCGGAAAGCGGGGTACAGGACAATGCAAATGTTGAGATAAATTCCTTCAAAACACCTGTGGCCATATTTCATCCAGCTAACTTTTAAATGAACACACTGTTGCATGATGTCATCTTCAAAGGCAAAGAAAGACCCGCAAAAGTCCCAGGTCAGCATACGACATAATTATAAAAAGCGGCCACTGTTGGATATCGATGTTTATTAGTTTTACACATTTTACAAAATAGCATTCCTTGGCATCTTATAGTACCGGGTCTCATTAAACGAGGCATAATGATGCAATATGTACATTGAGCTAGCCTAAATAGCATGTTAGCAAACATGCTGTGGAAGTTGCGTCCTCGCGGTCCCACTGTCAGACACGGCACAGGAGCCAAGCGTGCAGGTTTTAACAAGGTTTTAATAATCATATGTTTGTAACACGTCCGTATCCTCTTTCCCCTCCAGCTCCCGGCCACTTACTGTTAAAGACAGCAGATGATTAGATTAACACGTACCACCTGTGAAATCTAATCACCTGCCAGCCGTGTCTCGCCGTCAGCACTGCCACGCCCCCGTCTGATGGTGCTCCGTCCTCAGCACCATGGACAGAGGCGGTGACCTTTGCTCCTGCAGGCAGCGCTGGCCACCTCTCCCTCTACACATGCACTGACCAAATATGCCTGATAAGCACTCCACACAAGTCAAAAACAAAAACAAAGCTTCCCCTTGTGCATTCACGCACAGTATACAATGTTTGGTGGACAAAATGAGCGGAGTGGCATAAAACACGTCTTTCTGTGGCAGCGTCGGAGAAAGTTAAGACATGTAAACAAACTGTTGTGTCACATTTTAAAGAACTACGGTGAGTTCAGGGACCGCCGGAATTAGTAGGACAAAACGGCGCTCGCCAAATACTCTCATCAGTGAAGCATAAACATGTTAAACAGTGGGATTTTTAACAAATGCTAATGTTTGTGTCATGTTTGTCCTCCTACAGAAACCATATCAAAACAAAAAAATAATATTTTTTTCCATATTTTTGCCATTTTCATACATTTTTTAAAAAACTCAAGGGAGCCACTAAGGCATATTATTATTCAGTATATCACTGAGGAAGGACGACGTCACTTTTGTTCTTTTAATTATTTTTTTTTTTTACCTGACCCCACTGTTGTGTCTCCCGAATGTGAGAGAGACTCTCTCGGGGCGGAGTATTTTAAAAGAAAAGGAAAGTGAAAGCAAAAAGTGAACGTCTACTGTCATTGGCCACTCCAAGCCACTCAAACGTTGTGACCTTCGCCAAGGACAATACGGTGTGTGAAAAATTATTCTACTATGAAATGCACAGTGACAACTAAACGGCTGAGTAGTCTTATTTTTGACGCTTTCTCCTCTCAATAAGCCTTTTTGTTTTATATTAGTAAGCACTTATTCATTCATTTATCGTATTAAATCTACTGTCACTTATAAGTCCATGTATTCTGTGTACAGTGTGAGTAACGTAGGTATCAAATTAACATATTTTCCACACTATAAGGTGCACTTAATATCCTTTTTTTCCCTCAAAACTTGACAGTGCGCCTTATAACCCGGTGTGCCTAATGTACGGAACAATTCTGGTTTTGCTTACCGACATCAAATCCTTTTCGGATATGTTTACATTAATGTTTATTTTCATTTTTACTTTCTTTTTGCTTTTTATTATTACTATTATTAATATTATTATTATTATTATTATTATTATTATTATTATTATTGTTTTGTTATTCATTCTTGAATGGCTTTTTTGTTGTTTTTTGCAAAATTTGTTTGTTTTTGTTTTGTCTACATATTCGAAATAAACATGAAAAAAAAAAAAAAAAAAAAAAGCTATGGTGAAATGATATGTGTGACCAGTAGATGGCAGACACGCATAAGAGATACGTGTAGACTGCAATATGATTTAAATAAACAACAACAACATTTTACATGTGCCATTGAAAATATAGAAAATTACACACGGCGCTCAAAAATCCATCAAAATGTTTTAGTACGACTTTGGTAAGCTACGAAGCCGCACCGCTTGATGGATTTTACTGTGCTTCAACATAAGTATTATTATGGTGTGTGTATAAGGTAAGACATATTATCTGGCGTTTTGTTTCGCAATATTATGCAAAAGCAACTTTTCTTACATTCTTGTACCTGCTGATCTGTATTTGGGATCTGCATAAGTCCTGAAAAATTGTGCAAGTCCGTAGTCGATAAGTTTCTTCTTTTTCTCTATTTTCTTGTTATGGGACATTCATCCTCCACTGTTGCCATTACTAATATAAAGTAGGGTAAAGTTCTTACTTATATCTGTCAGTAAACTCGCCATGAAAGCGCTAAAACATACCGGTGTAGTGAGTTTATATTATTCACCCAAGGAACTTTATTTGGTACATGGTGAAATGATAAGGGTGACCAGTAGATGGCAGTCACACATAAGAGATACGTGTAGACTGCAATATGATTTAAATAAAAAACAACAACATTTTACATGTTCCATTGAAAATATAGAAAATTACACACGGCACTCAAAAATCCATCAAAATGTTTTAGTACGACTTTGGTAAGCTATGAAGCCGCACCGCTTGATGGATTGTACTGTGCTTCAACATAGGAGTATTATTATGGTGTGTGTATAAGGTAAGACATATTATCTGGCGTTTTGTTTCGCAATATTATGAAAAAGCAACTTTTCTTACATTCTTTTACCTGCTGATCTGTTTTTGGGATCTGCATGAGTCCTGAAAAATTGTGCAAGTCCGTAGTCGATAAGTTTCTTCTTTTTCTCTATTTTCTTGTTATGGGACATTCATCCTCCACTGTTGCCATTTCAAATATAAAGTAGTGTAAAGTTCTTACTTATATCTGTCAGTAAACTCGCCATGAAAGCGCTAAAACATACCGGTATAGTGAGTTTACATTATTCACCCAAGGAACTTTATTTGGTACATGGTGAAATGATAAGGGTGACCAGTAGATGGCAGTCACACATAAGAGATACGTGTAGACTGCAATATGATTTAAATAAACAACAACATTTTACATGTTCCATTGAAAATATAGAAAACTACACACGGCACTCAAAAATCCATCAAAATGTTTTAGTACGACTTTGGTAAGCTATGAAGCCGCACCGCTTGATGGATTGTACTGTGCTTCAAAATAGGAGTATTATTATGGTGTGTGTATAAGGTAAGACATATTATCTGGCGTTTTGTTTCGCAATATTATGCAAAAGCAACTTTTCTTACATTCTTGTACCTGCTGATCTGTATTTGGGATCTGCATAAGTCCTGAAAAATTGTGCAAGTCCGTAGTCGATAAGTTTCTTCTTTTTCTCTATCTTCTTGTTATGTGACATTCATCCTCCACTGTTGCCATTTCTAACATAAAGTAGTGTAAAGTTCTTACTTATATCTGTCAGTAAACGCGCCATGAAAGCGCTAAAACATACCGGTATAGTGAGTTTACATTATTCACCCAAGGAACTTTATTTGGTACATGGTGAAATGATAAGGGTGACCAGTAGATGGCAGACACAAATAAGAGATACGTGTAGACTGCAATATGATTTAAGTAAACAACAACAACATTTTATATGTTCCATTGAAAATATAGAAAATTACTCACGGCGCTCAAAAATCCATCAAAATGTTTTAGTAGGACTTTGGTAAGCTATGAAGCCGCACCGCTTGATGTATTTTACTGTGCTTCAACATAAGTATTATTATGGTGTGTGTACAAGGTAAGACATATTATCTGGCGTTTTGTTTCGCAATATTATGCAAAAGCAACTTTTCTTACATTCTTGTACCTGCTGATCTGTATTTGGGATCTGCATAAGTCCTGAAAAATTGTGCAAGTCCGTAGTCGATAAGTTTCTTCTTTTTCTCTATCTTCTTGTTATGTGACATTCATCCTCCACTCTTGCCATTTCTAATATAAAGTAGTGTAAAGTTCTTACTTATATCTGTCAGTAAACTCACCATGAAAGCGCAAAAACATACCGGTGTAGTGAGTTTACATTATTCACCCAAGGAACTTTAGTTATTACAGAGTTCCGGTTGGACATTTCTGCTGCTCCGTTATTGATTGAAGCAAAGTCTTAATGTCATTAAAACAGTTAGCTCCATCTTTTAACACTTCTTCCACTCCCGTCCTTGCACGCTACACCGCTACTACAAAGATGACGGGGAGAAGACGCTGTCAGAAAGCGGCTTGAAGATGATCCGTAAAATATCATCTATGCAACATTTTGACCAAAGAACCACCATTACATGTTATGTAGACCACAAGGAAGTCTTTTACATTTAGAAAACATATTTTTTTAAATGACCTTATAATCTGGTGCGCCTTATATATGAAAAAAGATTGAAAATAGACCATTCATCGGTAGTGCGCCTTATAATCCGGTGTGCCCTATGGTCCGAAAAATACGGTACATTATTTTTTTGTCTGACTTGCACTAAACCTCGACATACGTCCACAGAACGAAACTCCGTTGAGCCCGGCGGACCATTTGTATATTACTGACTCAAACTTTTAAATGACTTTTTTTTTGGAGTGGGGCTGAAAAGGCTTCGTGCCACATTGATAAAACTCGCATTCAACCAAACATTTACTGATGCTAACTGAGTATTTTCCTTCCAGATAAACCCAAATTGGATACTGAATTGGGAACTCAGGAGGCGTTTTTTTTTTTTTTTGACTATGGATAACATCTGGAAAAGTGATGTTATCAAATATCTGCAGGAAAAAGTGATTATTCGTGGTAGACATGGTTGCGACATTAGGGAGATTGTTGCTCCGGCTTTATCAACTGTGCGGAATTCAGGAGGGGTAAGAGGAGCCTTGAAGATGGGGGGGGGGGGGGGACGGCGTGGCGCGATCGGGAGAGTGGCCCTGCCAGCAACCTGAGGGTTCCTGGTTCGATCCACAGCTTCTACCAACCTAGTCACGTCCATTGTGTCCCTGAGCAAGACACTTCACCCTTGCTCCTGATGGGTGGTGGTTAGGGCCTTGCATGGCAGCTCCCGCCATCAGTGTGTGAATGTATGGGTGAATGTGGAAATAGTGTCAAAGCGCTTCATAATTCAGCTTCACGACTTTAGTCATATTTTTTGTGCTTAAGACACTTCTCTATGACTTTAGCTCCAGACTTCTTCTGTTTGTTTGAGATTTTCATTACTGCCACAAGTGGTGGAAAAATGTTTTACAACTGAATACCGTAAGGATATTATAGAAGCGTAGATCATTGTTTACATCCACAGCAGCCATCTTTGAAGAGTAATATAGAAGCGTATATCATTGTTTACATCCTGAGCAGCCATCTTTGAAGGATATTAAAGAAGCATGTATCATTATTTACATCCTGAGCAGCCATCTTCGAAGGATTTTATAGAAGCGTATATCATTGTTTACATCCAGAGCAGACATCTTTGAAGGCTATTATCGAAGCGTATATCATTGTTTACATCCTGAGCAGCCATCTTTGAAGGATACTATCGAAGCGTATATCATTGTTTACATCCAAAGCAGCCATCTTTGAAGGATATCATATAAGCGTATATCATTGTTTACATCCACAGCAGCCATCTTTGAAGATATTATAGAAGCATAGATCATTGTTTATATCCTGAGCAGCCATCTTCGAAGGATATTATAGGAGCGTAGATCATTGTTTACATCCAGAGCAGCCATCATTGAAGGATATTATAGAAGCGTAAATCATTGTTTACATCCAGAGCAGCCATCATTGAAGGATATTATAGAAGCGTAGATCATTGTTTACATCCAGAGCAGCCATCTTTGAAGGATATTATCGAAGCGTATATCATTGTTTACATCCAGAGCAGCTATCTTTGAAGGATATTATATAGAAGCGTAGATCATTGTTTACCTCCACAGCAGCCATCGTTGAATGATATTATAGAAGCGTAGATCACTGTTTACATCCAGAGCAGCCATATTTGAAGGATATTATAGAAGCGTAGATCATTGTTTACCTCCAGAGCAACCATCGTTGAATGATATTATGGAAGCGTATATCTTTGTTTACATCCAGAGCAGCCATCTTTGAAGGATATTATAGAAGCGTATATCATTGTTTACATCCAGAGCAGCCATCTTTGAAGGATATTATAGAAGCATATATCATTGTTTACATCCGGAGCAGCCATCTTTGAAGGAAATTATAGAAGCGTAGATCATTGTTTACCTCCACAGCAGCCATCGTTGAATGATATTATAGAAGCGTAGATCATTGTTTACATCCTGAGCAGCCATCTTTGAAGGATACTATCGAAGCGTATATCATTGTTTACATCCAAAGCAGCCATCTTTGAAGGATATTATAGAAGCGTAGATCATTGTTTACATCCAGAGCAGCCATCTTTGAAGAATAATATAGAAGCGTATATCATTGTTTACATCCACAGCAGCCATCTTTGAAGGATATTAAAGAAGCATGTATCATTATTTACATCCAGAGCAGCCATCTTCGAATGATTTTATAGAAGCGTATATCATTGTTTACATCCAGAGCAGCCATCTTTGAAGGATATTATAGAAGCGTAGATCATTGTTTACCTCCAGAGCAGCCATCGTTGAATGATATTATAGAAGCGTATATCATTGTTTACATCCAGAGCAGCCATCTTTGAAGGATATTATCGAAGCGTAGGTCATTGTTTACATCCAGAGCAGCCATCTTTGAAGGATATTATAGAAGCGTAGATCATTGTTTACCTCCACAGCAGCCATCGTTGAATGATATTATAGAAGCGTAGATCACTGTTTACATCCAGAGCAGCCATATTTGAAGGATATTATAGGAGCGTAGATCATTGTTTACATCCAGAGCAGCCATCATTGAAGGATATTATAGAAGCGTAGATCATTGTTTACATCCAGAGCAGCCATCATTGAAGGATATTATAGAAGCGTAGATCATTGTTTACATCCAGAGCAGCCATCTTTGAAGGATATTATCGAAGCGTATATCATTGTTTACATCCAGAGCAGCCATCTTTGAAGGATATTATAGAAGCGTAGATCATTGTTTACCTCCACAGCAGCCATCGTTGAATGATATTATAGAAGCGTAGATCATTGTTTACATCCAGAGCAGCCATCTTTGAAGGATATTATAGAAGCGTAGATCATTGTTTACCTCCACAGCAGCCATCGTTGAATGATATTATAGAAGCGTAGATCATTGTTTACATCCAGAGCAGCCATCTTTGAAGGATATTATAGAAGCGTAGATCATTGTTTACCTTCAGAGCAGCCATTGTTGAATGATATTATGGAAGCGTATATCTTTGTTTACATCCAGAGCAGCCATCTTTGAAGGATATTATAGAAGCGTATATCATTGTTTACATCCAGAGCAGCCATCTTTGAAGGATATTATCGAAGCGTATATCACTGTTTACATCCAGAGCAGCCATCTTTGAAGCCAACTCAGGGTTGGTGAGAATGCTCCGACTTTCCGAGTCGGAAATCCGACCTCGAGGGGTGTTCCAGTTGAAATTCCGACTTCCTTGAACAAATGTAACGCACCATTAGAGCCAGAGACCAAACGGCAGTCCATGCAGTGGACCTCTCCTCCCCAGGGCCTCTCCAAGTCCAAGGTGGCAGGGAAGGTGATGGCCGATGTTAACGCAAATTCATGACCACTTTTCCGAGTCTTCAATTTTGTATCCAACGTAGCTTAATTTGGAGGGAAAACACACTCAGCATCAGTAAATGTTGCATGCCAAGTTTTATTAAAGTGGCATAAATCCTTCTTAGTCAGCCTATGAACTTTCCAGCCCCTACTATATTCTAGTTAATAGGACAAAACCCCCCACGGCCCTAATTGCAAATGAGCTTCAGGGCAACGGTGAATGAAATAAACACATTTTCCAAACCACATGTGTCCTAAGAGCATACGCATAAGGATATTTCAGAAATGACCTCATTCGTATGCAAATGCATGCAGCAAGGTGCTCTGCAGTCTAATCGTCTATGTAAAGGAAGTCTTTAAATTTCTTACCGCATGGTTTAACGGGAGAACAATTGTCGGTAAGACAAGACACACTTCCCGACATCTGGCCAACGTTTTACACAGTCAGTGTACTTACTTTAAAATGAAACATTAGCTAACGACCTGAGAAAGAAAATACTCCTCTCACTGTATTGTACCAGTTTTGTTGTCTTTTACGGAGAATAGACTGTATATAATATATGGAAAATATATAGTGTATAAGAATATACTGCATGGTATGAATAGAAGGATGTATGATACCATGGACGTGCATTCATACAAGATATGGCTCTCCCTCTCCCAACACTTTGTTGGTTATTGTAGACTCACTGATCTACAAACATGCCCTTCATCCGTTGCATTGATTTCTCTTTGACTTTTAAATGTTGCCCTCTGACTAAAAGTGTTTGGTGTCCATTTGTCAGCGGAGGAAATGTGTGCTGCCAAACAAGGGGAAGAAAAGACAAATACAAAAAAATATGTTTTGTTTTATTCATATTAATCTTAATTATGCATCCAAGTGCTTCTCAAATAGTGGGGTGGGACCCCCTTTGGGGGGGGGGGGGGTGCACTGCGATGCCAGGGTGGCCCCAGGGTACATGCTTTATCAGTATCATGCAGCATCAGGCTTCAAAAAGGTGTGCACTACTAAAAGCCATTAATCCTGACTTCATACTTTTTATAATAACAACAAAATAAATTAAAAAAACAGTACAATTGTTTTATTCATTTTTGTTTTGTATGTTAAAGTGTTTTATGTATTGTGCTCTTGAGTTGCCGATCAATTTGAAATAATGTATTCAGTTATTTTTAAATATATTTTCCAGTATCAGATAGTTCAAGTCAATCAAACAAATGTTTATAGTTTAAATAAGTATAATTTCAGGTAAATTAATGCACTTTAAATTGTTTCTGTTAGACTTAAAACCAATGTCAATAAAGTTATGACTAGTTGTTGTCATGATCTGTGGTCTGGATCATGTTTTTGTTATTTTCTGTTAGTTTTAAGACTCCACCAGTTCCTGTTTTTGTACACCCTTGTTTGTTTTAGTTTCCATGGCGACTTATTAGTTTCACCTGCCTCTGGTGTTCGGGACACGCACCTGCTCTAATCAAGAGACCATTATTTAAGCCTGTCTTTGCCAGTTAGTCGTCCTGGCGTCATTGCTTGTGTCATGCGATGCTTAATTCATGCTACTCGTTCCATGTCCGATTCCAAGTTTTTGCTAGTTATTTGTTTCATGCCGCAGTAAGTCTTGCTTGTTCTATGCCATAGTTTGGTTAGTTGTTTCATGTCTATAGTTTCATGTCCTAAGTTTTTGCCTTAGCTTCCGCGTGCGATAGGCACGCTTGCCTTCAGGTTGTTTTCTGTTTTTTGTACCCTTTTGAGTTTTGAATAATTAAATATGTTCCTACCTTCACGCCTTGTCCGGAATAGTCAGTTTGCTTCCCGGGAGAACAAACCTCGCAGTAAGCTGCAACCTCCCCCGTTATGACAGAAAACATGATCCAGACCACAGATCATGACAGTTTTAAGTGGATCTATACATCTTTTCTTTTTTCTTGAATGTTAAGGGTACGATGTTATGCAGAGGTGTACTTATTACAATGTTACATACTCTGAGAGTGAGGGGAGAAGGGGAGCAAAATGTTTCATATTTGTGTGGGGGTGTAACAAGAATAATTGAGAAGCACTAATCCCTTCAAACAACACACCTGGTACGCTAGCCAGTTGTCCTCTCCCGACTTCTGAAATCCAAACCTTATATTATTTACATTATTTAATTTTTCGATAAATAATGATGATCTCACTCGCCAACTTTTGGTTCATTTGTGTAAATGAAAGGTTTCTGTTGGATACAAACTGACATTTAAGCAAACGAGGTTCTGGTGTTCTCAGGGCGTTCGATCGATCCAAACCTGGACTGTTTGGTCTGTCTTAGAAGACGTTTGGCCTCTCATCAGAGTAGGCTTCATCGGTTCATGCTGATAGATTTAGATTGGTCAGATCTAGATTAAATCGGATAAGTCTAAGTCTGTGAGCATGGACTGAACTTGAATGAGGGGCAAAATGTCTTCTAAGACAAACCAAACAGTCCAGTTACGATCGATTGAATGTCCTGAGACTACAATGACCTGGGTGAATGACAACATCCATAGGTAGGTTCTGGTAAAAACTATTTATTTTCTTTATTTTTACATTGTCAACCGTGAATCTGTTCTTAAAAAAATGACTCATATCGTAGGGATGTATATCGTTAGAATTGATTCCAATATCGATATTCCTTATCAACACTGGTATTCATCTGTGTTCTAATCAGTACAATCAGTAATCAGTATTGGTTTGAATAAAGATGTGAAAACATGCCCTTTTTATGGCCATTTTTATTAGCACAAGCTGTTTTACATCATGTAACATTTCACAGCAGGGAAGTCTTGCACCAACAGCTGCTGTTTTCGGTCTTAAACAAGTCAACGATGTGTGCAGTGCAAGGTGTGATGCTGTTGTTATGTCATCATCTTTAATAGGCCACACAGATTCATCACTGAGTTTCTATTAATTACACTCATGTTACGGTTGGGTCGCTGGTCGTTTGCCCGTTATTTTCCATAAATCAGTCAAGAATACAAACGAAGAGGAAAAAACGTGCTGTTAGCACGGGAAGCAAAACTAAAGCTTAGCAAAGGAACAACGAGCATAGGAACAAGAGGCAAAGCTATTCAAATGTAGCTTGTTATGTGAAGAAAACCAAAAAAAAACAGACCGAGTGTGGCGAGAGGCAGGAATACATAGCTCTCTGATTAGTGCCCGGGAGCAGGTGAGCGTCCCGGCCACTAATCAGAGGCAGGTGAAAATAATCAGCACCCATGGCAACCAGGAACACAAACCCAGGGGTGCTGAAACAGAACTAAGGGAGTCTTAAAATAAAACTAAACATGATCCGGGAAACAGATCATCACAACTCAGCCTGAAATAATATTTATGTTTGGCATTCTTGTGCAGAGTACAGGCCTTTCACCTAACATATTATACGTATCATATAGATCAATACAATCAATTACTATGTGGGTGTGCATTTTGCAACAATTGGATTTGTTATTCATGTTTATGTTGCACACAGACGTATTTAAGTGACGGACCAGAGGCCATGTTGGGTATTGACAGCTGTGTAGTGTAAAATTATATACATACAAATACTCAAAGGGTGGAGTAGCATCTCCGGGTTGGGGAGGAGACCCTGCCCCAAGTGGAGGAGTTCAAGTACCTCGGAGTCTTGTTCACGAGTGAGGGAAGAGTGGATGGTGAGATCGACAGGCGGATCGGTGCGGCGTCTTCAGTAATGCGGACGCTGTATCGATCCGTTGTGGTGAAGAAGGAAATGAGCCGGAAGGCAAAGCTCTCAATTTACCGGTCGATCTACGTTCCCATCCTCACCTATGGTCATGAGCTTTGGGTTATGACCGAAAGGACAAGATCACGGGTACAAGCGGCCGGAATTAGTTTCCTTCGCCGGGTGGCGGGGCTCTCCCTTAGAGATAGGGTGAGAAGCTCTGTCGTCCGGGAGGAGCTCAGAGTTAAGCCACTGCTCCTCCACATCGAGAGGAGCCAGATGAACCATGGACTCGGACTTGGAGGTGCTGATTCCCATCCCAGTCGCTTCACACTCTGCTGCAAACCGATCCAGTGAGAGCTGAAGATCCTGGCCAGATGAAGCCATCAGGACCACATCATCTGCAAAAAGCAGAGAGCTAATCCTGCAGCCACCAAACCAGATCCCCTCAACGCCTAGAAATTCTGAAATTCTGTCCATAAAAGTTCTGAACAGAATCGGTGACAAAGGGCAGCCTTGGCGGAGTCCAACCCTCACTGGAAACGTGTCCGACTTACTGCCGGCAATGCGGACCAAGCTCTGGCACTGATCATACAGGGAGTGGACCGCCACAATCAGACAGTCCGAAACCCCATACTCTCTGAGCACTCCCCACAGGACTTCCCGGGGTACACGGTCGAATGTCTTCTCCAAGTCCACAAAGCACATGTAGACTGGTTGGGCAAACTCCCATGCACCCTCAAGGACCCTGCCGAGAGTATAGAGCTGGTCCACAGTTCCACGACCAGGACGAAAACCACACTGTTCCTCTTGAATCCGAGGTTCGACTATCCGGCGTAGCCTCCTCTCCAGTACACCTGAATAGACCTCACCGGGAAGGCTGAGGAGTGTGATCCCACGATAGTTGGAACACACCCTCCGGTTCCCCTTCTTAAAGAGAGGAACCACCACCCTGGTCTGCCAATGTAACAAACAGCAAAATATGAATGCAAAGGGCAATAAACACCTACAATATAATATATTATCACTTTTGTGCCGGAATTTGTTGTAAAAATGTGCTTCTGCATCTGTTTTCTGACACATGCGTCTAATACTCAAAAGCGCAGATTTCAACCATTGAAATACTTTCTATAGTTCAAGACTTACGGTCATTTAAAAACATCACTGCACATCATAATGGTGGCTACAGTTTTGATGTTAAAGATCTAAAAAAAAGGATGTAGAATGTCTGGTGGGCCTGATTGAAAATCTTAACGGGCCGCGTGTGGCCCGCGGGCCGTATTTTGCCCAGGTCTGAATTAGAGTGTATGCTGTGACTGTCACTTAGCTTGATCAATTTCCCTTAACTTTTTTTTTTTTTGGTCGCTAAACCAAAGTACAGCACACGTCTAAACCCCACTGTGTCATCAACAGTGCTCTTTTGCTGTTCGACTCCAGCGCCGCAAAAACTGACATTCTCAAATCTATTTTTAACAGAATTCTATCAGCCTGCAGTTGCCAAAGCCTGTGTGGCATTTCGCACCATCTCCGCCACGGACAGGCATCGTCTTTAATTATACGCTTCCTAAGAAAGGTGAACGTTTTAAAGGAGCTGCTGAAAGGACACTCTTTCGTAGGACTTATCACACTCCAAATGTTATACAACCTGGGCTTCCTAATTATTTTCGGTCACGCCCCAAAAGTAAGGAAAATAAAAAAAAATTGCGCCGTGACTATAAATTGTATCATTTGTCTCCAAAAAAGATTGTTGTAAGTACACCTCTGCACAGAGCCGTCGTATCGGCAATTCTAAGGGCCCCAAAAGACCACTAAGGCTCACACATAGCCCCAAGTTCATACAAGTGTTGTCCTGATACCAATATTTTGGTACTGGTACCAAAATGTATTTTGATACTTTTCGGTATTTTTCGATATTTTTCTAAATGAAGGGGACCACAAAAAATGGCATTATTGGCTTTATTTTAACAAACAATCTTATGGTACATTAAAGGCCTACTGAAAGCCACTACTACCGACCACGCAGTCTGATAGTTTATATATCAATGATGAAATCTTAACATTATAACACATGCCAATACGGCCGGGTTAACTTATAAAGTGACATTTTAAATTTGCCGCTAAACTTCCGGTTCGAAACGCCTCTGAGGATGACGTATGCGCGTGACGTAGACCGGCGAACACGGGTATGCCTTCCACATTGAAGCCAATACGAAAAAGCTCTGTTTTCATTTCATAATTCCACAGTATTCTGGACATCTGTGTTCGTGAATCTGTTGCAATCATGTTCATTGCATTATGGAGAAGGAAGCTGAGCAAGCAAAGAAGAAAGTTGTCGGTGCGAAATGGACGTATTTTTCGAACGTAGTCAGCAACAACAGTACACAGCCGGCGCTTCTTTGTTTACATTCCCGAAAGATGCAGTCAAGATGGAAGAACTCGGATAACAGAGACTCTAACCAGGAGGACTTTTGACTTCGATACACAGACGCCTGTAGAGAACTGGGACAACACAGACTCTTACCAGGATTACTTTGATTTGGATGACAAAGACGCAGACGTGCTACTGTGAGTATGCAGCTTTGGCTTCTAAACATTTGATCGCTTGACCGTATGTGCGCAACTTTTTTTTGCGTATGTACGTACATTTTTTAAAATATATAAGCTTTATGAACCTTGGGTTAGGTGAACGGTCTTTTGGGCTGAGTGATTGTGTGTGTTGATCAGGTGTTTGAATTGTATTGGCGTGTTCTATGGAGCTAGGAGCTAGCAGAGGAGCTAGGAGCTAGCGTAACAAACACGCAGGTGTTTTTATGCAGGATTAATTTGTGGCATATTAAATATAAGCCTGGTTGTGTTGTGGCTAATAGAGTATATATATGTCTTGTGTTTATTTACTGTTGTAGTCATTCCCAGCTGAATATCAGGTCACCCCCGGCTCTCACAGCATCTTCCCTATCTGAATAGCTTCAACTCCCCACTAGTCCTTCACTTGCACTTTACTCATCCACAAATCTTTCATCCTCGCTCAAATTAATGGGGAAATCGTCGCTTTCTCGGTCCGAATCTCTCTCACTTCATGCGGCCATCATTGTAAACAATAGGGAACTTTGCGTATATGTTCAACTGACTACGTCACGCTACTTCCGGTAGGGGCAAGCCTTTTTTTATCAGATACCAAAAGTTGCAATCTTTATCGTCGTTGTTCTATACTAAATCCTTTCAGCAAAAATATGGCAATATCGCGAAATGATCAAGTATGACACATAGAATAGATCTGCTATCTCTGTTTAAATAAAAAAAAATCATTTCAGTAGGCCTTTAACATTGCAACACATGCCAATACGGCCGGGTTAACTTATAAAGTGCAATTTTAAATTTCCCGGGGAACTTCCGGTTCAAAACGCCTTTGGAGGATGACGTATGCGCGTGACGTCGGGAGGTCCACGGAAGTGTTTGGACCCTTTTGGACACAATACACAGAGCTCTGTTTTCATTTCATAATTCCACAGTATTCTGGACATCTGTGTTGGCGAATCTTTTGCAATTTGTTTAATGAACAATGGAGACTGCAAAGAAGAACGTTGTAGGTGGGATCGGTGTATTAGCGGCTGGCTGTAGCAACACAACAAGGAGGACTTTGTTGGATAGCAGACGCGCTAGCGGCGAACTCACCTTGACTTCCTACGTCTCCGGGCCGCCGACCGCATCGTCGATCGCTGGAACGCAGGTGAGCACGGGTGTTGATGAGCAGAGGAGGGCTGGCTGGCGTAGGTGGAGCGCTAATGTTTTTATCATAGCTCTGACGAGGTCCCGTTGTTAAGTTAGCGTCGTTAGCAACAGCATTGCTAGGCTTCGACAGGCGTCGAATACACATTAACCGTGTATTTAGTGTTTGGTTTGGTGTCTCCTGATAGTAGTATTGTTGATCTTCTGTCTATCCTTCCAGTCAGGGATTTATTTATTTTGTTTCTATCTGCATTTGAGACAGATGCTATCACGTTAGCTCATGCTAAAGAGCTCCGTCGATGTATTGTCATGGAGATAAAAGTCACTGTGAATGTCCATTTCGCGTTCTCGACTCTCATTTTCAAGAGGATATAGTATCCGAGGTGGTTTAAAATACAAATCCGTGATCCACAATAGAAAAAGGAGAGAGTGTGGATTCCAATGAGCCAGCTTGTACCTAAGTTACGGTCAGAGCGAAAAAAGATATCTCTTGAACTGCACTCTAGTCCGTCACTCTAACGTTCCTCATCCACAAATCTTTCATCCTCGCTCAAATTAATGGGGTAATCGTCACTTTCTCGCTCCTAATATCTCTCGCTCCATTGTAAACAACGGGGAATTGTGAGCAGCTCTACCACTTGTGACGTCACGCTACTACCGGTAGGGGCAAGGCTTTTTTTTATCAGTGAGCAAAAGTTGCGAACTTTATCGTCGATTTTCTCTACTAAATCCTTTCAGCAAAAATATGGCAATATCGCGAAATGATCAAGTATGACACATAGAATAGATCTGCTATTCCCATTTAAATAAAAAAAATTCATTTCATTAGGCCTTTAAACATATGTTTATTATTGCAATTGTGTTCTTAAATAAAATAGTGAACATACTAGACAACTTGTCTTTTAGTAGTAAGTAAACAAACAAAGGCTCCTAATTAGTCTGCTGACATATGCAGTAACATATTGTGTCATTTTCCATTCTATTATTTTGTCAACATTATAAAGGACAAGCTGTAAAAATCATTTAATCAATCAATCAAAGTTTATTTATACAGCCAGAGTGTCTCAAAGGGCTGCACAAGCCACAACGACATCCTCGGCTCAGATCCCACGTGGAAATGGATTATTAATCTACTTCTGTTAATATCTGCTTATTTTCCGTCTCAACATGTTCTATCTACACTTCTGTTAAAATGTTACAATCACTTATTATTCTCGTGTTTGATACATTAGCAGCAGCCGGATGAGACACGTAGTTGGAGCTGGCAGTGTGTGGAGGTTGCCCTCCAGTGGGTTCGGCACACCACCACACACTGCCAGGAGAGCCCGGATCAGAGTTACAACGCTCTTTTATTTCCGTGAAAACGTGCATGTGTTTTGCTTTCCAGCAAATGTTTTCTCGGCGTCTGCGTCTCTCTCGCTCTCCGTCCAGCTCCAACCACGTGTCTCATTCCGGCTGCTGCTAATAAAGGCGACAGGTGATTAGATAACAAGGCCCACCTGGGCCATCTACGCACCTGTCGCTGTCTTCGAGGCCGGTCCTGGCACACCCCATTCCGCGGCAGGCCCGCAGGCCACGCCCCCCTCCACAACTTTACATTAGTTTTGGATGATACGACAAATTTGGGTATCAATCCGATACCAAGTAGTTACAGGATCATACATTGGTCATATTCAAAGTCCTCATGTGTCCAGGGACGTATTTATTGGGTTTATAAACAATGAAAAAAGCAAAATATTTTATGATGATAAAAATATTTGATATAATCATTGTAGTATCGACTATGTACGGCTCATGTAAGTTTATAAACATAATATACATTTTTTTTTAAATGAAAAAAAAAATTGTGATGATAAAAAATATTGATATAATCATAGTAGTATCGACTAGATACACTCCTGTGTTTGGTATCATTACAGTGGATGTCAGGTGTAGATCCACCCATGGCGTTTGTTTACATAGTGCCGGTGAGCTACGGTGTGTAGTGAAACATGTTTAGCTATTCCTCGTCCTGCAGTGATAATGATACATGGAAGGAACTTACTTTATTTGTCGCCATGGTGGCAAGGATTAGTGATTTAGAAGTAGCTAAAACACTGCCGACTGCGGATGGACTTCAGCCGCTAGCTAGCTAGCCATGTCTTAAAGCAGTGGTCCCCAACCTTTTTGTAGCTGCGGACCGGTCAACGCTTGAAAATTTGTCCCACGGACCGGTGTGGGGGGTGGGGGGTGAGGGGTGGGGGGGGGGCGGTGTACATTTATTTATTATTATTATTTTTTTACATAAATAAATACAATCATGTGTGCTTATGGACTGTATCCCTGCAGACTGTATTGATCTATATTGATATATAATGTATATATTGTGTTTTTTATGTTAATTTCATTTTTTTTTTGTAATTAAAAAAAAACAAAACATTTTTTTTTTTTATTTTTTTTTTTTTAATTCTTGTGCGGCCCGGTACCAATCGGTCCGCGGACCGGTACCGGGCCGCGGCCCGGTGGTTGGGGACCACTGTCTTAAAGCACCTCTTCCTGAGGGCGTTTTAGCATTGAAACTTCATCTTTATTGTTAGTTTTTAAGCCAAAATGCGTCCGTTCTCCCTTTTCTGTCTACACACTGTGTCTGCTTGTAAGTACTCCGTGATTGTGCGCTGCCGAACATGCTCCTCTGCTCGCAAAATCAGCAATTTCAATGGCGTTTGGGTGGGGGACCAGTACTTTTTAGAGGCGGTATAGTACCGAATATCATTCATTAGTATACCGTACAACTCTAGTTCATACAAATTAATCTAAATTAAAACAAAGACACAAGTCATCCAATTTTATATATACAATGTCAGTAACCCGCATGGCCCATTCTGAAAAAACGGTTTGGTCCACAATTCTGCACTGCTCGCTTGTCCTTTGCGAACGGAAAGTCTATGCAGTGCACAAAATCCAAATCCTAATCCAACTTAAACTGTAAACAAAATAAACAGATCAATTGTTCCGTAACATCATCAACAAGTGGTCACAACAGATAAAACACTGACGACGCCAGCCGAGACGTGTTAAGGAAGAGAAGGAGGTGCGGTGCATCAACGATAAAAAAACTGCTATCCAACAAAACTGGTCACTTTCTGCTGTAATCACACCAAAACATACAAATTGTACGTCGTATTGACAGCAGCTGCAACCTTTCATTTAGAATTTGAGAGTGTAAACTGACTTTTGAATGGTTTAAACATATTCTTTGTGCAGGAAAGTGAAGCCCTCCACCTAGAGCTATGGTGCTAAGAAGCCCATTTAGATTTTGTCGAAAAATAGGTTAGTTCTTGCATGAAACTTAGCATTTAATGTTTACACTATATTTATTGGAACAATAAACCTTCATGCTCCGCTGCACCAGAATCATCAGTGGCTGCTTCATCTGAATTTGACCCCCACACAGCAAAAACTGACTCCCAGCAGCCGCTGCTTGGCTGTTTTGGTTTATTAATAAACTGTTATAACACTGGCAGTGACTAAGACATTAATCAACACGGTGGCTATTTGAACTCCATAATAGCAAAATATATGCTACATTTTCATAACTCAATTTAAACTTAAATTGAGATTAAATGAGCCTTGTTGTTGTTTTTTTAAATTTGTTTTATAACAATGTGTTTTATGTGGTCTTTGTTTTAATGGCATATTTAAAGGCCTACTGAAATGAATTTTTTTTATTTAAACGGGGATAGCAGGTCCATTCTATGTGTCATACTTGATCATTTCGCGATATTGCCATATTTTTGCTGAAAGGATTTAGTAGAGAACATCGACGATAAAGTTCGCAACTTTTGGTCGCTGATAAAAAAGCCTTGCCTGTACCGGAAGTAGCGTGACGTCGCAGGTTGAATGGCTCCTCACATCTGCACATTGTTTACACCAGCAGCGAGAGTGATTCGGACCGAGAAAGCGACGATTACCCCATTAATTTGAGCCAGGATGAAAGAATCGTGGATGAGGAAAGTGAGAGTGAAGGATTCGAGTGCAGTGCAGGACGCCAGGGTGTATCTTTTTTCGCTCTGACCGTAACTTAGGTACAACGGCTCATTGGATTCCACACTTTCTTCTTTTTCTATTGTGGATCACGGATTTGTATTTTAAACCACCTGGGATACTATATCCTCTTGAAAATGAGAGTCTAAAACGCGAAATGGACATTCACAGTGACTTTTATCTCCACGACAATACATCGACGGAACACTTTAGCTACGGAGCTAACGTGATAGCATTGTGCTTAACTGCGGATAGAAACAGAAGAAACATGCCCCTGACTGGAAGGATGGACGGAAGATCAACAATACTACTATTACCTCTACTATCAGGAGACCCTGGACCTGTAACCACACGGTTAATGCTGTCCAGCCTGGCGAAGCCTAGCAATGCTGTTGCTAACGACGCCATTGAAGCTAACTTAGCTACGGGACCTCGACAGAGCTATGCTAAAAACATTAGCTCTCCACCTACGCCAGCCCTCATCTGCTCATCAACACCCGTGCTCACCTGCGTTCCAGCGATCGACGGCGCGACGAAGGACTTCACCCGATCATCGGTGCGGTCGGCGGCTAGCGTCGGATAGCGCGTCTGCTATCCAACTCAAAGTCCTCCTGGTTGTGTTGCTGCAGCCAGCCGCTAATACACCGATCCCACCTACAGCTTTCTTCTTTGCTGTCTCCGTTGTTCATTAAACAAATTGCAAAAGATTCACCAACACAGATGTCCAGAATACTGTGGAATTTTTCGATGAAAACAGACGCTGTTTGTATTGGGACACCGTTGTGTCCCAATACTTCCGTTCAATCCGTGGCGTCACGCGCAAACGTCATCATACCGAGACGTTTTCAGCCGGATATTTCCCGGGAAATTTAAAATGTCACTTTATAAGTTAACCCGGCCGTATCGGCATGTGTTGCAATGTTAAGATTTCATCATTGATATATAAACTATCAGACTGCGTGGTCACTAGTAGTGGCTTTCAGTAGGCATTTAAGGTAAATGCTAAATATTTACTTGTGGACTATCTTGAGCCGTTTTTTTGTTTTCAGGCATATTAGTGTTTGATTGTTAAATACAATAAAATACCCACTATACCTACTTGTTGAGTGGTTATTTGAACATGTATTTAATAACATGTTGCAAATCAGTAAAATGAGAATAAGACAACTAATAATACTTAATTTACATAATAATATTCTTGTTAAGAGGTTAATCGTAAAAAAGGAAACAAATTGGATGCATTACACTAGACATTCTCAGGAACACTGAAAATCAAGTAAAGGTGGCAATGAATGGGGTAGCGGAGCCCACACCAATATTATTTCAGGGGGCCCAGAATGCCTTGCAACGGCCCTGCCTCTGCATAACAATGTATCCTTACTAACATTAAATTAATTAAAAACATAATATAGATCAACTTAAACAGGAAGTCAGGATTAATGGCTACAATGAGCACATTTTGCAGTGCACACCTTTTCAAAGCGAGGTTTGAAGTGTGACACTGCATGATTCCGATAAAGCCTGTCCCCCAGGGAGGCCCGCCCCACTATTTGAGAAGAGCTGTGCCAAAGGAACATCCTTATTGAATTAATATATATTTAATCAAGGCTCTTTCTATTGATAGCTGTTATCAGCTCAACCCAGAGCCGGTTCTATTTTCCATCGTCATGTTAAATAATAATGGCTTTTCTATCTACATTGAGTCCAATCCCATCCAATTTGATCTGAACGTTAATCCGACCACATCACATTGTGATATGATGAAAGTATAATAACATTTAATCAGTGACATTTAACATCCTGTTGAGAAGCGTTAGTACGGCGGAGAGTGAAGTGAATTATATTTATATAGCGCTTTTCTCTAGTGACTCAAAGTGCCTTACATAGTGAAACCCAATATCTAAGTTACATTTAAACCAGTGTGGGTGGCACTGGGAGCAGGTGGGTAAAGCGTCTTGCCCAAGAACACAACGGCAGTGACGAGGATGGCAGAAGCGGGGATCGAACCTGGAACCCTCAAGTTGCTGGCACGGCCGCTCTACCAACCGAGCTATACCGCCCCCAGAGTTTCCGTTCAGGCTAGACCCGTGTTGTTGGCACGGGACAGACAAATGCAAACAATGTTGATGTTGGTGTATAAATGGCAGATCAAAAAATCAATCTGTCAATCATTTCCGTGTCCGGGTTGGGTAAAATGAAGCCGCAGGCTCCACTACTGGTGGTGGGTGCCCTTCCTCGCGGGCTTGCGTCCCCTTAAGTACAGAAACGACTGCCATTGAACATTCCAAAAATATCAACCGCTCATAAGGTTCAGAATCAGAATCAGAATCATCCATCCATCCATTTTCTATCGCTTGTCCCTTTTTGGGTCGAGGAGGGTGCTGGAGCCTATCTCAGCTTCATTCGGGCGGAAGGCGGGGTACACCCTGGACAAGTCGCCACCTCATCACAGGGCCAACACAGATAGACAGACAACATTCACACTCACATTCACACACTAGGGCCAATTTTTTTTAGTGTTGCCAATCAACCTATACCCAGGTGCATGTCTTTGGAGGTGGGAGGAAGCCGGAGTACCCGGAGGGAACCCACGCAGTCACGAGGAGAACATGCAAAATTCACACAGAAAGATCCCGAGCTCGGGATTGAACTCAGGACTACTCAGGACCTTCGTATTGTGAGGCACATGCACTAACCCCCCACCGTGCTGCCAGAATCAGAATCAGAAATACTTTAATAATCCCGTTCAAGAGCAGACAAACATTACAGGTTACAGAACAGGATCGCTGATGGGTCTGCCAACTTCCGACGCCCCTTACAAAACAGGTGAGAAACAGGTCAACGCTGAGGGGGGGAGGGTGTTGGTGAGAAAAAATAAATTCAGTCCAAGGCCATGTCTACACTAAGCCGGAAAACCCCTTAAACAAATAACTGTTTAGCCTAAGCCCCGTTTCAGCCACACTAAACCATTGTTTAAGGTAGCCCTCCTTGGTATTTCTTGAATCTCCGGCTCTTAGCTTTGTATGGACTCCTCGATCGTTTACCAACTGAGTTCGGAGAGGAAGTGACGCCAGAAAGACCGCGCCTCACACAGGAAGTGACGTCAGAAAGAACGTGCCACAGCCAGCTTCATAACAACCGGAGCTAACCACTGGAAAGATCGAGGCGAGTCATTCAGACATGCCGTGTTTCTCATTCTTCTACATGTACTTACGCTTGTGGAAATCACATATGAATACCTTGAGTGAAGGAAACGCGAGATTGCAGCTATTTGGGATACAACACATCTCAAACGGAAAGAGAACCTTCCAATGTCCGGGTCAGCTGTGATTCTACTTACCGAAAAACTTTGTCCATTTGTCGAAGGGGAGACAACAAGAATGCGGGCTCCCGTGGATGTGATAAAAAAGGTAGCGTGTGCTTTGTGTTACCTGGCCAATGAGTGAAGACTACGGAAAACATTGAATGTATTTGGACTGGAAAAGCAGACTGTATCAGTTATAGGTCCAGAGTTTATAAAGTCTCCAAAAAGGAATGGACAATGAAGGTACCGGTAAAAGAGTGAGGAGTGTCCTGACCAGATATCTAGATCCCGAGATTGATTAAATTAAAGATTTGATGACTTTATGATGGCTCAGGTGTGATTCACTACAATAGGGCACCACAGCACACTGGATTCCAGTTAATTGAAATACCACAACACTGGATATTGTTCAGATAAGTTAAATTTAAGAACTTGCACACAAAGCAACACGAGAGGTGACTATGATGTGCGCATTTTCCGCGCATGCGTACTAGGTCGCGTTGCGCCGGCGGACAGAGGGGGCTAGGGGGTCTTAAACGACCATTGTGTGTGTGTGGACAAGGATAAGGTTAGGTGGGATTTACTCTGGATAACCTTAGCTGGCTTAGTGTAGTGGGGGCCTAAGGCGATGTTATTTTCAAATGGCAAAACGACTGCCATTGAACATTCCAAAAATATCAACTGTTCATAAGGTTGAACTTGAAATGGTGACGACATGTATAAGTACTTGGGGATTGTTATTGATTATTATTACTGTTAGATCCACTATGGACTGGACTCTCACACTATTATGTTAGATCCACTATGGACTGCACTCTGACACTATTATGTTAGATCCACTATGGACTGGACTCCCACACTATTATGTTAGATCCACTTTGGACTGGACTCTCACTATTATGTTAGATCCACTATGGACTGGACTCTCACACTATTATGTTAGATCCACTATGGACTGGACTCTCACTATTATGTTAGATCCACTATGGACTGGACTCTCACACTATTATGTTAGATCCACTATGGACTGGACTCTCACTATTATGTTAGATCCACTATGGACTGGACTCTCACTATTATGTTAGATCCACTATGGACTGGACTCTCACGCTATTATGCTAGATCCACTATGGACTGGACTCTCACACTATTATGTTAGATCCACTATGAACTGGACTCTCACAATATTATGCTAGATCCACTATGGACTGGACTCTCACACTATTATGTTAGATCCACTTTGGACTGGACTCTCACTATTATGTTATATCCACTATGGACTGGACTCTCACTGTTATGTTAGATCCACTATGGACTGGACTCTCACTATTATGTTAGATCCACTATGGACTGGACTCTCACACTATTATGTTAGATCCACTATGAACTGGACTCTCACAATATTATGCTAGATCCACTATAGACTGGACTCTCACACTGTTATGTTAGATCCACTATGGACTGGACTCTCACACTATTATGTTAGATCCACTATGAACTGGACTCTCACTATTATGTTAGATCCACTTTGGACTGGACTCTTACTATTATGTTAGATCCACTATGGACTGCACTCTCACACTATTATGTTAGATCCACTATGGACTAGACTCTTACGCTATTATGTTAGATCCACTATCGACTGGACTCTCACACTATTATGTTAGATCCACCATGGACTGGACTCTCACTATTATGTTAGATCCACTATGGACTGGACTCTCACAATATTATGCTAGATCCACTATGGACTGGAGTCTCACACTATTATGTTAGATCCACTATGGACTGGACTCTCACTATTATTGTGTTAGATCCACTATGGACTGGACTCTCACACTATTATGCTAGATCCACTATGGACTGGACTGTCACACTATTATGTTAGATCCACTATGGACTGTCACACTATTATGTTAGATCCACTATGGACTGGACTCTCACTATTATGTTGGATCCACTATGGACTGGACTCTCACTGTTATGTTAGATCCACTATGGACTAGACTCTCACACTATTATGCTAGATCCACTATGGACTGGACTCTCACACTATTATGTTAGATCCACTTTGGACTGGACTCTCACTATTATGTTATATCCACTATGGACTGGACTCTCACTGTTATGTTAGATCCACTATGGACTGGACTCTCACTATTATGTTAGATCCACTATGGACTGGACTCTCACACTATTATGTTAGATCCACTATGAACTGGACTCTCACAATATTATGCTAGATCCACTATAGACTGGACTCTCACACTGTTATGTTAGATCCACTATGGACTGGACTCTCACACTATTATGTTAGATCCACTATGAACTGGACTCTCACTATTATGTTAGATCCACTTTGGACTGGACTCTTACTATTATGTTAGATCCACTATGGACTGCACTCTCACACTATTATGTTAGATCCACTATGGACTAGACTCTTACGCTATTATGTTAGATCCACTATCGACTGGACTCTCACACTATTATGTTAGATCCACCATGGACTGGACTCTCACTATTATGTTAGATCCACTATGGACTGGACTCTCACAATATTATGCTAGATCCACTATGGACTGGAGTCTCACACTATTATGTTAGATCCACTATGGACTGGACTCTCACTATTATTGTGTTAGATCCACTATGGACTGGACTCTCACACTATTATGCTAGATCCACTATGGACTGGACTGTCACACTATTATGTTAGATCCACTATGGACTGTCACACTATTATGTTAGATCCACTATGGACTGGACTCTCACTATTATGTTGGATCCACTATGGACTGGACTCTCACTGTTATGTTAGATCCACTATGGACTAGACTCTCACACTATTATGCTAGATCCACTATGGACTGGACTCTCACACTATTATGTTAGATCCACTTTGGACTGGACTCTCACTATTATGTTATATCCACTATGGACTGGACTCTCACTGTTATGTTAGATCCACTATGGACTGGACTCTCACTATTATGTTAGATCCACTATGGACTGGACTCTCACACTATTATGTTAGATCCACTATGGACTGGACTCTCACACTGTTATGTTAGATCCACTATGGACTGGACTCTCACACTATTATGTTAGATCCACTATGAACTGGACTCTCACTATTATGTTAGATCCACTTTGGACTGGACTCTTACTATTATGTTAGATCCACTATGGACTGCACTCTCACACTATTATGTTAGATCCACTATGGACTAGACTCTTACGCTATTATGTTAGATCCACTATCGACTGGACTCTCACACTATTATGTTAGATCCACCATGGACTGGACTCTCACTATTATGTTAGATCCACTATGGACTGGACTCTCACAATATTATGCTAGATCCACTATGGACTGGAGTCTCACACTATTATGTTAGATCCACTATGGACTGGACTCTCACTATTATTGTGTTAGATCCACTATGGACTGGACTCTCACACTATTATGCTAGATCCACTATGGACTGGACTGTCACACTATTATGTTAGATCCACTATGGACTGTCACACTATTATGTTAGATCCACTATGGACTGGACTCTCACTATTATGTTGGATCCACTATGGACTGGACTCTCACTGTTATGTTAGATCCACTATGGACTAGACTCTCACACTATTATGCTAGATCCACTATGGACTGGACTCTCACACTATTATGTTAGATCCACTTTGGACTGGACTCTCACTATTATGTTATATCCACTATGGACTGGACTCTCACTGTTATGTTAGATCCACTATGGACTGGACTCTCACTATTATGTTAGATCCACTATGGACTGGACTCTCACACTATTATGTTAGATCCACTATGAACTGGACTCTCACAATATTATGCTAGATCCACTATAGACTGGACTCTCACACTGTTATGTTAGATCCACTATGGACTGGACTCTCACACTATTATGTTAGATCCACTATGAACTGGACTCTCACTATTATGTTAGATCCACTTTGGACTGGACTCTTACTATTATGTTAGATCCACTATGGACTGCACTCTCACACTATTATGTTAGATCCACTATGGACTAGACTCTTACGCTATTATGTTAGATCCACTATCGACTGGACTCTCACACTATTATGTTAGATCCACCATGGACTGGACTCTCACTATTATGTTAGATCCACTATGGACTGGACTCTCACAATATTATGCTAGATCCACTATGGACTGGAGTCTCACACTATTATGTTAGATCCACTATGGACTGGACTCTCACTATTATTGTGTTAGATCCACTATGGACTGGACTCTCACACTATTATGCTAGATCCACTATGGACTGGACTGTCACACTATTATGTTAGATCCACTATGGACTGTCACACTATTATGTTAGATCCACTATGGACTGGACTCTCACTATTATGTTGGATCCACTATGGACTGGACTCTCACTGTTATGTTAGATCCACTATGGACTAGACTCTCACACTATTATGCTAGATCCACTATGGACTGGACTCTCACACTATTATGTTAGATCCACTTTGGACTGGACTCTCACTATTATGTTATATCCACTATGGACTGGACTCTCACTGTTATGTTAGATCCACTATGGACTGGACTCTCACTATTATGTTAGATCCACTATGGACTGGACTCTCACACTATTATGTTAGATCCACTATGGACTGGACTCTCACACTGTTATGTTAGATCCACTATGGACTGGACTCTCACACTATTATGTTAGATCCACTATGAACTGGACTCTCACTATTATGTTAGATCCACTTTGGACTGGACTCTTACTATTATGTTAGATCCACTATGGACTGCACTCTCACACTATTATGTTAGATCCACTATGGACTAGACTCTTACGCTATTATGTTAGATCCACTATCGACTGGACTCTCACACTATTATGTTAGATCCACCATGGACTGGACTCTCACTATTATGTTAGATCCACTATGGACTGGACTCTCACAATATTATGCTAGATCCACTATGGACTGGAGTCTCACACTATTATGTTAGATCCACTATGGACTGGACTCTCACTATTATTGTGTTAGATCCACTATGGACTGGACTCTCACACTATTATGCTAGATCCACTATGGACTGGACTGTCACACTATTATGTTAGATCCACTATGGACTGTCACACTATTATGTTAGATCCACTATGGACTGGACTCTCACTATTATGTTGGATCCACTATGGACTGGACTCTCACTGTTATGTTAGATCCACTATGGACTAGACTCTCACACTATTATGCTAGATCCACTATGGACTGGACTCTCACACTATTATGTTAGATCCACTTTGGACTGGACTCTCACTATTATGTTATATCCACTATGGACTGGACTCTCACTGTTATGTTAGATCCACTATGGACTGGACTCTCACTATTATGTTAGATCCACTATGGACTGGACTCTCACACTATTATGTTAGATCCACTATGGACTGGACTCTCACACTGTTATGTTAGATCCACTATGGACTGGACTCTCACACTATTATGTTAGATCCACTATGAACTGGACTCTCACTATTATGTTAGATCCACTTTGGACTGGACTCTTACTATTATGTTAGATCCACTATGGACTGCACTCTCACACTATTATGTTAGATCCACTATGGACTAGACTCTTACGCTATTATGTTAGATCCACTATCGACTGGACTCTCACACTATTATGTTAGATCCACCATGGACTGGACTCTCACTATTATGTTAGATCCACTATGGACTGGACTCTCACAATATTATGCTAGATCCACTATGGACTGGAGTCTCACACTATTATGTTAGATCCACTATGGACTGGACTCTCACTATTATTGTGTTAGATCCACTATGGACTGGACTCTCACACTATTATGCTAGATCCACTATGGACTGGACTGTCACACTATTATGTTAGATCCACTATGGACTGTCACACTATTATGTTAGATCCACTATGGACTGGACTCTCACTATTATGTTGGATCCACTATGGACTGGACTCTCACTGTTATGTTAGATCCACTATGGACTAGACTCTCACACTATTATGCTAGATCCACTCGACGTCCATTGCACCGGTCGCCCAGGGGGGGTCCCCACATCTGCGGTCCCCTCCAAGGTTTCTCATTGTCCCATTGGGTTGAGTTTTTTCTTGCTTCATGTGGGATCTGAGCCGAAGATGTCGTTGTGGCTTGTGCAGCCCTTTGAGACACTCGTGATTTAGGGCTATATAAGTAAACATTGATTGATTGATTGATATTGATGACAACTTGTCTTTTAAATATCTGTCCAAACTCAAACTTAAACTGGGTTTTTTCTTTAGAAACAAGTCCTGTTTTTCCCTACAAGTCAGGAAACGCTTGACTCTGACCACTTTAATGCCTTTGCTAGATTACGGATGCACCCGCCACCTATTTGAAAAAAACTGGATACTGTATATCACCGTGCATTACGTTTTATCACTGGTGGTGGCAACCTTGTCTTTTGTATGCAAAAGGAAAACTGTCCATCTTTGTCAGTTTGCAGTTTTTCTTGATGGATGTTTTTTTTATTTATGAATCACTTCTTGGTCTGGTTCCCCCTTATTTATCTTCTTTTATGTGTAGAGACACCAGTTTGCCGTCACAGGACATCCATGGTGTGTCGGTTCCTGGAGCCAGCATTAGTCTCGGTAAAAAAAAGCCTTCAGATTTTCTGCTCCATGGTCATGGAATAAATTAGAAAAGGACTTGAGGCTACCTGAACTCATCACTTTGGGGGAATTTCCGGCTGTTTTAAAAGATCGACAAATTGGCCACTGTGCTTGTTTTTAAAATTGTTTTTCTTGAAACATTTTTTACCTATTGCATGGATTTTCACCTGGTTAAATAAAGGAAAAGAAGAGAAAGAAGAACATGCCATGTCCATGCCCATACCACATATCGTGTATGATGTGTACATGCTGAGAACATAGAAATGAATACTTAATCATGCTAATTATGTATCGCGCTAGGGCTGCACAAAGGCCCAGTGGTTAGCATGATAGTCAGTCTGCAGATCCAGCTTCCAATCGCCTCAGTGTAGTTTGCATATTGACGCTTCATTGTCATTTTCCATAGGTGTGAATACCGTATTTTTCCAACCATAGGGCGCACCGGATTAAAAGGCGCACTGTCGATGAGCAGGTCTATTCTGGTCTTTTTTCATACAAAAAGGTCATTAAAGGCCTACTGAAATGAATTTTTTTATTTAAACGGGGATAGCAGATCCATTCTATGTGTCATACTTGATCATTTCGCGATATTGCCATATTTTTGCTGAAAGGATTTAGTAGAGAACATCGACGATAAAGTTCGCAACTTTTGGTCGCTGATAAAAAAAAAGCCTTGCCTGTACCGGAAGTAGCGTGACGTCACAGGTTGAAGGGCTCCTCACATCTGCACATTGTTTACACCAGCAGCGAGAGCGATTCGGACCGAGAAAGCGAGGAATACCCCATTAATTTGAGCGAGGATGAAAGATTTGTGGATGAGGAACGTGAGCGTGAAGGACTAGAGTGCAGTGCAGGACGTATCTTTTTTCGCTCTGACCGTAACTTAGGTAAAAGGGCTCATTGGATTCCACACTTTCTCCTTTTTCTATTGTGGATCACGGATTTGTATTTTAAACCACCTCTTGAAAATAAGAGTCGAGAACGCGAAATGGACATTCACAGTGACTTTTATCTCCACGACAATACATCGGTAAAGCACTTTAGCTACGGAGCTAACGTGATAGCATCGTGCTTAAATGCAGATAGAAACAAACGAAATAAGCCCCTGGCTGGAAGGATAGACAGAAGATCAACAATACTACTATCAGGAGACACCGAACCAAACTCTGGACCTGTAACTACACGGTTAATGCTGTGACGCCTGTCGAAGCCTAGCAATGCTGTTGCTAACGACGCCATTGAAGCTAACTTAGCTACGGGACCTCGTCAGAGCTATGATAAAAACATTAGCTATCCACCTACGCCAGCCCTTATCTGCTCATCAACACCCGTGCTCACCTGCATTCCAGCGATCGACGGCGCGACGAAGGACTTCACCCGATCATCGATGCGGTCGTCTGCTATCCAAGTCAAAGTCCTCCTGGTTGTGTTGCTGCAGCCAGCCGCTAATACACCAATCCCACCTACAGCTTTCTTCTTTGCAGTCTTCATTGTTCATTAAACAAATTGCAAAAGATTCACCAACACAGATGTCCGGAATACTGTGGAATTTTGCGATGAAAACAGAGCTGTTTGTATTGGATACATTGTGTCCGAATACTTTCGTTTCAACCATCGACGTCACGCGCATACGTCATCATACATAGACGTTTTCAACCAGAAGTTACGCGGGAAATTTAAAATTGCACTTTATAAGTTAACCCGGCCGTATTGGCATGTGTTGCAATGTTAAGATTTCATCATTGATATATAAACTATCAGATTGCGTGGTCGCTAGTAGTGGCTTTCAGTAGGCTTTTAAAGGGGTCATATTATGATTTTTTTTTTAAAGACTTCCTTGTGGTCTACATAACATGTAATGGTGGTTCTTTGGTCAAAATGTTGCATGGATGATGTGTTACAGACCATCTTCAAGCCGCTTTCTGACAGTATCTTCAGGATGCGCCGTCTTATTTACGTGGCTCACCTTCGACATCGTCTTCTCCCCGTCATCTTTGTTGTAGCGGTGTAGCGTGCAAGGACGGGAGTGGAAGAAGTGTCAAAAGATGGAGCTAACTGTTTTAATGACATTCAGACTTTACTTCAATCAATAATGAAGCAGCATCTCCTCATCCGTGGTTTAATAGTGCAACATCAACGCCGGAAATGTGTCCCGTGAAAAACGTCCTCTAATAACTAAAGTTCCGTGGGTGAATAATGTATTTCTATAGTAAATGTTATGTAGTATGTCTATAGTAAATTATGTATGTCTGTAGTGTCATGTTGATGATTGTTTTGTTTATATTATAATTGTAATAATGATACATGAATGTGTTGTGGCAGTTGCGGATGTCACCAATGCGGTGGTTTGAGGAAATACTCGGTTTCTTTTTCCCAACATGTTTTTTATTGTGAACTGCCAACATGAGAATGCTAAACAGGAAGTGCTTAAAGTTCATTGCTTTGTAAAAACACTGAGACACAATCTAAGTCCATTGTATACTTCATGGTGTTTTTGAAACCGCACCAATTTTTTTTTCTCAAAATTCTCAACTAACTTCAAGTGTTTTGCCAAGAGGATTATTTGTAACTTGCACATTTTTCAGAATGGGCTTGTTCTATTTTGCAGCCAAAGAAATGCAAATTTTGAAGTTATTTTTTAGGTTATAATGCCATGATTTGACCAACTCCAGCCAGTGTGTGAATAGATTTTCCACTGAGAAGAACTCTCACGACTCGTGAATGGGACAAGACAAACATGTCTACTTCTTGCTAAACTCATTAACAAGCTGTTTGTAAAATTAGGGCCATTGGTGCTAATTATCATTAACTTATCACTCTCCTCCGGTACTGTTCCCTTGGCATTCTAAAGAGCCGTTATTGGTTAAAAAACCTAACCTTGACTCTTGACATCCTGCTAAACCAGCGGCCGGCGTCACACCTATTATGTCCTTGAAAACATTGTTAAATGAATACTTAAGGTACAGCAATCTTTGTGAACCCTTTCAGTCGGGTTTCAGGGCAGAATCAATCTACTGAGACGGCCCACGCAAAAGTGACGAATGCTTTGTTACCAACTATGGATGCCGATGCGTCATCTGTGTTGCTGCTTCATGATCTCAGCGCTGCCTTCATACTGGCATCTGTTTGTCTCGAGAGTTTTGCGCTCAAATGTCAATTCCTGTGCAACGCCTGTTGTGACTATATAAGCCAATTCTTGACAGACATGCTTTGTTGCAGTTCCTGCACACATATTGTATTGTTGGTTGATTCAGTGGGGGTGTGACTGTTCGCTTTCTACGTTCACGCTTCTCCTCCCATTGTCTTACTCTTCTCAAGTCACTCTGACGTACGCCCTCCTCCACTAACTTCCTCCATTTCCCACGTTCAGCTGAAGAAGCTTCCCAGTTTAATGGGTTGATGTCACTGGCCTTCATATCACGCTTACACACATCTTTAAATCGAAGGACAGGTCTTCCCACAGCCCTTGTTCCAGAGGCCAGTTCTCCGTACAGGATGTCTTTTGGAATGCAAGTGTCATCCATTCGACTTACATGGTCAAGCCATCTCAGACGTCGTTGTGTAAGGAGAGCGAAGATTGTCTTTATTCCTGTTTTCTCGAGTATATCCTTATTCGGGATGCGATCCTGCCATTTAATTCCCAGAATCCGCCTTAGGCACCGAAGATGGAAGGAGTTTAAACGGCGCTCTTGGCGTGCATACGAGGTCCATGACTCACTGCCATAAAGTAGAGTGCTAAGAACACAGGCTTGATAGATCTTATTTTTCGTGTTGATGGTTAGCAGTCTGTTCTCCCAAGCACGCTTGGAGAGTCTAGCCATCGTTGTAGATGCTTTGCCGATGCGGATGTTGATCTCGGCATCGAGAGAGAGAGATTGCTGGATATGGTTGAGCCAAGATAGGTGAAGTTCTCAACAACTTGCAGGGTGTGGTTTCCAATGGAGATCCTTGGAATGTTGCGCATATCTTGTCCCATAATGTTTGTCTTCTTGAGGCTTATAGTTAAGCCAAAGTCTTTGCATGCATCAGAAAAGCTGTTGATCAGCCTCTGTAGTGCTTCCTCTGATGGTGAGGCCAGAGCAGCATCATCTGCGAAGAGCATCTCTCTGATGAGGACTTTTCGCACTCTAGTCTTTGCCCGGAGACGTGCGAGGTTGAACAGTTTCCCGTCGCTCCTTGTGTGCAGGTAAACACCATCGTCAGATGATTTGAATGCTTCTGACAATAGCAACGAGAAGAAGATTCCGAAGAGCGTAGGAGCAAGCACGCATCCTTGCTTCACTCCATTCTCAATTGGGAATGGGGCTGATGCGGAGCCGTCATACTGGATAGTTCCTTGCATATCTTCATGGAATGATGTTATCAGCTTTAGCAGCTTTGGTGGGCAGCCTATCTTGTGCAAAAGCTTGAAGAGAGCCTTCCTGCTAACTAAATCGAAGGCCTTTGTAAGGTCGATGAAGGCGATATACAGTGGTTGTCTCTGCTCACAGCATTTCTCTTGTAATTGTCTGATAGAAAATATCATGTCGATGGTCGATCTCCCCGACCTGAATCCACATTGCGATTCTGGATATACACGGGCCGCAAGCAATTGCAGTCTGGTGAGTAACACTCTAGCGAAGGTCTTCCCGACGGGGCTTAGGAGGGATATTCCACGGTAATTGTTGCAGTCGCTGCGATCTCCTTTATTTTTGTACAGTGCGATGATGTTTGAGTCACGCATATCCTGAGGAATTGTTCCTTCATCCCAGCATTGACATAGAAGCTCATGAAGATGGTCTAGAAGAACAGTGTCCAGAAGGCAGTCAACTCCCTTACCTGTGGCAAAGCTCCGGGGAACGATGGCATTCCCACTGAGATCATCAAGAACAGTAAGGACACTGTTCTTCTAGACCATCTTCATGAGCTGCCTTCAATACCTAAGTATATTCACGTATTGGTGTGTCAGACTTTTTCTCGGTTTAGTTCTTATCTCACTGGAAGGCAATACCGTGTGTCCATAATGTGACCGCGGAGCCACGGCCAGATTGTAGTCTATTACAGGCATATCCTAATGAAACCAGACGATCATCGGTCCTGCTCGACACAGGCACTTGTTTGCATACTAAAAAATTACTGGGTGATTTTGATAACCCAATTTATGAGTTGCTAGTGTTGGGTTAAATTTTGGAGTTATTTTTTATGAATAGCAATACATTTTTTGGGTTATACGGGTATTATTTTAACTCCATTTCTGGGTTTTCAAAATTATGAACCATTTTTGGGTTGTTTTTCAACAAGTAACGCATTTTTGGGTAAAAGGTTGTTTTTTTTAATTCAAAAGTTACTTTTTTCTTGAAGATAATTTTATTATGGATTAATCTCATTAATTACAATCACCCAACATTGAGTTTGTTATGATCAGTTGCCCAGATTGTAGTTTCTTTACATTTTATGTAAAGAAAAGGCTGTTCGTCGCAATGGAATGTTTGGGCCGGGCTGTGGGATCACAGACTGTGGCGATTTCTGAACTGAATCGCAAGATGGATCACATCATGGAGAAGCTTGAAAAGGAACAATTGAATATGAGAACAGCCAGCATGGACGAATAGAACAGACAAGTCATTGTATTGTCCATCCATCCATCCATTTTCTACCACTTATTCCCTTCGGGGTCGCGGGGGGCGCTGGAGCCTATCTCAGCTACAATCGGGCGGAAGGCGGGGTACACCCTGGACAAGTCGCCACCTCATCGCAGGGCCAACACAGATAGACAGACAACATTCACACTCACATTCACACACTAGGGCCAATTTGGTGTTGCCAATCAACCTATCAACCGGTGCATGTCTTTGGAGGTGGGAGGAAGCCGGAGTACCCGGAGGGAACCCACACAGTCACGGTGAGGACATGCAAACTCCACACAGAAAGATCCCGAGGCCGGGATTGAACTCACGACTACTCAGGACCTTCGTATTGTGAGGCAGACGCACTAACCCCTCTCCCACCGTGCTGCCCTCATTGTATTGTCTGCTCGCGGAAAACAAGCATCCTAATCTACGATTAGACTCCCTCGAATGGCCTTGACGCTGTGAACAACAGGAACAGGCTGTTCTGAAAACACCCCCGAGGACACCTCAATGATGGACGCTTTTGACCTCCCTCCCTCCTCAACGATACCTGGAGTCAAACTTTTGCTTGCATGCAGAACGGCCCCAGTCTATGAACATTACATCATCACACCAAAGACAATGGGCACATACACACACACACCCCCTCCCCCACCCCACGCCTTCACCACCGCTTGTTTCCCCTCGGGGTGATGGATGGCTGGCAGCGCTTCATAGCAGCAGTCGACCTCCAGGGTCCCAACTCCCCGCCCCTCTGTTGCGAGTTGTTAACGTGTTTATGTGTGCATTGCATGGAGGTTTTTTCCCACTCCAGACTAGGCCCCCTTAGGGAGCCCAGTCTAGATTGTATTTTTTTACTCATCTTCTTCCCCAGCTTTTTACCTTTTTCTTATATTTTACGGGGCGCCTTTGGCGACCCACCAGCGTTCCTGTTCTGTAACCCTATACACTGTTTGTTTGTCTAATCTTGAACGGGTTTGTGCTGAAAACATAGTTTCGTTGTACTTGTGCAATGACAATAAAGTCCTATCCTATCCTATCCTATCCTATCCTATCCTATCCTATCCTATCCTATCCTATCCTATCCTATCCTATGTCTCTTGTTGGCTTAGTTCTGTTGCAGCACCCCTGTTTTGTGTCTCCTTGGTTGCCATGGTTATTTAACTGTTTTCACCTGCCTCTGATTAGTGTTCGGGACGCTCACCTGTTCCCGAGCACTAATCAGAGAGCTTTTTAGTCCTGCCTTTTTTTCCGTCACTCAGTCCGGTGCTTTTATTTGCTGAATGCAACAGTTTATTCCTGTTTCGTGATTAATTAATCCTGTGCTACGTTTCAGCCTTAGCTTCCGCATGCGATCGGCACACATCCATCACAGGCTAGACTACTGCAACGCAATTCTTGTTGGGATCCCCAGCAAGAACATCCAGAAGCTGTAGTACTTACAGAATCGTGCTGCTAGGATCCTGATGAGAGTGCGGAAATACGACCGTATCACACCAATTCTCAAATCCCTTCACTGGTTTTCTGTTCCACACAGGATTTAATACAAAATCTCCCTACTAACCCACCAGTGCCCACCTTTACCTCAAAGAACTACTCACCCCCAAATCCTCCACACGACACCTCCGCTCCGGACAGGCTAACCTCCTCCAACCTCCGAGGACAAAGCTACGAACAATGGGAGACCGGGCTTTCTGCTCCGCCGCTCGCAGTCTGTGGAACGCTCTCCCTGACCACCTGAGGGCACCACAGACTGTGGATGCTTTTAAAAAAGGCTTAAAAACCCTTCTTTTAAAAAAAACCTTTTTTTAGATAGCTATTAAGCTGTTGTAGTTTTTAATTTTCATGTATTTTTATTATCTTTTTATAATTTTTTTAAATACACTGTATCACTTTGAGGTGGTTTGCTCAATGTAAAGTGATTTTTACAAATAAAATTTATTATTATTATTATTATTATCCTTTTTGTTTGTTTCCGGTCTTTGGTTTGTGCTATGATTTATGAGGAATAAATCATATCCTACCTTTACGCTTTCCTCCGGAGTTGTCCGTCTGCATCTTGGGAGAACGACCCCCATAAACAAGCGACCCCGACGTGACAGAGTTAGCATAACTCAACTTCCAGGTTAAATAATTCAACCCAATAGTTTGGTAGGGAATAACCCAACAAGAAGTTACCAAAACTCAACTTTTTGGTTAAATAATTCAACGCAAAAGTTGGGTTGGAAAAATCAACCCAAAACGTTGAGTTAAAATAACTCAAATAAGGGGTTCGTCCTTTTCAGAACCAGCAGCTGGGTTAAAATTGGGTTATTTTTTCAACCCAACAATTTTTTGTGTTTACGCATACCAATTAAAATGTCGACAAAACCAATTGTCCGAAGCAGCTCTGTTTAGGAATGTTACTAAAACAGCCGTTCTTTCATCTCCGTAATATCGCTAAACTCCATCCCATTTTGTCCACCAGTGATGCTGAGCTCGTTACATATTCGTTACGTACCGTCTGTGATGTTTTATTTTCGGGTCTAAAAGATTGCGATAAGTACAAAATGCAGCTTTGACCAGAACAGTAAAGTAGGATTGTGAGATGCGACTTTAGGGTTTTAATACTTATGTACGAACCAATGCACGGTCTATTTTTCTAATTGCACTGTGCTGGTTGTACATTGTGGACTCTGCTATCTTGGTTGCTTTGTTGGGTCTGCTCCAACACCACAGTTTTTTTGTTGTTGTTTTACTTTTGTGGCTGTGTAGAAGTGGCTGGTTGCATCAGCTCTGCTCTTTTAATGTCTTTATTTTTCCTTTGCGTTCTTTGATGTTTCCCTCTTGCACACATGTTTATGTGTGCTATGGCTATGAGTTTTTTTTCTCCTTGGCCTCTTTCTGGACTCCCTCTCCAGGGGCCCAGGCTTAGACTGATTTTTTTTTTTTAGACCAGTTAACCCGCCACTTTTACTTTCCGCTTGACAATGTCGCCCCCTCTCTTGCAGTGAGAGGATACAGGCGATAATTTTTTGGAGAGGTACCAGTCCGGAAGAGGCGCTATCACAAGTGTCAAACGCAAGGCCCGAGGGCCAGATGTGGCCCGATACTTCATTTCATTTGGCCCTCGAAAGCCTGGAAATAATATGGATTAATAAAGTACTGTAACTTTTCCTACTAAATGTATTCTTTATTTCTTTTTTGGGAAACAAAAAAATATATGTACCCCATGTAATCGCAAATGATGTTAACTTAAATATTGTCTAATTATGCAAAAATATATTATCAAACATTCAAACCATTTTTTTTAATAGAAATAAATACTAATATTAATTATTTTAAAGCCAGTTATACATCAAATTGTGCAATGTAAAAGAAGCAATAGATTTTATGGTCAAATTGTGAAATTTACTGTGTTTTTTAAAGCATTTTTCTCTAATTGATAAAAAAAAAACAGTCTTTTTTTTACTGTAATAAACTGTGGTGCCGTTGACTTGTGGTATTAAAAAACAAACAAATTGGCAACTTGGGTGCCAACATTTTACAATAAAATTGCATTTTTTTTTATTTACAGTAAAAAAAACTAATGTAAATTTTACAGTAAAATTCTGGCAGATGAGCTGCCTTTTTTTTTTTTTTTTTTAACCATAAAAACAGCAGTACTGTTTTTCCATTTACAGTAATATACACTACATTTTGAGGTGAAATTATTGCAATTTACCATGTTTTTTTTTACATTTTAGTTTTATAATAAAATGCATTAAAAAATAGTGTAATAATGGTATTCACTGTTAGAATTTGGGGCCAAATATATGTGATGTGGCCCTTTTATGCATTATTTATTTTTCTCTTTAAAACGCATGCTACATTTTAGCATTGTGCTATTTTGGGGGGACACGCATCAATTATGTTGATTTCAATTAATTTCAATGCAAGGCATTTATTTGCGATTCAAGTGCTTCAAGTTAAGAGCTCCGTCGGAGAACCAATTAAGCTCGTAATTTGCGGTAACACTGTACTGCTGTCGGTATAAACACAATCTACATTTTAATTAAGCCTTACATAATCCATGTTTTTGTGTATGAAAACCCCTAATGGGCGAGCTCAAAGTACAATATGTGTCATCTAAATTCAGATGGAGCAGCCTTCTTCTCAGCAAAGTTGGGTGAAATTCTAATTAGCCTCGAGTCTTTGTAAAAAGTTCCTATCGCGACCGTATTTGTTTTTAAATGTCACAGGTATTTAACGCAGACACTTCAAATCATACTCAAAAAGGTGACGCCGCAAAGGTCAAGGGGGATTGCGTCGCACCTGGGGGACGCTACATTTGCCCGACTAAAAAGTCACAGAGATCCTATCAATTACGAGGCTAAGTGGAAAGAGAGCAGAAAAGCTCAGCTCTCAAAGCCTAAGCTACCGGAAAAAAGTCATCGCAGTACTCAAACAATAAAGCTCACCGGATTATTTGCGCTCATTTTAGTGAGATGGTCCCGTCTTTACCTAAAGGATGCTGTTCTCGCTGGGAGCTTGCACTTTGTGTCTGGCGGTATGACGCAGGGTGCATGTTCTGCACGGCACTCACGCACGGGAAGGTCATAATTAGTTCTGCGCAATCACTTCGTAATTTGTGAGGCAGGAAATGTGTTTGCAATGAAAGCATCACTTATTTTAGGGGTATATTAACCGCATTTTTTACGCGTATACCATTTCACCCTTTGGTGGTTGGAGCAATTGAGTGCAGCGGCGTGTTATACGGTACATCCAACGCTCACAACGTGACCACTTGCATCTAATGAGAGACCATGCAAGTTGTAATACACACACATATATTTTACTTTCCTTTTAACAACACTTTTCCACTTTGCATCAGTTCATCTTAGATGAGCTCGGGCCCAGCAAAGCCAGCGGCAGTTCTGGGTGTTGTTGATAAATGGCTTTCGCTTTGCATAGTAGAGTTTTAACTTGCACTTACAGATGTAGCGACCAACTGTAGTTACTGACAGTGTTTTTTTCTGAAATGTTCCTGAGCCCATGTGGTGATATCCTTTACACACTGATGTCGGTTTTTGATGCAGTACCGCCTGAGGGATGGAAGGTCACAAGCATGCTGCTTACGTGCAGTGTAGTTTAACTGTCCTTTGAAAATAACTCAATCGATCAATGTTTACTTATATAGCCCTAAATCACGAGTGTCTCAAAGGGCCGCACAAACAACAACGACATCAGGGCAAGAAAAGACTCAACCCAATGGGATGACGATGACACCCCCTTCCCGCCCTGGGCGACCGGTGCAATGGACGTCGAGAGTTTAAGGGTGATGAGGGCTATGCTCTTTCTCCTGGAAGCTGCAGTTCATGTCTGAGGCTCACTGAAACAAATACAGCTGTTTGTTCGACGATTCCTCGTTGGCGTCTTCTCGGCTCATCATCCATCACACCACCAACAAATATACAACAATGGTAAAGTAAGAAATAACTATAATTATGAACACTGATTATAACTCAGGTATCAGCATTTGGTCCCGTTTGAGTCCACGTCAATCGGTACCTTAGTGGAACTGACGGATTTCAGTCAGTAGCTACAAAAGATCTCTAGTTTCTAGTTCCCAAGTTTGGCCATATGATAACCTGAGACTTTTTAGGGAGTTTCGACTGTACATTCGAAATGAAACGTTCACAGGTCCGGTAGCCACGGATGAAGTGCTGGCTGTCCAGAGTCGGGACCCGGGGTGGACCGCTCGCCTGTGCATCCGTTGGGGACATCTCTGCGCTGCTGACCCGTCTCTGCTCGGGTTGGTCTCCTGCTGGCCCCACTATGGACTGGACTCTCACTATTATGTTAGATCCACTATGGACTGGACTCTCACTATTATGTTAGATCCACTATGGACTGGACTCTCACACTATTATGTTAGATCCACTATGGACTGGACTCTCACTATTATGTTAGAGCCACTATGGACTGGACTCTCACTATTATGTTAGATCCACTATGGACTGGACTCTTACACTATTATGTTAGATCCACTTTGGACTGGACTCTCACTATTGTGTTAAATCCACTATGGACTGGACTCTCACTATTATGTTAGATCCACTATGGACTGGACTCTTACACTATTATGTTAGATCCACTATGGACTGGACTCTCACTATTATGTTAAATCCACTATGGACTGGACTCTCACTATTATGTTGGATCCATTATGGACTGGACTCTCACTATTATGTTAGATCCACTACGGACTGGACTCTCACACTATTATGTTAGATCCACTATGGACTGGACTCTCACACTATTATGTTAGATCCACTATGGACTGGACTCTCACACTATTATGTTAGATCCACTATGGTCTGGACTCTCACACTATTATGCTAGCTCCACTCGACGTCCATTGCACCGGTCGCCCTAGAGGCGGTCCTCTCCAAGGTTTTCCTTGCCCTGATGTGGGATCTGAGCCGAGGATGTCGTTGAGGCTTGTGCAGCCCTTTGAGACACTTGTGATTTAGGGCTATATAAGTAAACATTGATTAAAAAACATTGAATTTATGCAAAATATTCCTCTCCGATCGTCCGAAGAGAGGATGTGATCGGTGGCTGCTGCCTGGCAGGTGTGTTAGATTCTAAATGTC
>NC_084743.1:15313311-15345811 GCF_033978785.1 Entelurus aequoreus
GTTGGGGTTGGGTTTATGGGTAGTTTTTGGGGTAAGGGTTAGAGTTAGGTGTAGGGTTGGGGTTGGGGTTGGGGTTGGGGTTGGGGTTAGGGTTGGGGTTAGGGTTGGGGTTAGGGTTAGGCATACAGACAAATGGTTGGTTAGGGTTAGGGTTAGGGCTAGGGCTGGGGTTGGGGTTGGGGTTAGGGTTGGGGTTAGGTATAAAGAAAGAGTTGGTTAGGGTTACGGTTAAGGGTTGGGGTTAGGAATAGGATTAGGGTTAGGGTTAGGCATAAAGAAAGAGTTGGTTAGGGTCACGGTTAGGGTTGGGGTTAGGGTTAGGGTTAGGGTTAGGGTTAGGGTTAAGGTTGGGTTAGGGTTGGGGTTAGGGCTGGGGTTGGGGTTGGGTTTATGGGTAGTTTTTGGGGTAAGGGTTAGAGTTAGGTGTAGGGTTGGGGTTGGGGTTGGGGTTGGGGTTGGGGTTAGGGTTGGGGTTAGGGTTGGGGTTAGGGTTAGGCATACAGACAAATGGTTGGTTAGGGTTAGGGTTAGGGCTAGGGCTGGGGTTGGGGTTGGGGTTAGGGTTGGGGTTAGGTATAAAGAAAGAGTTGGTTAGGGTTACGGTTAAGGGTTGGGGTTAGGGTTAGGGTTATGGTTAGGGTTAGGGTTAAGGTTGGGTTAGGGTTGGGGTTAGGGCTGGGGTTGGGTTGGGTTTATGGGTTGTTTTTGGGGTAACGGTTAGAGTTAGGTGTAGGGTTGGGGTTGGGGTTGGTGTTAGGGTTGGGGTTAGGGTTAGGCATAAAGACAAATGGTTGCTTAGGGTTAGGGTTAGGGCTAGGGTTGGGGTTGGGGTCGGGGATAGGGTTAGGGTTAGGGTTAGGCATAAAGAAAGAGTTGGTTAGGGTTACGGATAAGGGTTGGGGTTAGGGTTAGGGTTAGGGTTAGGGTTAGGGTTAGGGTTAGGGTTAGGGTTAGGGTTGGGTTAGGGTTGGGGTTAGGGCTGGGGTTGGGGTTAGGTTTAGGGTTAGGATTAGGATTAGAGTTAGGGTTACGATTAGGATTAGGGCTAGGGTTAGGCACAAAGCAAGAGTTGGTTAGGGTTACGGTTAAGGGTTGGGGTTAGGGTTAGGGTTATGTTTAGGGTTAGGGTTGGGGTTGGGGTTAGGGTTAGGATTAGAGTTAGGGTTAGGATTAGGATTAGGGTTAGGGTTAGGCATAAAGAAAGAGTTGGTTAGGGTTACGGTTAAGGGTTGGGGTTAGGGTTAGGGTTAGGGTTAGGGTTAAGGTTTGGTTAGGGTTGGGGTTAGGGCTGGGGTTGGGGTTGGGGTTAGGGTTAGGGTTAGGGTTAGGGTTAGGGTTAGGGTTAGGGTTAGGGTTGGGGTTAGGGCTGGGGTTGGGGTTGGGTTTATGGGTTGTTTTTGGGGTAAGGGTTAGAGTTAGGTGTAGGGTTGGGGTTGGGGTTGGTGTTAGGGTTGGGGTTAGGGTTAGGCATAAAGACAAATGGTTGCTTAGGGTTAGGGTTAGGGCTAGTGTTGGGGTTGGGGTCGGGGATAGGGTTAGGTTTAGGGTTAGGCATAAAGAAAGAGTTGGTTAGGGTTACGGATAAGGGTTGGGGTTAGGGTTAGGGTTAGGGTTAGGGTTAGGGTTAGGGTTAGGGTTAGGGTTAGGGTTAGGGTTAGGGTTGGGTTAGGGTTGGGGTTAGGGCTGGGGTTGGGGTTAGGTTTAGGGTTAGGATTAGGATTAGAGTTAGGGTTACGATTAGGATTAGGGCTAGGGTTAGGCACAAAGAAAGAGTTGGTTAGGGTTACGGTTAAGGGTTGGGGTTAGGGTTAGGGTTATGTTTAGGGTTAGGGTTGGGGTTGGGGTTAGGGTTAGGATTAGAGTTAGGGTTAGGATTAGGATTAGGTTTAGGGTTAGGCATAAAGAAAGAGTTGGTTAGGGTTACGGTTAAGGGTTGGGGTTAGGGTTAGGGTTAGGGTTAGGGTTAAGGTTTGGTTAGGGTTGGGGTTAGGGCTGGGGTTGGGGTTGGGGTTGGGTTTATGGGTAGGTTTTAGGGTTAGGGTTAGGGTTGGGGTTGGGGTTAGGCATAAAGACAAATGCTTGGTTAGGGTTAGGGCTAGGGTTGGGGTTGGGGTTGGGGTTAGGGTTGGGGTTAGGCATAAAGAAAGAGTTGGTTAGGGTTACGGTTAAGGGTTGGGGTTAGGGTTATGGTTAGGGTTATGGTTATGGTTAGGGTTAGGGTTAGGGTTAGGGTTAGGGTTAGGGTTGGGTTAGGGTTGGTGTTAGGGCTGGGGTTGGGGTTGGGGTTGTGGTTAGGTTCAGGGTTAGGGTTAAGGTTAGGGTTTGGATTAGGTTTAGGGTTAGGCATAAAGTAAAGTAGTTGGTTAGTGTTAGGGCTAGGGTTGGGGTTGGGGTTAGGTTAGGGTTAGGTTTAGGGTTGGGGTTAAGCATAAAGAAAAAGAGTTGGTTAGGTTTAGGGCTAGGGTAGTGGTTGGCGTTAGGGTTAGGTTTGGGGTTAGGGTTAGGCATAAAGAAAGGGGGTGGTTAGCGTTACGGTTAAGTGTTGGGGTTAGGGTTAGGGTTAACCCTAACCCAGAACATTTTACAAATGCTATATCTTGAAAAAAACTGAAAAAAGTGGAAAAAAAGACAGACAGGTGAAATGTGACGAGAAAAAGCTGCAATGTTGACTCTAAAAACACAAAGCTGCCATGCAAACTGTCAAATTATAACAAATCAAAATTAAAGTTGGTTCAAATTTTCTACTTCGAAATATTTTTTTTGGGGGAATAATATTGTGTATATTGTTTGACATGAAAAAAAAAAGGTTTTATTCGACAAAAAGGGCATAAAACAAACAAAACATTTTAAAAAATCATAAAAACGTATAATTGCAATGAATCACAAATGAAGGAAACAAAAGTATCCTAAAATGTCTTATTGCTAAAATTTGGAAACATTTCAAGGCATGAAAATAAACCCTTTAAAATGTCATAAATTATTTACTGTAACACATTGGTGCTTAAAGGAAAACTACACATTTTGTTGGGATGTTGCTCATTACCCACAATCCCCATGTGAGACAAGAACACGTGTTTCCCTTTTCTGTGCCTTCTAAATAGTGAAAAACTGGTAGTAAGAGGTGGCTAACAATGCAGGTAATGGTGATATGATTTTTTCAGCGTCTGAAAACAATTAAAAAAGGGATGTAAGGGTATTGCAGCGGTATTGCGGTTTTAAAATCATCACAATAATGCTGTGATATGGAGGTGAATATTTGTCTTTAATACGAAACTTTTTTTTTTTTTACACTGAATTTACGTGACTGAATTGTTTGCGTTTGAATTTTGTGAACTGATTTTTTTTTGCATCAAATTATGCTGACAATTTCATTGAAAAAAATAAATGTCAGCAAAATGGTGTGTTTAAAAATGCAGTGTTCAAAATTTCAGTGTAAACAAATTCAGTGTTTAAAAATTCAGTGTAAAAAATCAGTGTAAAATATTCAGTGTAAAAATATTCAGTGTATACAAATTTAGTTGATAAAAATTCAGTGTTTAAAAAGTCAGTGTTCAAAAATTCACTGTAAAAGAAGTCAGTGTTTAAAAATTCTGTGTAAAAAAAATCAGTGTAAAATATTCAGTGTACAAACATTCAGGGTGTAAAAAATGTTGTTGCTAAAAATCCAGTGTTTAAACATTCAGTGTATACAAATTCAGCGTAAAACAATTATGTGTAAAAAAATCAATGTAAAAACATTCAGTGTATACAATTCAGTGTATAAACATTTAGTTTATAAAAATTCAATGTATAAAAAATAATTGTATACAAATTCAGTGTATAAACATTTCGTGTATAAGAATTTAGTTTATAAAAATTCAGTGTAAAAACATTCAGTGTATAAAAATTCAGTGTAATAAAATTAAGTGTATAAACATTTAGTGTATCCACATTTAGTTTATAAAAATTAAGTGTTTAAACATTCAGTGTATACAAATTCAGCGTAAAAAAATGGTGTAAAAAATCAATGTAAAAACATTCAGTTAAATGTTCATTTTATTTTAAAAAATAATTTCATAAAAATTGAGTGTATAAAAATGTAGTTTATAAAAATGCAGTGTTTAAAAATTCAGTGTGTAAAAATGTAGTTTATAAAAATTCAGTGTATAAACATTTCATGTATAAACATTTAGTTTATAGAAATTCAGTGTTTTAAAATTCAGTTTGTAAAAATTCAGTGTATACAAATTCAGTTTAAAAAAATCAGTGTAAAAAAATTCAGTGTACAAAAACATAATTTATAGAAATTCAGTGTCAAAAAATATATATTGATATGCATGGCTTGGTATATGAATTAAGTGTTGTTTGCGTTTTTAGTTGTTTTATTTTTATAAATATTTTTTGGAACGCTTTAAAGGCGGATAGACGGATCACAATTACCTGCATTGTTAGCCGCCTCGTACTAGCAGTGTTTTGCTCTTTAGAATGCAGAAAAAAGGGAAATACATGTGTGTTCCAGTTCAAGTTGTTCTCAAACTTTTTTTTTTCACCAAGTACCTCCATCATGACCAACACAGTAGCCTTGTAGGCTTAAGTAGTCGTTCAAAACAAGGCAGAGATTTTATTTAACTAGTATGGCCACCGTAACACTACAGGAACACTTTTTTATTTTATTTTTTTTATACAAATTTTTATGTATTTTATTTCTGCTTATATGTCTTTTATTTGGTTTTTTATCGTTGTATGTTTTTTGTTTTGTTTCTGTGATATGTATCCCCCTGGGTCAGAAATAAAATGCCTACACACAGTTGGAACAGTAACACTGTGTATGAATATTTAATGAAGTTAACCGCCAAGTATCAGTGTTCTAGTCTCACATCCAGAGTGTGGATGATGGCTGAACTTACATGAAGAAAATGCACTTTTCATTCTTACAACACAACAGAATAAATCACACAACTTTTACTCAAATATATTTCAGAATTTACATTTTTCATGGATGGGAAACAAATGAATGTGTTTACCTGTATTTTGGACACTCTTGGAGGGATTCGCACTCTCTCTCCTCATACAGAGTGTCAGGGCACTCTTGACCTCCATCAGCTGACCTTTGAATGATGGTGCGGTAGCGAGACTGCGTGGCCGAGCTCGTATTTTCTGTTGGGAATAAAATCAAAAAGTAAGCGGCTTCACCTTCTCTAGCACTTTTCCACCTGCAAGGTCGTCAAAGGACATTCCCTTACAAGGGTAATTCAGCAAGGTCACGGGGGGGCGAGGATCGAACCTGCAACCTTCAGGATCGAGAGACAACCACTCTACCGCCCAAGACTGTGTAAACGTTTTTATTCTGACCTAGGATTACCCAGAATTCCCGGTTTCCTGGTAAATGTTCGAATTTGCACAATCCACACATTTCTCAACAGATTCGAACCGTCACACCATCCTTTATGTAGACTTAGACCTAGATTTCATACACTGACAACCCCCGGCAAAAATCAACAGGAAGTTTGCAATTCCCCCTTCAAAACAAAAGTTGAGTAAAAACAGTCACCTTTTTTCAAACATTATCTCCTCTGAGCGCGTTTGTCGTGTCGGCTTCAAATTAGCACAGGAGAGAGATTGAACCCTTCTGATTAAAAGTTGATGAAAGAGTTTTATTACTGCTCCGGTTTGGATTTTATGAGCCCTCTAAGTCGGTCCTGTTCATCGCTGCTTGCAGCTTTAATTTTTTTGTTTTGTTTTTTCATATAAATTCACGGTTTTCCCGAAATTCCAGGAATTCCGAAATACCAATTCTCAATTCAAACTGTGACCACGTGTATCACACATTTCTCAACAGATTCGAACTGTTACACCATCCACACACTCCACTCGTCTTGGACAATTGAACTACCATTTTCCAGGTTCAAAACATTTCCAGGTATTCCCAGAAATCCTGGTTATCCAAAGCCCTATTTTCACCTTTTCCAGGAAAGTTCTCATAGTACACATTTCACAACCAAATCCACTTTCGGAACATTCCTCTTAGTTGGGACAAAGAAAGTTCTCTTTTTTAGGGACCGAGTCCCTTTGGGACAGAGGACCCTATTGTATTTGTAGCGTTTTATTATTATACCGCCGCCTCTTTGAGCCGTAATTTGACCCCCTTAACATGCTTCAAAACTCACCAAATTGGACACACACATCAGGACTGGCGAAAATTGCGATCTAATCAAAAAACAGAAAACCCCAAAACTCAAAATTGCGCTCTAGCGCCCCCTAGGAAGAAAACACAGACAAAACTGCCTCTAACTCCCAGTAGGAATGTCGTAGAGACATGAAACAAAAACCTCTATGTAGGTCTCACTTAGACCTATATTTCATACACTGACAACCCCCAGCAAAAATCAACAGGAAGTTTGCAATTCCCCCTTCAAAACAAAAGTTGAGTAAAAACAGTCACCTTTTTTCAAACATTATCTCCTCTGAGCGCGTTTGTCGTGTCGGCTTCAAATTAGCACAGGAGAGAGATTGAACCCTTCTGATTAAAAGTTGATGAAAGGGTTTTATTACTGCTCCGGTTTGGATTTTATGAGCCCTCAAAGTCGGTCCTGTTCATCGCAGCTTGCAGCTTTAATTTTTTTGTTTTGTTTTTTCATATAAATTCACGGTTTTCCCGAAATTCCAGGAATTCCGAAATACCAATTCTCAATTCAAACTGTGACCACGTGTATCACACATTTCTCAATAGATTCGAACCGTTACACCATCCACACGCTCCACTCGTCTTGGACAATTGAACTACCATTTTCCAGGTTCAAAACATTTCCAGGTATTCCCAGAAATCCAAAGCCCTATTTTCGCCTTTTCCTGGAAAGTTCTCACAATACACATTTCTCAACCAAATCCACTTTCGGAACATTCCTCTTAGTTGGGACAAAGAAATTTCTCTTTTTTAGGGACCGAGTCCCTTTGGGACAGAGGACCCTATTGTATTTCGAGCGTTTTATTATTATACTGCCGCCTCTTTGAGCTGTAATTTGAGCCCCTTAAAATGCTTCAAAACTCACCAAATTGGACACACACATCAGGACTGGCGAAAATTGCGATCCAATCAAAAAACAAAAACCCCAAAACTCAAAGCTGTGCTCTAGCGCCCCCTAGGAAGAAAACACAGACAAAACTCCCTCTAACTCCCAGTAGGAATGTCGTAGAGACATGAAACAAAAACGTCTATGTAGGTTTCACTTATACCTACATTTCATAGACGGACAACCCCCAGCAAAAATCACCAGAAAGTTTGCAATTCCCCCCTTCAAAACAAAAGTTGAGTAAAAACAGTCACCTTTTTTCAAACATTATCTCCTCTGAGCGCGTTTGTCGTGTCGGCTTCAAATTAGCACAGGAGAGAAATTGAACCCTTCTGATTAAAAGTTGATGAAAGAGTTTTATTACTGCTCCGGTTTGGATTTTATGAGCCCTCAAAGTCGGTCCTGTTCATCGCTGCTTGCAGCTTTAATTTTTTTGTTTTGTTTTTTCATATAAATTCACGGTTTTCCCGAAATTCCAGGAATTCCGAAATACCAATTCTCAATTCAAACTGTGACCACGTGTATCCGACATTTCTCATCCAATTTGAACAGTTCCACCATCCACACGCTCCACTCGCCTTGGACAATTGAACTACCATTTTCCAATATCCCCAAATCTCCAGGAATTCCCAGAAATCCTATTTTCACCTTTTCCCTCAATAGTTTTCACAGTCCACATTTTCCAACTAATTCCAACTATTCCACCTTTGAAACATTCATCTTAGTTGGGAAATAGAAAGTTTTTTTGTTTTTTTGTACAAATTCACAGTTTCCCTGAAATTCCAGGAATTCGAAAATACCACTTCTCAATTCAAACTGTGACCACGTCAACATTTTTCAACTGATTTTTAAAAAATTCCAACACCAACGCATTCATATATTTTCAAACAATTGTGCTAGTATCAATATTTTCAAAAATTCATGGTTTTACTGAAATTCCCAAATTTCCAAGAATTTCACATTCAAATGGATGGACATATTCCAACTTCTACTTTTCCTGGAAAGTTTCCACAGTCCACATCTTCCAACCAATTCCAACCATTCCACCTTCGAAAAACATTCCCCTTAGTTGGGACAACGAAAAGTTCCCTTTTTTTTCGTACAAATTCACGGTTTTCCCGAAATTCCAGGAATTCCGAAATACCTTTTCTCAATTCAAACTGTTACTACGTTAACATTTTTCAACCGATTTAATAATAATTCCAACACCAACACATTCATATATTTTCAGAAAATTGTGCTGGTATAAATATTTTCAAAAATTCCCGGTTTTCCTGAAATTCCCAAATTTCCAAGAACATGGAAATATTCGAAGTTACTCAATGCCCAAAATTCTCAAAATTTTGTGTTATTTTTTTGTCCGATTCAGACCTTTCAACCATTTGCACACACTACTCTTCAGAGATATTGAAGGCACAATATGTTTTCTCTTTCCCAAAATTCCTGGAATTTCTCCCTATTGACAATTAATTGGCAATATGGAAAATTCTGCATATCCCACAAGCCATGTCCGATCCAGCTTTACTTGCATCTCGGGAAAACAAACAACTCATAGTCCACGTATTGTCGGTGTCGACATTTTTCAAATCGGTTGAGAAATGTTGAAGAAGTAACATTTTTAATTGAGAAATAGTGTTAAGGAATTCCTGGAATTATGGGAATTCCTGGAATTTTTTAGAACTTGGAAAAATGATAGTTTGAATTATCAGGATGAGTGAAATATGTTGAAGGTGGAATGGTTTGAACGGTTGAAAAATGTGGAAATGGTGGAAGTTAGAAAAATGGCCAATTCATTTTGAATGGGAAAAATGTCCTGGAAAACCTGGAATTCTGGGAAATCTGGGAATTTTTGGAATTTGTCAAGGAAAATCCCGTGATTCCCAAACAAGATGAATATTTTGAAGTGGGAACGGTTTGAATCAGATGAAAAATGTGGGAATTGTGGCACTTTGAAGAATGTCCCATTTCATGGACATTTGGGAATTTCGGGAAAAGCTGGAATTTTTTTGAAAATGGTAAAAAAGCTTGAATGGTCTAAATAAGTTGAAATGGTTGGTGTTGACATTTTTCAAATCGGTTGAGAAATGTTGAAGTAGTAACATTTTTAATTGAGAAATAGTATTAAGGAATTCCTGGAATTTTGGGAAAACCGGGAAATTTTTCCAGTTCAAAAAACAACTTCATTTTTTCCTGATTAAGATGAATGTTTGGACAGTAGAACGGTTGAAATGGGATGGGAAATGTGGAAGTAGTAGTCGACAGAAAAAAGGTTCAAAAAAGGGTTGGAAAAAATGGGAATTATGGGAATTCCTGGAATTTTTTTGAACTTGTAAAAATGATAGTTTGAATTATCAGGATGAGTGAAATATGTTGAAGGTGGAATGGTTTGAACGGTTGAAAAATGTGGAAATGGTGGAAGTTAGAAAAATGGCCAATTTATTTTGAATGGGAAAAATGTCCCGGAAAACCTGGAATTCTGGGAAATCTGGGAATTTTTGGAATTTTTCAAGGAAAATTATGTAATTCCCAAATCGGGTGAAAAATGTGGAAGGTAGAGCGTGCCAAAATCTGGAGAAGAAGAAGACATATATATATATATATATATATATATATATATATATATATATATATATATATATATATATATATATATATATATATATATATTTTTTTTTTTTAATACATACATATTTTTTTTTTAATATATATATATATATATATATATATATATATATATATATATATATATATATATATATATATATATATATATATATATATATATATATATATATATATATATTTGTATTTATTTATATATTTTTGAATAAATAGATTACTTTTGGTGTAGAAAACCATATGTGTGAATGTTTGCAGCATTCACACAATAAACCAACAAAAAACTATTTAAATAGCTCAACACAACAAAAAATGACCAGTGTTTATTAAAAATAATTTTGAGTGTGACGGTAAGTGGTCTAGAAGCTGACGAGATAATGATCGGTGTATGTGCACATTCCCACAGTAATGACCACACACTCATCACCTCACGTTAAAAGGGTGAAATTAAAAGCGACTGCATCATCAGTGGATCAATGAGCCGCATAATAGTTAAAGAGATGAGTTGCTGGCACGATCACTTTGACTGTTTATTTCCAGTATTAATCATTTCCTTTGTGATGCATCAGCCAAACATAAATAGATATTTATATGACAGCGTAATTGATGTTTTCCTATTTCCTGTATTGTCTTTTACAAAACCCCAACCCCGTGAAGTTGGCAAATACAATGATTTGCAAATCCTTTTCAACTTGTATTCAATTGAATAGACTGCAAAGACAAGATAATTATTGTTTGAATTGCAAATATTCATTAACTTATAATTTAATGGCAGCAACACATTGCAAAAAAGTTGAAACGGGCATTTTTCAACCACAAAACCACTGTCAGTAACTACAGTTGGTCGTTACATCTGTAAGTGCAAGTTAAAACTCTCCTATGCAAGGCGAAAACCGTTTATCAACAACACCCAGAAATGCTGTCGGCTTCGCTGGGCCTGAGCTCATCTAAGATGGACTGATACAAAGTGGATAAGTGTTCTGTGGTCTGACGAGTCCACATTTCAAATTGTTTTTGGAAACTGTGGACGTCGTGTCCTCCGGACCAAAGAGGAAAAGAACCATGCGGATTGTTCTAGGTGCAAAGCTGAAAAGCCAGCATCTGTGATGGTATGGGGGTGTATTAGTGCCCGAGACATGGGTAACTTACACATCTGTGAAGGCACCATTAATGCTGAAAGGTGCATACAGGTTTTGGAGCAACATATGTTATCATGGACGCCCCTGCTTATTTCAGCAAGACAATGCCAAGCTAGTAAAAGAGTGTGGGTACTAGACTGGCCTGCCTGTAGTCCAGACCTGTCTCCCATTGAAAATGTGTGGCGCATTATGAAGCCTAAAATAGCACAAGGGAGACCCCCGGACTGTTGAACAACTTAAGCTGTACATCAAGCAAGAATGGGAAAGAATTCCACCTGCAAAGCTTCAAAAATGTGTCTCCTCAGTTCCCAAACCTTTACTGAGTGTTGTTAAAAGGAAAGGCCATGTAACACAGTGGTAAAAATACCCCTGTGGCAATATTTTTTGCAAAGTGTTGCTGCCATTAAGTTCTACGTTAAGGATTTTCTCAGTTTGTGTGACGATCTGTCACTTCATGTCTGTTTGTTTCCTTGTTTGGTATTTACTTCCCATCAGTGCTCTCAATTTGTTTCCATTTCCTGTCTGTCCCGCTGAGCACTGTGGTTTTTCCCTCATCTGCCGGTCCACACCTGCAGCCAATCAGCATGTTTCTATTTATGTTTGGACCTGTTATGCACGGCTGCTTCACTTTCTGTTTGAGTAAATGAAAACTCATTTTACCTGCGCCCCTTACTCCTGGTTCCTGCATCTTAGGGTCAGTAGAACTGCAGCTATGCGAGTTCCTAACAGTATCTTGTCTTTGCAGTCTATTCAATTGAATATATGTTGAAAAGGATTTACAAATCATTCTATTCTGTTTTTATTTACCATTTACACAACGTGCCAACTTCACTGGTTTTGGGGTTTTTGTACAAACTTTTGCTCATGGCTTCTGGAACATTGTACAAGAAGAAGGTACACTGGCGCACGTTCCAGACTACTGTGGAGGATGCATATATGTTTAAGAGTTATTTCTTTTTACATAGCCTTGTTTAGAGTAGCTAGTACTTTTCCTTTGTATATTCTACCAGTTTCTTTCGACATTTCCGATGCCTGGTTAGTGTCTTAACCTTGGAATGTAAAGACAACCCCCACGTCTCTCTCCTTATCAGTGTTGCGAGGGGGAGATGGGGAAGGGATTTCTTTGTGTGCAAGGAGTTGGCTCAGATCAACTAGAGTAGCCGATATGAATGTATTGGTTAAGTTGACCTCCTAAAGCTTTAGTAAAACTTGAAAATATTCCAATTCTGTCTTGATGGTCCTTCTTATTCAGCATATATGTCATCAAAAGAATTTGGGATTGACCAGTAATTTAGATTCCCTGGGAGGAAGAGCTGGTCGACGCAACACTACCTGGCACGCAGGTTGATGGGCAGGCCGTCCACTCGCTGAAGGGCGTCACGATGCAGTCCTTCTTGCACGGGAGATCACAGGGCCGGAGTGTTTCTGGCCGCGTGGACTCGGGGCATCTACACACACACACACAAACAGACAGACAGCGGTCTTAAATTCCACTCCATCCCTCAGGCGGGGAGTGATAAATGTCCCCGACTCTGGCCGGTAACAGGACAGCGTCGTGAAACAAGTGCCCCGTCCTTGACATCACACCCCTCCCCGCAGGAAACCTGATTGATTATTCGTCCTGCCGCTTGTACGAGCTTAGGCAAAATGTAGACGGATCATAAATATGAGGATTGTCTCCCAAAGCGACTATTTGGTGCCGTGCGGGTAAAAAAACGGAATCTTTGGAGTAATAGCATTAAGTCAGAAATAAAATCAGCATAATATGCATAGGGGGGATTATTATTTGGATACAATAATACAATCAGGAGAAAATATTAATTAGGTAAAATGCAGACATTTAACCCTGTAACACCCCTTGTTGTAAAATTACAACGATACCTTTAACCATCCTAATAAACTATCTGTTATATTTTTTTTAATTTTTGTACCACATTTACATAGTCATTGGGTCCTATTGTTCAGTCTCTCAAGGCTATTGGATTGTACATTTGTTTATAAGTCACGCCTTCTGGCCATGAACTCACACAACCTCCCACGGTTTCCTTCAAACAACATCTATTTGTTTCATTGGACTGGATTCATCAGATTCAAATAAGTAGAATATTTTTTTATATATTTTTTGGTTGTTATTATAATGTCTAGAGCAGGGGTCACCAACCTTTTTGAAACCAAGAGCTACTTCTTGGGTAGTGATTAATGCGAAGGGCTACCAGTTTGATACACACTTAAATAAATTGCCAGAAATAGCCAATTTGCTCAATTTCCCTTTAACTCTGTTATTATTAATAATTAATGATATTTACACTTAATTGAACGGTTTAAAAGAGGAGAAAACACGAAAAAAATGACAATTACATTTTGAAACATAGTTTATCTTCAATTTCGACTCTTTAAAATTCAAAATTCAACCGAAAAAAAGAAGAGAAAAACTAGCTAATTCGAATCTTTTTGAAAAAATTAAAAAAATAATTTATGGAACATCATTAGTAATTTTTCCTGATTAAGATTAATTTTAGAATTTTGATGACATGTTTTAAATAGGTTAAAATCCAATCTACACTTTGTTAGAATATATAACAAATTGGACCAAGCTATATTTCTAACAAAGACAAATCATTATTTCTTCTAGATTTTCCAGAACAAACATTTTAAAAGAAATTCAAAAGACTTTGAAATAAGATTTAAATTTGATTCTACAGATTTTCTAGATTTGCCAGAATAATGTTTTTGAATTTTAATCATAATAAGTTTGAAGAAATATTTCACAAATATTCTTTGTCGAAAAAACAGAAGCTAAAATGAAAAATGTATTTATTATTCTTTACAATAAAAAAAATTAATTTACTTGAACATTGATTTAAATTGTCAGGAAAGAAGAGGAAGGAAATTAAAAGGTAAAAAGGTATATGTGTTTAAAAATCCTAAAATCATTTTTAAGGTTGTATTTTTTCTCTAAAATTGTCTTTCTGAAAGTTATAAGAAGCAAAGTAAAAACATTAATGAATTTATTTAAACAAGTGAAGACCAAGTCTTTAAAATATTTTCTTGGATTTTCAAATTCTATTTGAGTTTTGTCTCTCTTAGAATTAAAAATGTCGGGCAAAGCGAGACCAGCTTGTTAGTAAATAAATACAATTTAAAAAATAGAGGCAGCTCACTGGTAAGTGCTGCTATTTGAGCTATTTTTAGAACAGGCCAGCGGGCTACTCATCTGGTCCTTACGGGCTACCTGGTGCCCGCGGGCACCGCGTTGGTGACCCCTGGTCTAGAGCATGTACATATGTAGTTATTGTGGAACAGATGCATCAAATTTCATTTAGAGCTTGTTAGATAATTGTTGCAATTACACAACACTGGCTGAATGTGGTAGTCAAAATAGCCACGCCGTCCCCACATTGATAGAACTACGTCCCCGTAGTTCTATCAATATATGCTAAACGAGCTGAACATAACATCCTTTGTGTTATCGCTAACATTCTCCATAATTTTGCCCTGAATTAAGCATTTTTCAAAGATTAAAATGGCTAAATAAAGTAAAAAAAAAACAATACTTATTGGCCACTAGACGAGACCAAAACAATCAGAGCGCGCTGTGAAGTATCATGGCCACTGATTGGCTCATCCTCAGGCAGCAATACAAGCCAAACGCCTCAGACTCATATCACTTTGGTACTTGAGACATGCTAACATTAAAGTGCAAACTTTTTTTGGTCAATTTTGCACTCGAACGCCACAGAATCATATCCCTTTGTATTTGACACATGCTAAGTGTTGGTATGCTATCATTAGCATTCTAGCATATGAAACAATTAACATGCTAACTTTTTTTTTAGCCATCTCAGACTCATATAACTTGGTATTTCATCCATGCGAACTGTTAGCATGCTAAAATTAACGCGCTAACTTTTTTCAGTCGATTTTTCAGCCGAACGCCACAGTTTCATTTCACTTGGTTCTTTACACATGCTAAGTGTTAGCATGCTAATGTTAGCATTGCAGCATACTAATATTAACATGCAAACTTTTTAAACCAATTTTGCAGCCAAACATCTCAGACTCATAACTTGTTACCTTACCCATGCTAACGGTTAGCATGCTAACATAAACACGCTTACGTTTTTTGTCAATTTTGCAGCCGAACGATACAGTCATTTAACTTGGTACTTGAGACATGCTAAGTGTTAGCATGCTAACATTAACGTGCTAACTTTTTTAGTCAATTTTTCAACCGAACAACACAGAGTCATATCACTTGTTACTTGACACATGCTAAGTGTAAGCATACTAATATAAACATGCAAACTTTTTTAAACCAATTTTGCAGCCAAACATCTCAGACTCATAACTTCTTACCTTACCCATGCTAACTGTTAGCATGCTAACATAAACGCGCTTACGTTTTTTGTCAATTTTGCAGCCGGACGATACAGTCATTTAACTTGGTACTTGAGACATGCTAAGTGTTAGCATGCTAACATTAACGTGCTAACTTTTTTCTTTTTAAACCAATTTTGCAGCCAAACATCTCAGACTCATAAAACTTGGTACTTCACCCATGCTAACTGTTAGCATTCTAACATTAAAGCGCTAGCTTTTTTAGTCAATTTTGCAGCCGAACCCTACAGAGTCATATCACTTGATACTTGACACATGCTAAGTGTTAGCATACTAACATTAACATGCTAACCTTTTTTAAACCGATTTTGCAGCCAAACATCTCAGACTCATATCACTTGGTACTTCACCCATGCTAACTGTTAGCATGCTAACATTAACATGCTAAATTTTATAGTCAATTTTGCAGCCGAATGCCACTTGGTACTCGACACATGCTAAGTGTTAGCATGCAAATTTAAATTTTCCTGAGGGAACTCTCCTGAAAGAATCAATAAAGTACTATCTATCTATCTATCTATCTATCTATCTATCTATCTATCTATCTATCTATCTATCTATCTATCTATCTATCTATCTATCTATCTATCTATCTGTCTATCTATCTATCTATCTATCTATCTATCTATCTATCTATCTATCTATCTATCTATCTATCTATCTATCTATCTATCTATCTATCTATCTATCTATCTATCTATCTATCTATCTATCTATCTATCCATCTATCTATCTATCTATCTATCTATCTATCTATCTATCTATCTATCTATCTATCTATCTATCTATCTATCTATCTAATGTTAACCTTCTAGCATACTAACATTAACATTTAAAAAACATTTTAACCAATTTTGCAGCCAAACATCTCAGGGTCATATGACTTGGTACTTGACACATGCTAAGTGCTAGCATACTAACATTAACATGCTAACCTTTTTTAAACCAATTTTCTAACCAAACATCTCAGACTCATATAACTTGGTACTTCACCCATGCTAACATTGACGCGCTAACTTTTTTAGTCAATTTTGCAGCCGAATGCCACTTGGTACTTGACACATGCTAAGTGTTAGCATGCTAATGTTAGCATTCTAGCATACTAACATTAACATGCTAACATTTTTTTAACCAATTTTGCAGCCAAACATCTCAAACTCATAACTTGTTACCTTACCCATGCTAAATGTTAGCATGCTAACATAAACATGCTTACGTTTTTTTTGTCAATTTTGCAGCCGAACGACACAGAGTCATTTAACTTGGTACTTGACAAATGCTAACTTTTTCAGCAAATTTTACAAATACGCTTCATAGTCATACGACCTGGTACTTTACACATTGTAACTGTTCGCATGCTAAGTTTAGCATTTCAGGGTCTTGCGCATTGCACATCTTAGTATTCACACGCAATTGCTACTAAAGGCAAGATTGTTTTATAAACATCTCTGCATTGTTTTCAAATGTTCGTGACTGATGCACATCCCAAATACACAAAAGCAAGTACCAATAGGTAATACAAGTTGGTTTTGCATAATAGCTCACTTTTAATGCCCAAATAAGTACGTCCACCTCGCTGTGATGTCACAAGGTAGCCCGACTGCAAAACCCCGCATTATAATTTGACGCTATGGCGTAGTTTAACACGGGTATACATCATCGGAACATTTACAAATCAAAACGGATACAATTGATCGTAGTTTCCTTTTAAGAAAATCTATATTTGCAAGCGTAGCAGCAGCTGTCCACTGTTAGCACCATGACGCCCACAGCAAAAATCAATTAAGGTCCACGACATGCATGCTAATTCAACCTGACAAATGTAACGACGTGCAAACTGTTTACTAATAAGTTATTTTCCTCCGAGGATGCATTGCCATCATTTTAAATACCTCATCCATCAAATGTAAACAATTCACCTGCATTCATGGGAAATCGTTGCATCGTGTTTCCTCTTTATTTTGTGCCGCCCACTGACACTTTTGTCAATGCTTCTTTATTCATGCGACAACGTAGACTACAGCAGGGGTTCTCTCAACCTTTTTTGGGCCTGGGGGCCCAGCTATTCCACTACACACGCCTCTCACCTGGATAGCAGAAGGCTGAGGACGTATTCCGACAAGTTTGACGGTCAATTTAGACCCGGGGATTGTGAGAACGACATGAAAATACATTTGGTTCCACCCCCTTTTCTTTGCGAGCATCTAAAGGCGAATGTGCGAACAGCCGAGCAGTCAGCATCCTAATGACAGCAGACCTTGTACAGTAAGTGATGTTGTATTATGTGACGAAGAAAAAAAGAAAAAAGAAACGTTGTGATATGTTTCTGAATATTATGTTAGTTGGCGATCAGGAAGTGATGAAGAAAAAAAAATGAATGCGTATGCTTAAAATGATCAAAATACATAAGTATTAAATGTTATTATAAATGTTACTACTTTACATATATATGTATATAAAAAGGTGTTTGGATTTTTTCTTAAGGGCTTTATAGGCAGAATACAGCATCTCACAAAAGCGCCATTGTAAGCCTTTTGATCGCATTTATTTATTATTTAGAATGCATTAAAATAATATATCTGTCATGTCTTCCATAATGATTGTGAACAAATTGTGAACAAATTCTTGTCCGCGTCCTTCTTGATATTATCTGCGCTATATTCTTGGTTCAGAAAATGTTGACTTTGATTGCACAAAATCCTTGAAATTGACACAACATGTTAACTTTGTAAACACTGCAGTGCGCATGCGAGTCAGACTGCATTCACATTGGAAATGACATTCATTTTCGGAACATGAACGGAACATTATCAAGATCGGGTTTGACAAAAAGTCTGAATTGGACATCCGACCCTGCAGTTTAAACGTAGACTATGACTTTAGCATCGGACTTCTTCTGTTTGTTTGATATTGTCATTACTGCCACAAGTGGTTTGAAAGTGTATTACAACCGAGTAGAGCTGCGGCTCAATCACTACCCGACCGGTACCGGAAGACCCGGAAGGGCCACGCATGTGCAAAGAATATGTCACTTCCTGTCAACTTGTTTTATGCCTATGGTTCACCGTTACCATGTTTTTTTTTTATCTCAGTAATCTTTATGTAAAAAAACAATGTCTACAAAAAAATATATATTATTTCAATATACAGTATTTATTTTGAAAACGTACAGATCCGTACAGAAAACTGAACGATGTGCTCAGCTGCCTTATATGGCAAAGAAACCTATATTTTTGTACATCAGTTCACAATACTGATTGTCAGGTTCAAACACTGATGACATCTAATATAATAAACAAACAAAGAAGCAAGGAATTAAACAGAGACATAATTACATTTCTCTCAATGAGGAGAAACGTGTAGACCTGTACCCTTGCACAGTGTCCCACCAGGCTCTGACGAAAGATTGTATTGGACTTTCCCTGATTACTTGGCAACAGCTGTTTCTAAAGGGACGGGGGTCGTAAACAGCCGTCGCCTTTGGTTACAAAACAGTTCAAAGAAAAGGTGCCTGGAGGGGGGGTCAGGTCCTGTTTCCTCTCCGCTTTGTAGATCTCGGGTCAAGACAAAATCTACAATACATCAAAGAAACCGACACCTTCATGTCGCTTCCCATCCTACACAGTGGAGTTTTACAAGCCTTTTGATTGGTAAGATCAAAGGCAGCTTTTGTCTGCTCGCCGGGGACTCATTGAAACACAACATTTTGTGATAACTTAGATACAATTATTCTGACACTGATAGTTTGAAATTCTACTTTATTAGGCCGCAAATAAAGATAAAGAAGTGCCACATACGCAATTACAAGAGATAAAATGTGGTTGTAATTGTGGCGATGATGCTCCTGATTTTTATATACACGACCGTTCAAAAGTTTGGGGTCACATTGAAATGTCCTTATTTTTGAAGGAAAAGCCCTGTACTTTTCAATGAAGATAACTTTAAACTAGTCTTAACTTTAAAGAAATACACTCTATACATTGCTAATGTGGTAAATGACTATTCTAGCTGCAAATGTCTGGTTTTTGGTGCAATGTCTACATAGGTGTATAGAGGCCCATTTCCAGCAACTATCACTCCAGTGTTCTAATGGTACAATGTGTTTGCTCATTGGCTCAGAAGGCTAATTGATGATTAGAAAACCCTTGTGCAATCATGTTCACACATCTGAAAACAGTTTAGGTCGTTACAGAAGCTACAAAACTGACCTTCCTTTGAGCAGATTGAGTTTGTGGAGCATCACATTTGTGGGCTCAATTAAACGCTCAAAATGGCCAGAAAAAGAGAACTTTCATCTGAAACTCGACAGTCTATTCTTGTTCTTAGAAATGAAGGCTATTCCACAAAATTGTTTGGGTGACCCCAAACTTTTGAACGGTAGTGTATATTTGTTCTCTAATCTATTCTTAGAAAAAAAAATAGTAATAAATCATTGATAGAAGATCCAAATATCACAGTACGTGACGTCGCAGATGCTCCGTAGTCAAATGTTTCTAGAAAGGAAGCAACGTAGTCTTCGCACATGCCTGGACTGATCGGGTCGTGACGCGGACCACAGCTGAGAAACAGGCTAAGACAGGGGTCACCAACGCGGTGCCCGCGGGCACCAGGTAGCCCGTAAGGGCCAGATGAGTAGCCCGCCGGCCTGTTCTAAAAATAGCTCAAATAGCAGCACTTACCAGTGAGCTGCCTCTATTTAAATGTTATTTATTTACTAGCAAGCTGGTCTCGCTTTGCCCGACATTTTTAATTCTAAGAGAGACAAAACTCAAATAGAATTTGAAAATCCAAGAAAATATTTTAAAGACTTGGTCTTCACTTGTTTAAATAAATTCATTCATTTTTTTACTTTGCTTCTTATAACTTTCAGAAAGACAATTTTAGAGAAAAAATACAACCTTAAAAATGATTTTAGGATTTTTAAACACATATACCTTTTTACCTTTTAAATTCCTTCCTTTTCTTTCCTGACAATTTAAATCAATGTTTAAGTAAAAAAAAAATTTTTATTGTAAAGAATAATAAATAGATTTTAATTTAATTCTTCATTTTAGCTTCTATTTTTTTGATGAAGAATATTTGTGAAATATTTCTTCAAACTTATTATGATTAAAATTCAAAAAAATTATTCTGGCAAATCCAGAAAATCTGTAGAATCAAATTTAAATCTTATTTCAAAGTCTTTTGAATTTTTTTTTAAATTTTTGTTCTGGAAAATCTAGAAAAAATAGTCATTTGTCTTTGTTAGAAATATAGCTTGGTCCAATTTGCTATATACTCTAACAAAGTGTAGATTGGATTTTAACCTATTTAAAACATGTCATCAAAATTCTAAAATTAATCTTAATCAGGAAAAATTACTAATGATGTTCCATAAATTATTTTTTAAAAGTTTTTCTCTTCTTTATTTCGGTTGAATTTTGAATTTTAAAGAGTCGAAATTGAAGACAAACTATGTTTCAAAATTTAATTGTAATTTTTTTCGTGTTTTCTCCTCGTTTAAACCGTTCAATTAAGTGTAAATATCATTAATTATTAATAATAATATAGAGTTAAAGGTAAATTGAGCAAATTGGCTATTTCTGGCAATTTATTTAAGTGTGTATCAAACTGGTAGCCCTTCGCATTAATCACTACCCAAGAAGTAGCTCTTGGTTTCAAAAAGGTTGGTGACCCCTGGGCTAAGAAACACTGCACTACAGTAGGTCTTCATTACCAGAGGCTCTTCTATGATAGCCCACAAATACACACTTTTTTGTGAAGTGACTTTTGTCGACCTGGCAACCCAGATCCAAGTGTTACTTGAGAGCCAGCATGGTGCCACATTCTGCCGGCAGCAGAACGTCAGCATGCACTGGGAACTGATCAAAGAGGACCAAAGCACAAGGAGCATGAGACACAAAACCTTTGCTTCCTCAGCCTCGTCTTCCTTATTCTCTTTCCCTCTTTGCAGGGACGCCTGCCAAAGGGCACAGAAATGCAGTTAGGAAGCCGGGGAACATTCCCAGAACAAGGTACAAAGAACACTGTAGCTGGGTAGACAGTACGCTATGAAACATGAGGTATCACTCACACATAACGTGGAAACCCAGCAGGCACCAGACATTGATACAACCTTGATTATACGTACATGTCTTCTGAAACTGACTTTGAAACAACCTTGCAAAATAGTTGCATTTGTAAATTAAAACAATGTTGGTGTCTAACGTTGGATCAACGTCGTTGGTTGGGAAATGACCAAATTTCAATGATCAAAATCTACGTCACAACATGACATTGAAAAAACGTCGTCAAAAAGCATGTTGTTTCAACGTTGTATTCGTGTTGGGGGATATTGGTTGGGAAATGACCAAAATTCAATGGTCAAATCGACGTCACAACCCAACATTGATTAAATGCCGCCAAAAAGGATGTTGTTTCAACGTTGTATTCGTGTTGTAGGATATTGGTTGGGAAATGACCAAATTTCAATGGTCAAAGCATGTTATTTCAACATTGTATTCGTGTTGTAAGATATTGGTTGGGAAATGACCAAAAGTCAATGGTCAAATCAAAGTCACAAACTGACATTGAATAAACATTGTCAAAAAGCATGTTGTTTCAACATTGTTTCAACGTTGTATTCGTGTTGTAGGTTATTGGTTGGGAAATGACCAAATTTCAATGGTAAAAGCATGTTAATTTAACATTGCATTTTCGTTGTAGGATATTGGTTGGGAAATGACCAAAAGTCAATGGTCAAATTAAAGTCACAAACTGACATTGAATAAACATCGTCAAAAAGCATGTTGTTTCAACGTTGTATGTGTGTTGTAGAATATTGGTTGGGAAATGACCAAAATTCAATGGTCAAATCAACGTCACAACCCAACATTGATTAAACGTCGCGAAAAAGCATGTTTTTTCAACGTTGTATTCATCCAACCATCCATTTTTTACCGCTTGTGTTGTAGGATATTGGTTGGGAAATGACCAAAATTCAATGGTCAAAGCATGTTATTTCAACATTGTATTTGGGTTGTAGAATATTGGTTGGGAAATGACCAAAATTCAATGGTCAAATCAACGTCACATCCCAACATTGATTAAATGTCTCCAAAAAGCATGTTGTTTCAATGTTGTATTTGTGTTGTAGGATATTGGTTGGGAAATGACCAAAATTCAATGGTCAAATTAACGTCACAAACCAGACGTCGATTAAACGTCGCCAAAAAGCATGTTGTTTCAACGTTGTATTCGTGTTGTAGAATATTGGTTGGGAAATGACCAAATTTCAATGGTCAAAGCATGTTATTTCAACATTGTATTTGTGTTGTAGGATATTGGTTGGGAAACTACCAACATTTAATGGTCAAATCAATGTCACAACCCAACATTGATTAAACGTCGCCAAAATGCATGTTGTTTCAACGTTGTATTCATCCATTCATCCATTTTCTACCGCTTGTGTTGTAGGATATTGGTTGGGAAATGACCAAAATTCAATGGTCAAATCAACGTCACAACCCAACATTGATTAAATGTCGCCAAAAATCATCTTGTTTCAATGTTGTATTTGTGTTGTAGGATATTGGTTGGGAAATTACCAAAATTCAATGGTCAAAGCAAGTTATTTCAACATTGTATTTGTGTTGTAGAATATTGGTTGGGAAACTACCAACACTCAATGGTCAAATCAAAGTCACAACCCAACATTGAGTAAACGTCGCCAAAAAGCATGTTGTTTCAATGTCGTATTCATCCATTTTCTACCGCTTGTGTTTTAGGATATTGGTTGGGAAATTACCAAAAAATCAATGGTCAAATCAATGTCACAACCCAACATTGATTAAATGTCACCAAAAATCATGTTGTTTCAACGTTGTATTCGTGTTGTAGGATATTGGTTGGGAAATGACCAAAATTCAATGGTCAAATCAACGTCACAACCCAACATTGATTAAACGTCACGAAAAAGCATGTTGTTTCAACGTTGTATTCATCCATCCATCCATTTTTTACCGCTTGTGTTGTAGGATATTGGTTGGGAAATGACCAAAATTCAATGGTCAAATCAATGTCACAACCCAACATTGATTAAACGTCGCCAAAAAGCATGTTGTTTCAACGTTGTATTCGTGTTGTAGAATATTGGTTGGGAAATGACCAAATTTCAATGGTCAAATCATGTTATTTCAACATTGTATTTGTGTTGTAGGATATTGGTTGGGAAAGGACTAAAATTCAATGGTCAAATCAACATCACAACCCAACATTGATTAAACGTCGCCAAAAAGCACGTTGTTTCAACGTCGTATTCATCAATCCATCCATTTTCTACCGCTTGTGTTGTAGGATATCGGTTGGGAAATGACCAAAATTCAATGGTCAAATCAACGTCACAACCCAACATTGATTAAACGTCGCCAAAAAGCACGTTGTTTCAACGTCGTATTCATCAATCCATCCATTTTCTACCGCTTGTGTTGTAGGATATCGGTTGGGAAATGACCAAAATTCAATGGTCAAATCAACGTCACAACCCAACATTGATTAAATGTCGCCAAAAAGCATGTTGTTTCAACGTTGTATTCGTGTTGTAGGATATTGGTTGGGAAATGACCAAAATTCAATGGTCAAATTAACGTCACAAACCCGACATTGATAAAACGTCGCCAAAAAGCATGTTGTTTCAACGTTGTTATCATGTTGTAGGATATTGGTTGTGAAATTACCAACATTCAATGGTCAAATCAAAGTCACAAACTGACATTAAATAAACATTGTCAAAAAGCATGTTGTTTCAACGTTGTATTCGTGTTGTAGAATATTGGTTGGGAAATGACCAAAAGTCAACGGTCAAATCAAAGTCACAAACTGACATTAAATAAAGATCCTCAAAAAGCATGTTGTTTCAACGTTGTATGTGTGTTGTAGGATATTGGTTGGGAAATGACCAAAATTCAATGGTCAAATCCACGTCACAACCCAACATTGATTAAACGTGGCCAAAAAGCATGTTGTTTCAACGTTGTATTCATCCATCCATCCATTTTTTACCGCTTGTGTTGTAGGATATTGGTTGGGAAATGACCAAAATTCAATGGTCAAATCAACGTCACAACCCAACATTGATTAAACGTCGCCAAAAAGCATGTTGTTTCAACGTTGTATTCGTGTTGGGGGATATTGGTTGGGAAATGACCAAAATTCAATGGTCAAAGCAAGTTATTTCAACATTGTATTTGTGTTGTAGGATATTGGTTGGGAAACTACCAAAATGTCAATGGTCAAATCAAAGTCACAACCCAACATTGAGTAAATGTCGCCAAAAAGCATGTTGTTTCAATGTCGTATTCATCCATTTTCTACCGCTTGTGTTTTAGGATATTGGTTGGGAAATTACCAAAAAATCAATGGTCAAATCAATGCCACAACCCAACATTGATTAAATGTCGCCAAAAATCATGTTGTTTCAACGTTGTATTCGTGTTGTAGGATATTGGTTGGGAAATGACCAAAATTCAATGGTCAAATCCACGTCACAACCCAACATTGAATAAACGTCGCGAAAAAGCATGTTGTTTCAACGTTGTATTCATCCATCCATCCATTTTTTACCGCTTGTGTTGTAGGATATTGGTTGGGAAATGACCAAAATTCAATGGTCAAATCAACGTCACATCCCAACATTGATTAAATGTTGCCAAAAAGCATGTTGTTTCAATGTTGTATTTATTTTGTAAGATATTGGTTGGGAAATTACCAAAATTCAATGGTCAAAGCAAGTTATTTCAACATTGTATTTGTGTTGTGGAATACTGGTTGGGAAACTACCAAAATGTCAATGGTCAAATCAAAGTCACAACCCAACATTGAGTAAGCGTCGCCAAAAAGCATGTTGTTTCAATGTCGTATTCATCCATTTTCTACCGCTTGTGTTGTAGGATATTGGTTGGGAAATTACCAAAAATGCAATGGTCAAATCAATGTCACAACCCAACATTGATTAAATGTCACCAACAATCATGTTGTTTCAACGTTGTATTCGTGTTGTAGGATATCGGTTGGGAAATGACCAAAATTCAATGGTCAAATCAATGTCACAACCCAACATTGATTAAACGTCGCCAAAATGCATGTTGTTTCAACGTTGTATTCATCCATCCATCCATTTTCTAACGCTTGTGTTGTAGAATATCGGTTGGGAAATGACCAAAATTCAATGGTCAAATTAAAGTCACAAACTGACATTAAATAAACATCCTCAAAAAGCATGTTGTTTCAACGTTGTATTCGTGTTGTAGGATGTTGGTTGGGAAATGACCAAAATTCAATGGTCAAATTAACGTCACAAACCCGACATTGATAAAACGTCGCCAAAAAGCATGTTGTTTCAACGTTGTTATCATGTTGTAGGATATTGGTTGCGAAATTACCAACATTCAATGGTCAAATCAAAGTCACAAACTGACATTAAATAAACATTGTCAAAAAGCATGTTGTTTCAACGTTGTATTCGTGTTGTAGAATATTGGTTGGGAAATGACCAAAAGTCAATGGTCAAATCAAAGTCACAAACTGACATTAAATAAAGATCCTCAAAAAGCATGTTGTTTCAACGTTGTATGTGTGTTGTAGGATATTTGTTGGGAAATGACCAAAATTCAATGGTCAAATCCACGTCACAACCCAACATTGATTAAATGTCGCCAAAAAGCATGTTGTTTCAACGTTGTATTCATCCATCCATCCATTTTTTACCGCTTGTGTTGTAGAATATTGGTTGGGAAATGACCAAAATTCAATGGTCAAATTAACGTCACAAACCCGACATTAATAAAACGTCGCCAAAAAGCATGTTGTTTCAACGTTGTATTCATCCATCCATCCATTTTTTACCGCTTGTGTTGTAGGATATTGGTTGGGAAATTACCAAAATTCAATGGTCAAATCAATGTCACAACCCAACATTGATTAAATGTTGCCAAAAAGCATGTTGTTTCAATGTTGTATTCATTTCATAAGATATTGGTTGGGAAATGACCAAAATTCAATGGTCAAAGCAAGTTATTTCAACATTGTATTTGTGTTGTAGAATATTGGTTGGGAAACTGCCAAAATGTCAATGGTCAAATCAAAGTCACAACCCAACATTGAGTAAACGTCGCCAAAAAGCATGTTGTTTCAATGTCGTATTCATCCATTTTCTACCGCTTGTGTTTTAGGATATTGGTTGGGAAATTACCAAAAAATCAATGGTCAAATCAATGTCACAACCCAACATTGATTAAATGTCGCCAAAAATCATGTTGTTTCAACGTTGTATTCGTGTTGTAGGATATTGGTTGGGAAATGACCAAAAATCAATGGTCAAATCAACGTCACAACCCAACATTGATTAAATGCCGCAAAAATGCATGTTGTTTCAACGTTGTATTCATCCATCCATCCATTTTCTAACGCTTGTGTTGTAGAATATCGGTTGGGAAATGACCAAAAGTCAACGGTCAAATCAAAGTCACAAACTGACATTGAATAAACATCGTCAAAAAGCACGTTGTTTCAACGTTGTATGTGTGTTGTAGGATATTGGTTGAGAAATGACCAAAATTCAATGGTCAAATCAACGTCAGAACCCAACATTGATTAAATGTCGCCAAAATGCATGTTGTTTCAAAGTTGTATTCATCCATCCATCCATTTTTTACCGCTTGTGTTGTAGGATATTGGTTGGGAAATTACCAAAATTCAATGGTCAAATCAACGTCACATCCCAACATTGATTAAATGTTGCCAAAAAGCATATTGTTTCAATGTTGTATTCATTTTGTAAGATATTGGTTGGGAAATGACCAAAATTCAATGGTCAAAGCAAGTTATTTCAACATTGTATTTGTGTTGTAGGATATTGGTTGAGAAACTACCAAAATGTCAAAGGTCAAATCAAAGTCACAACCCAACATTGAGTAAACGTCGCCAAAAAGCATGTTGTTTCAATGTCGTATTCATCCATTTTCTACCGCTTGTGTTTTAGGATATTGGTTGGGAAATTACCAAAACATCAATGGTCAAATCAATGCCACAACCCAACATTGATTAAATGTCGCCAAAAAGGATGTTGTTTCAACGTTGTATTCGTGTTGTAGGATATTGGTTGGGAAATGACCAAAAATCAAAGGTCAAATCCACGTCACAACCCAACATTGATTAAATGTCGCCAAAAAGCATGTTGTTTCAACGTTGTATTCGTGTTGTAGGATATTGGTTGGGAAATTACCAAAAATTCAATGGTCAAATCAATGTCACAACCCAACATTGATTAAATGTCACCAAAAATCATGTTGTTTCAACGTTGTATTCGTGTTGTAGGATATTGGTTGGGAAATGACCAAAATTCAATGGTCAAATTAACGTCACAAACCCGACGTCGATTAAACGTCGCCAAAAATCATGTTGTTTCAACGTTGTATTCGTGTTGTAGGATATTGGTTGGGAAATGACCATATTTCAACGGTCAAAGCATGTTATTTCAACATTGTATTTGTGCTGTAGGATTTTGGTTGGGAAACTACCAACACTCAATGGTCAAATTAACGTCACAACTCAACATTGTTTAAATGCCGCCAAAAAGCATGTTGTTTCAACGTTGTATTCATCCATCCATCCATTTTCTACTGCTTGTGTTGTAGGATATTGGTTGGGAAACTACCAACACTGAATGGTCAAATCAACGTCACAACCCAACATTGATTAAATGCCGCCAAAAGTATGTTGTTTCAACGTTGTATTCTTGTTGAAGGATATTGGTTGGGAAATGACCAAAAGTCAATGGTCAAATCAAAGTCACAAACTGACATTGAGTAAACATCCTCAACAAACATGTTGTTTCAACGTAGTATGTAGAATATCAGTTGGGAAATGACCAAAATTCAAAGGTCAAATGAAAGTCAGAACCCAACAGTGATTAAACGTCGTCAAAAGCATGTTGTTTCAACGTTGTATTTGTGTTGTAAACTATCCATCCATCCATTTTCTACCGCTTGTCCCTATCAGGGTCTGGGGGGTGTTGTAGACTATTGGTTGGGAAATAACCAAAATTCAAAGGTCAAATCAAAGCCAGAACCCGACATTGAACAAACATTGTCAAAAAGCATGTTGTTTCAACATTGTATTTGTGTTGTAAACTATCCATCCATCCATTTTCTACCGCTTGTCCCTATCAGGGTCTGCGGGGTGTTGTAGACTATTGGTTGGGAAATAACCAAAATTCAAAGGTCAAATCAAAGCCAGAACCCGACATTGAATAAACCTTGTCAAAAAGCATGTTGTTTCAACATTGTATTTGTGTTGTAAACTATCCATCCATCCATTTGCTACCGCTTGTCCCTATCAGGGTCTGGGGGGTGTTGTAGACTATTGGTTGGGAAATAACCAAAATTCAATGGTCAAATCAAACCAGAACCCGTCATTGAATAAACGTTGTCAAAAAGCATGTTGTTTCAACATTGTATTTGTGTTGTAAACTATCCATCCATCCATTTTCTACCGCTTGTCCCTATCAGGGTCTGGGGGTTTTGTAAAATATTGGTTGGGAAATAACCAAAATTCAAAGGTCAAATCAAAGCCAGAACCCGGCATTGAATAAACCTTGTCAAAAAGCATGTTGTTCCAACGTTATGTTTGAGCTCCTCAACGCCAGGACCTAATTTAACGAGTTTTCAACGTTGTTTTGATGTCTTGTGCCTGCAGGGAAGTGTAAAACGATGGAAAAATGCCTGATGTTTATTGAATATCACAGACTTGTAATCGCAACATACAGCTTGTATTGCAGTGTAGTTTAACTGTCCTTTGAAAAGAACTCAACTCACAGTCGGTATTGTCTAGAAAAGCCGTGTTTAAAATGTGAATATTTAGTGTGAGCAACATTGCTTGGGCATCTTGAAGGTGGCGGAGCTCTTAATCACGTTGGAAAACTGCCTCGTGGCCCCAGTTTCTCATTGGCGGGAGAATCATGCAATGATTCAGAATGCCACAGTTAACAGCTTGGAATTTTACAGAAATTAACTTCAGCATATCTGTGGGATTTTTTGTCAATATCTCACTGGTGGTTGACTGCATGTTGGATGAGGGGCCCTGTTGGCCCTAAATTTTTGCTGTCTTGTATAGGAAGTTAAATAAATGGTTAATGATGTGACCGGGTGAATCTATATAATGTTTATGAAGTTTATTTTCAACCAAGTCTAGAGAAAAATGACCGCAATGACTTCATGATAAACACTTAAACACGGTAACATTTTCAAAAGATAAATCATTGTAATTTTACAGAGGATGGGGCGTGGTTTCATTTACAATCTGGAACACCCCCCCCCCCCCCCCCAAAAATTAACAGCTTGCAGATAGACACAAAAAAACGGGTATTAAAAGTGCTGTAAAGCCCGAGTACCGAATGTGGAACGGTACTCTGGCGCCATTTAGTGGCACGCCAAAGAGAAAATAACCGTAAATTCTGAAAGCCGCTACGTTGTTCCTACTCTTTGAACCCTGCGGCTTATGAGATAGAGCGGCTAATTTATGGATTTTTCTACGCTTGCGGCCATAGTAAAAATAAATTTATAACAAAAATCAAGCAAAAACACAAATAGGGTGTTTTGTTGCGTTTGCTATGGCGCCATCTTTTGAACGAGTTCGCTCACCGCAGGGGCTGCAGTGTCCTTCAAAATCCCGGCAGTGTTTTTTTTTTTTTTGTCAAGCCATCCATAGTGTTTCTACTCGTATGGATTCTCCATTCATCACTCCAAGCAACGTTTATAAGTTTTACAATATAACTAAAACTGTTTATACTTACTAAACCGTACCATGTGTGGTATCTGTGGGAGTTTTTTCATGCACATTTGTACGTGCTATCGTAATGTAATGACGCTATCGTCGTTAGCATTAACTAATACGCTAACACCTTTACAAGTGTCTGTGTTAGTAATATTAACTTATAACGGCATTCTTTGTGTATCGCTTCGGTTTCACAAACACCTAATTAATACCACCAAGACGTCACCGTGGAGTTTTGGAGTCTGTTTAGCTGATTGGAGAGCTAGCTTCCGCAGCTAGTGGGTCCATGACGATGACTTCTGTTTTGTTTGATCTCCCGTTTTACTGCCGTGTTACAGACACCATTTGGAAATAATTAAGGTATGTAAATAGAACATTGACATGTTTTTTTCTGTGTAAATTACTCATTTGTACAATGTATTTATAGTCCGGTGCAGCAAATATATGAAAAAAAAAAGTCTTCTAAAATGTAGTGGGTGAGGCTTATATCCCGGTGCGCGCTATAGTCCTGAAAATATGGTAAATATTACCATATACTATACTGTGAACTTTTAGGTACAATTTTATTTAAGCTTTAAAAACTGTATGTTGATATTCATTTTCGTACAATCATTATTTCACTTGTATTTTTATTCATTATTTAGGTACAATGTTTTATTTTCCTATATTCAAACAAAATGTTACCGTTAGGACACGATAAGTCTTTATTGTCATTGCACAAGTACAACGAAACTTAGTTTTCAGCACAAACCCGTTCAAGATTAGACAAACAAACAGTGTACAGGGTTACAGAACAGGAACGCTGATGGGTCGCCACAAGGCGCCCCGTAAAATATGGGAAAAAGGTAAACGCTGGGGAAGGATGAGTAAAAAAATACAATCTAGACTGGGCTCCTAAGGGGGGAGTGGGAAAAAAAACTCCATAAAAGATCAACGGAACTTTGTTTTCGGCACAAACCCGTTCAAGATTAGACAAACAAACAGTGTACAGGGTTACAGAACAGGTACGCTGATGGGTCGCCACAAGGCGCCCCGTAAAAGATGGGAAAAAAGGTAAAAAATGGGGGAGGATGAGTAAAAAAATACAATCTAGACTGGGCTCCTAAGGGGGCCCAGTCTGGAGTGGGAAAAAATACATATACATATTACGACGTACATCTCGAGATATCTAGCAACAGAGGGGAGGGAGTGGGGGGGCCATGGTGGCAGGCTGCAGCTCTTCAGGCGCTGCCCATCCGTCCACCACCCCTATAGGATTTGCGTCAAGGGCGTTGGATATGTGTGTGTGGCGTATATTTTTTTTGTGGTATGTATGTGTGTAAGCCTGCAGTGTGTCTCTGTTCCACGGCCTTGATATTGTGCAGCAGATAGTCAGTCCAAAGTCCATGAGAGACAAGAAGGGAGTTTGTTGTGTCCTTCGGGAGAGTCTCAAAGCCAGGGAAGCGATCCGAGTTAGAATGTTTTGTATGCGAGTGAAAATAAAATTTGCTTTTCACTCTAAGTTGTCTACGACTGGTCCTCAAAATTCTGCCATTCAAACTGCGTGCAATGTTACATTGGCCAAAAATATTAAATATACTTGTTAAATAAAAGCTCTGCTTACTTAGGCCTACTATGCAAGTGTGTTTATAATGTTGGTCATTATGGTGGTACTCGGAGAGCCGAGTGTTTTCTAAGGTGGTGTTTGGTGAAAACATGTTTGTGAACCACTTCAATATGTATTATCTAGACCACAAGGACATATGTTGAATGTGGATTAAATCGACATAGATGCCCTTGAAATACTGGTGGTGACCTTTTTGCAAAGCGTTGAATGTAACAACTCTTGTAGCGTTGTTTCCTATAATGCACCCGCAGTGACGAAAGATCGACAAAGAGTAAAGATTCACAAGCTCTAGCCGAATATTTGCTTAAAGGGGTCATACTATGATTTATTCTCCACATTTAAAAGACTTCCTTGTGGTCTACACATAACAACGTAATGGTGGTTCTTTGGTCAAAATGTTGCATAAGTTAGAACTATATGCCACTTTGTATTAGAAATGGCAACGGCGGAGGATGCACGTGCATGTACGAACCAGTCAGCCCCACAACAGGAGGGTAGAGAAAAAGAAGGAGCTTATTGACTACAGTGGCGGACTTGGGCAACGTCCTTTAGCACCAAATATGGATAACGTCACACCTGGGGAAAAACGACACCAAGTGGGAAAATTCCAAACGGCTCGTTTCCCGGAAGTATGAAATAAGAAAATATTGTTTTATAAATATCTCCGCCATGTCTTCATGGTTTTATTTACAAATTGCGTGACTTAAACGGATCCCAAAAAAAAATATATATATATATATGTTTAGGTAACACAATGTCAATAATCTTGTGAGCGTTGCTTGGATGCACTCACAAGGAAGCATGAAACAAACAAAAACCGACCACGAAGCATCAGTCCCTAAAGTAGAACGATCCAGCGCTGAAAGAGGGACCCAGGTGGA
>NC_084743.1:15348311-15398311 GCF_033978785.1 Entelurus aequoreus
TATGTAGACCACAAGGAAGTCTTTTACATTCAGATAAAAATCTTAAAAATATGAGTCCTTTAATGCGCCTTATAATCCGGTGCGCCTTATATATGAAAAAAAGATTGAAAAGAGACCATTGCCCCCTATGGTCCTGAAAATACGGTATGTATTAAATTATGTTAAGTTTATCAATACAGCTTGTGGAAGTCGCTTCTCGACGTGCCGTTTAAATCAAGTTTGTAATGTTCATATAATAAGTCAACAATCTTTTCAGATGTTTTCTCTCTCCAGTCTCTCCCACCTCCTTCCTCCACTGGCCGCTCACTATTAAAGACAACAGATGATTAGATTACCACGTACCACCTGTGAAATCTAATCACCTGCCAGCTGTGTCTCGCCGTCAGCACATGCCCCGCCCCTATCCGATGGTGCTCCGCCCTCAACACCATCGACAGAGGCGGTGACCTTTGCTCCTGCAGGGGCGCTGATCACACTCTCCCTCCACACAGCTATATACGTACATACTATACATAGGTTATAGTCCATGTGTTTTTACATTAGTTATTCATGTTACACATAATTAGGTAATACATTCATTAAAGTAACAATGAGGAGCCACTTGGGAGACGAAATTTTAGTGAGCCGAGTCAGAAGAGACGGAATTCCTATCCCGACGATAAAGTTTCAAACTACAGGCTTTATAAACCTTTAAAGTTTAGTTCTATCTAAGGAGTAATGGCATTGAAGGGGACGTCTTTAAGAAACAGTTCAGACCAAAGAATGTAATGTCAGGCTGGTAACTGTAGAGCCGCATATTTATGGCCCGAGCACTCATAAAGTGCTTTGAGTCAGCCACCCCAAACTCCGTTGTGCATGCCCAGAGGACTACGACAATGTGCGTATTGTATGCATGGAGCATCTCCTATAAAAACTGAAGACTAATGAAAAGTTGCCTCACAAGAAAATGCGTGAAACGGACAAAAAAAACAACAACCATTGAACGCCACGGCAATAACGTCAACAATCCATCCAGCATGCAATGATATTTGCTTTATTGTACCTCTACTTGAATCCTATCAAGTAACCCACTTCTAAAAAAAATATTATGTCGATAAAACGTTTTTTTGCTGTCATTTTTGACGGTGGTGGTGAGGTCGGTTAAGTGTTATTGTTGTCATGATAGAACTGAAAATGAGATTCCAGCACATTGCTGTAGATTACAGAGTATGTGGTAGTTTCTACTGCAGAGCTATTTAACTGGCAGCCCCGAGGCATGCGGGGGCATATTCGGCCAGAAAGTTCAGTTCCAAAAAACTTGAAAGAGACTGACATTTTTGCATTAGACTCCTAAAGATACTGGAACCCTGTCATGTTGATGATCTTTGACCAGCTTCGCTTTGCAGTAGGCCCTTAAAAACTAAATTTCTTCTGTATTTCGTACATAACTTCAACAAAACAAATAGGCAATAATCAAATGTATACTGCAAAGGATGCTGGTCCTCAGAAATATACAAAATCATTGAAGTAGTGAAGGGAGAAGTCCTTATCCTTCTGGAAATGTGCCCTCCAAAACTATTTAGTTTCCGTTCCAAAAACTTGAAAGAGACCGACATTTTTGCATTAGACTCCTAAAGATACTGGAACCCTGTCATGTTGATGATCTTTGACCAGCTTCACTTTGCAGTAGGCCCTTAAAAACAACATTTCTTCTGAATTTCGTACATAACTTCAACAAAACAAATAGACAATAATCAAATGGCCAGAAAGTTCAATTCCAAAAACTTGGAAAATAATGACATTTTTGCATTAGATTCCTAAAGACACTGAAACCCTGTCATTTTGATGATCTTTAACCAGCTTATCTTTGCAGTAGGCACATACAAACTAAATTTCTTCTGTATTTCGTACATAACTTCAACAAAACAAATAGGCAATAATCAAATGTATACTGCAAAGGATGCTGGTCCTCAGAAATATACAAAATCATTGAAATAGTGAAGGGAGAAGTCCTTATCCTTCTAGAAATGTGCCCTCCAAGACTATTTAGTTGGGTAGCCCTGATTTACTCTACGTTCTGTACTCTATATAGTATACTAGATGAAGCAATTCTTGAATGCTCCAATGCTGAAGTTGAACTGAAATCCTGGAATTTTTTTTGGAATTGTTGAAGTAGAGCACATAACTTCAACAAAATAAATAGGCAATAATCAAATGTATACTGCAAAGGATGCTGGTTCTCGGAAATATACAAAATCCTTGAAATAGTGAAGGGAGAAGTTAAGAGGCTGTCTTTGTTGCACCAAGAGAAAGGCTTGGAAAATTCCATTGTGCACGATGGGAGGAGACGGGAGGGGCGTTATCTATTGTGATCCAAGACTTGCCCAAGCTCGATCCAGGACCAGCCCAAGCCCGAGGCATCTTTTCCTTTTGTGTTAATGTGACCGAAAACAATGGCTGTTTACATACCCCCCATTCCTTTAGAAACAGCTGTTGTTGTGTAAACAGGGAATATCCAAATAAAAGAGGAGACGTAAACCTTTTTTCGTCAGAGCGTGCAGGAAATTGTGCAAGAGTACGGACCAGACATTTCTCCTCAAATTGAGCCAAATTGAATTCTCTCTCTGTTTATTTCCTTGCTTCTTGTCTTGTTTAATAGATGTCATCAGTGTTTGAACCTGACATTATCCCTAAACACATATCAGTAAACATTATATCACACTTGGCTCTTTTGCTTTGACTCTCTCTCAGGTTCAAACAGATGCCAATGCAATAGTTTTCCTAGTTTCAAGGATATAACAATATGAATTATTGGTGAATCATAATGCAGGGGAGTTATACCCACATGACAGCTTGTTGCCATATTGCCAACTTTTATTACAACCTGTGTGGGCTTGTGTGTAGCATAGGACAAGGGTAAGGGCTACAAATCCCTTCTATAATTCATTTATAGTACTATTAATAATACAGTATATGGTGCTAAGGGAGGGTAAATGTTCTAAATTATTCATGTCTCTTTTGTCCAAGTGTTGGTATTTTATTTTGTTTTTTCAAAAAAGAAAATAGTGACTGCGTTTGACTGGCGAGCAGTAAAGGGGGTACCCCGACTCTTGCCTAAAGTCAACTGGGACACCCCCGACCCTAATGACGGTTTGCGGTGTAGAAATGAATGAATGAAAGCAAAAATGTTTTGAATTCTGTTGTTCGGAGTAACACTGACCAATTATTGAATGATCTCAAAGAACTAAACTGATCGTACAAAAGTTAAGAAAACACTTCTGCAATATCTCATATCCCTTGGGGAGGTAGTACAGTTTCAAAGAAACGTAAACCAGTGTAAATCCCGGACTATATGCCGCTACTTTTTTTCCTACGCTTTGAATACTGCGGCTTAAAAAAGATGCTGCTAATTTATGGACTTTTCTTCGCTGACGGCCATAATGCAAATAGTTTTCATTAAACACACAATAATACACTGAAATGGTGTTTTATTGTTTGTGCTATGGCGCCAGATTTTGGATAAGTTTGCTATGGATTCTTCGTTCATCACTCCAAGCAACATTTTTAAGTTTTACAATATAACTAAAACAATTCTTACTTACTAAACCGTCCCATGCGGGATGTCTGTAGGAGTGTTTTCATACATATTTGTATGTGCTGTTGTAGTGTCATAAAGTTAGCGTTATTAGCATTCGCTAATATGCTACCACGTTTACGAGTGTCTGTGTTATTAATATTAACTTACAAAGGCATTCTGTTCAACGTATTCACAAATTCATCAGTAAATTCACAAAAACCTCACCGTGGAGTTATTGAGTCTTTTTAGCTGATTGGAGACCGCGATAACGACTTGTGTTTTGTTTGATCAGCCGTTTAACTGCCGTGTTTGGAAAAAACTAAAGCATTTAAAAAAAAACATTTACAAAATCTTTCTGTGTAAATAATTCATTTCACAACGTATATATCTGCGTTTTATAATCCGGTGCGGCTAATATATGGAAAAACGTTTTTTTTCCTAAAATTTAGTGGGTGTGGCTTTCATACCGGTGCGCTCTATAGTTTGGAAACTTTGCTGTATATTGAATCAAAACAGCAAAAAAACAATCTTGTTCTCATAGAAAGAAATACAGTTTATATAAGCTCAAAGAAAAATATGAATAATCAGTGAGAAAGTTCAGTTTTATAAAACAGTTAAACTCCATAGGGATGTTTTTTTGTATTCCTTTTCCAAGCTGAATGTGGCTAATTTGCATAATTGTGTGACTACTTCCAAAAGCATTCACACAAAATTCCCAGATTTCCCAGAATTCCAGGTTTTCTGGGACATTCAAAATTAATTGGACATTTTTCAAGCTTCGACCATTCCACCATCAACCTATTCAAACCATTCCACCGTCAACATATTTCACTCAGCCTGCACATTCAAGTTCCAAAAAATTCCAGGAATTCCCAGATTTCACTTTTTTTCAAACACTTTTTTGACCCTTTTTTCTAGCGACTACTCCTTCCATATTTTTCAACCCACTTCAATCGTTCCACCGTCCAAACATTCCTCTTAATCAGGAAAAAAAAACTAAGTGTTTTTTTTATCTGGAAAAATTCCTAGTTTTCCCGAAATTCCAGGAATTCCTTAATACCCGTTCTCAATTAAAAAAATGTACTACTTCAACATTTCTTGACCAATTTGAAACATTCCAAAACCAGCCATTTGAACTCATTCAGTAAATTCAAGTGTTTTTAAATGTTCTCAAAAAATTCCCGCTTTTCCCGAAATTCCTATTGAAATGAATGGGACATTTTTGAAAGTTCCACAATTCCCACATTGTTTATCCGATTCGAACCGTTCCAACTCTAAAAAATTCAACCTGTTCAAAATCCGGTGCTCTCTTTCAACAATTGAACAAAAATTCCCGGATTTCCAGGAATTCCCAGTTTTCAGAGACATTTTCCCCATTCAAAATTAATTGTCCATTTTTTAAACTTCCACAATTCGCACATTTTTCAACCGATTCAAACCATTCCAACATCAACACATTCAATTCATCCAACTAACACTTTCCCAAGTTCCAAACCAAATTCAGTTTTTCCGTGAAATTCAAAGTCTTTAACGTTCAAACCATTCTGACATTCAAACTATTCTTACATTCATACTACATTCTGTCAGCATTTTAGTTCAACTTCAGCATTGGAGCATTCACACCCAATTCCTTCAGGAATTGCCTCATCTCGTTATGTATGTTTTTCTATTAAAAAAACACACATTTATATCAAAGAACAGAGGATATATTTGTGAATACAAAAGCCCGAATCACCATACAAATATTAAATGTAACACAACATACATTTCCATCCTATAGACAGAGTAGTAATAAAATGAACACCAAGCTATAGAACGTACCTTTTGCTCACAACGAGTCCACCGTTCATTTTCAGGCAGGTAACTTTCCGAATTTGGACACCCGTAGTACAGGGAGATGTTTCATTCCAGAGGCTTGTTTGATTGAAGTCCAAAAAGGGATCCGCCATGCAGGGCCCCCATGCCGAGGCCTCCCAGTAAAACACCAGGCAAGGGTGGTCATTGCAAACTCTCCACTCCTCCAAAGCCGGAGGTCCTGGACACGTTTTCCCATCTGAAAAAAATATATATTACGCTTCAGAAAAAGGGAATGCGTTTGAAGTCTCCTGATATGTAGAAGAGATCCAGGTAGAGCCCTAAGTCTATTTGCTTGCGTCCTATTTCAGTATTTTCTGTCAGCCTATACCTTATCGTAACTCTTGAAGTGATGGCCCATAATGCATTGCCTTACCTTTTCCCGGAAGCGCCAACACAGTGCGTGTGCGGCTTTGTCGGCCGTCTGCGGTTTTTGAGGCACAACTGTGTGTGCAGGGGGACCAGACGGACCAGACGCTGAGAACACAGTCTGCATGACAGGCCACCTCGCAAGGCGCTTGGGTCGGGGGAGGGTCTCCCCCACAGTAACTCGTGGGCACGTCCTCACCTGGGGAAACCGGAAGTATCAACTATGTGAGATTCGGGGTATCCATTTTAAAGCACCAAACGTTTTAATCAAATTCCTCCCCCTAACTCTTTATATAATTTTTACGAGGCAAATAAAAGTGAAATTAAGATGACATTTTTACTAACTCGTCTCGTTAAGTGTGTTTATTTCAAGGCTCGTTGGTTTGCCAATGTAGTTAAAAAGATGACCCATTTTACTACATACATTATTACGTTGGGTTTAAGTGTAAGCCACCTGGTTCAGTCCCTGCTTTTTATATTCCGACCGGGTCTCGAACCTACAACTTTCGGCATTAGAGACAAATATGCTAGCTACCGAGCTGGCCTCTGTTACTGGCGTATCAATAAAAATAATAATTTGAAATAATCACAATTCTTATCTGTAACGATCCTTAAGCGATTTAAAAAAATTATAATCTAAACTCGATTTTTATACATTAAAAAAATTAATTGAATCTGTCCTTTACAGCCAATCAGGCAAATCTGCTGTACAGATTTTCTTTAGAAAAGAAACATGTTGGATATATCGCTTGTTGCCTTATTGTATTTGACTTTACGAAATGTTTGGGTAGAATTTTATTTAAAAGAAACTAACCGATTAAATGTTTGGGTACAATTTAATAACAAATAACTGTTTTCTTTTAAGTGATATAGAAATGTATCAGAGCTGTTTATCTATTTTATCGAGGAATGTAGTTAATCATAAAAATAGCACCCAAATGTTATTAAAAAAAGTATTGATTTTGAATCGAGAATCGCTTTGAATCGGGAATTATTCTGAATCAAATCGTTAATCCCAAGAATCAAATCTATCGTGAGGTGCCCAAAGATTCACAGCCCTATCCATTGCACTCACCCTCATCCGGGTCACGGCACCACAGTAACCCGCCTGGTTCTGTTCCTGCTATTTATGTTCCGCCCGGGACTTAAACCTGAGACGTTCGGCATGAGAGACAAATATGAGAGCTACCAAGCTAAAAGCCCGGGCTATGAACCTGATAGCTAGCACTGCTCTTGAGGTTGTCAGGGAGTGAGGTTTACCAACATACACATGGCCGAGCCACACCGGCTGGCCTCCCTTTGTAGGAATATCAAAAAATATATATATCTATTCGAATCAATCACAATTCTTATTTGTAACGATCCTTAATCAATTTTCATAAAATCGATGAATAATTTATTTTTTTATTTTATTTTAAATATGTCCTTTTCAGGTGTATCATATTGTTGATGTAGATAATCATATCTGCTGTATAGATTTACTTGAGAAAAGATACATTTTGAATTGTTGAATCGTTTTGAATCTGGAATCGATTCTGAATCAAATTGTTAAACCCAAGAATCGAATCGAATCAGAATCAAGAGGTGCCCAAAGATTCACAGTCCTATTCATTACACTCACCCTCATCCGGGTCACGGCACCCACCTGGTTCTGCCCCTGCTAATTATGTTACGCTCGGGACTTGAACCTGACACGTTCCATCCAAATGTGCCCGGGCAATCAACCCAAAAGCCAACACTGCTCTTGAGGCTATCAGAGAGAGAGGTTTACCAACATACACATGGCCCGGCCACATTGACTGGCCTCCGTTACACTGACACCCCTAAACTTCACTCTCATCCGGGTCACGGCACCACTTTAACCACCCTGGTTCAGTTCCTGCTTTTTCTGTTCGGCACGGGTCTCGAATCTGGGACGTTTGGCGTGTTAGCTACCGAGCTAATAACCCGATAGCCAGCACTGCTTTTGAGGTTGTCAAGAAAATGAGCTTTGTTATACTCACCCTCATTCGGGTCACGGCACCGCTGTAACCGGCCTGGTTTAGTCCCTGCTTTTTCTGTTCCACTCGAGACTCAAACCTGGGACAAGCGTGCCAGCTAAAAGCCCGGTTGTCAGGGAGTGAGGTTTACCACCGTACACATGGCTGAGCCACACCAGCTGGCCTCGTTATACTCACCCTCATCCGGGTCACGGCACCACTGTAACCGGCCTGGTTCAGTCCCTGCTTTTTCTGTTCCACTCGGGACTCAAACCTGAGACAAGCCCGCTAGCTAAAAGCCCGGACTATCAACCCTCCATAGCCAGCAGCGCTCTTGAGGTTGTCAGGGAGTGAGGTTTACCACCGTACACATGGCCGAGCCACACCAGCTGACCTCGTTATACTCACCCTAATCCGGGTCACGGCACAACTGTAACCGGCCCGGTTCAGTCCCTGCTTTTTCTGTCCAACTCTGGACTCAAACCTGAGACAAGCCCGCTAGCTAAAAGCCCGGACTATCAACCCTACATAGCCAGCAGCGCTCTTGAGGTTGTCAGGGAGTGGGGTTTACCACCGTACACATGGCCGAGCCACACCGGCTGACCTCGTTATACTCACCCTCATCCGAGTCACGGCACTACTGTAACCGGCCTGGTTCAGTCCCTGCTTTTTCTGTCCAACTCTGGACTCAAACCTGGGACAAGCGTGCTAGCTTAAAGCCCGGACAATCAACCCTCCAGAGCCAGCACCGCCACAGAGTGGCCTCCGTTACATAAGATCAGAATTTCACAAATAGTTATAAGTAAGAGGAAGCCAGTTCATGGAAAATAAGGCACTTTTGGATCGCTTGAGGCTGTTTCAAGGAATGTGCATGAAGTTGTGTGGATTTGCTATCCCATCAACAGCAATAGTACGGTATCTCGCAACCAATTTATTATGTTGAAATTACAACAAAACAAGCAATTACTGTATCACAGTCCTGGGAACACTGTCAACCGGGAAACATTACCATCAAAAGTCATAACTTTGTGTGTGTGTGTGTGTGTAATGGAAAGGGACAACATAAGAGGGGGGCTCTGCAAATAGACGGCTGCCCCAGGGTCCTATTGCATTATTAATACGGGGATTGGTAGTTGTGCCTCTTGCTCGGATAATAGCGCCACTACCTGCGTTCTATTGAAAAGGATTTCTATTCCGCTCAGCCACCCGCCAAAAGATCTTTTCCACTGTTATTACTAAAGTAGTTATGGGAAAAAAACACAAGCTCTCACCTTTGCCTGCATGCAAATAATCGCTTCCACTCCCCACAGGCGGCTTTTTAGACTAAGCTTGTTGGACAAAATAATAGAGCACTTTGAAAAGAACCGCGGTTACGATCAAATGGGGTCTCGGAGAAACTATCGAGGGTCACGCGTCAACTTTTTAAAACATTCTGTAGACCTGTGACCTCAGCGCAGTCAATCCTCATACTGGGACTGGCACAGTCAAATGTTGAAGAGCTCACTTTGCATGATTGTCTCAAATTAGTAAAAAGGATGTTACATGATATGGAAGCCAAGCTGAACTTTGGCTATGGTTCTGCTCGAAGAAAATTTACACATAGAATGCACCCTCTCTTTTCTACCTTTGCAAATACACACACATTCTATATCATTTCGGTTCGGAGGAAGAAGTACCAGGTGCGGGGAGCGAGAGTGGACAAGAGTGAACTCTCAGTTTTGTTCTCCCCCAAGTCGGTGCAGCCAAGGAAGACAAAAGCATATGTGGAGGGCGACCATTTTAGAGATTAAGCGGGACTTTAGACGGCTCTGTTCTCTCTCCAGCGCTATAATTGCTATTGTTTGACCTTGCTCTTTTGTACAGAATGAATTGTTAATCTTCAATTCTAGTCACCTCTCTTAACGAAAACATCTGGGTCGACTCTTCCCTCTGTTGCGCGCGACCGGTCTTCCTCTCAGGAAATAAAACACACTGGTCAATCCCAAATTCTTTTGGATGACATATATGTTGAGTAAGAAGGACCATTGATTGATTGATTGAAACTTTTATTAGTAGATTGCACATCCATCCATCCATCCATCCATCCATCCATCTTCTTCCGCTTATCTGAGGTCGGGTCGCGGGGCAGCAGCCTAAGAAGGGAAGCCCAGACTTCCCTCTCCCCAGCCACTTCGTCCAGCTCCTCCCGGGAGATCCCGAGGCGTTCCCAGGCCAGCCGGGAGACATAGTCTTCCCAACGTGTCCTGGGTCTTCCCAGTGGCCTCTACCGGTCGGACGTGCCCTAAACACCTCCCTAGGGAGGCGTTCGGGTGGCATCCTGACCAGATGCCCGAACCACCTAATCTGGCTCCTCTCGATGTGGAGGAGCAGCGGCTTTACTTTGAGCTCCTCCCGGATGACAGAGCTTCTCACCCTATCTCTAAGAGAGAGCCCCGCCACCCGGCGGAGGAAACTCATTTTGGCCGCTTGTACCCGTGATCTTGTCCTTTCGGTCATAAACCAAAGCTCATGACCACAGGTGAGGATGGGAACGTAGATCGAACGGTTAATTGAGAGCTTTGCCTTCCGGCTCAGCTCCTTATTCACCACAACGGATCGATACAGCGTCTGCATTACGGAAGACGCCGCACCGATCCGCCTGTCGATCTCATGATCCACTCTTCCCTCACAGGTGAACAAGACTCCGAGGTACTTAAACTCCTCCACTTGGGGCTGGGTCTCCTCCCCAACCCGGAGATGGCACTCCACCCTTTTCCGGGCGAGAACCATGGACTCGGACTTGGAGGTGCCGATTCTCATCATAGTAGATTGCACAGTACAGTACATATTCCGTACAATTGACCACTAAATGGTAACACCCGAATACGTTTTTCAACATGTTTAAGTCGGGGTCCACGTTAATCAATTCATGGTAACCACCGAGACGGAATAGTACTTGGCCAAGTTTTACTAAAGCTTTAGGAGACCAGCCCTTACAATGCGACAATAGCATCCACAGGAAGAGGTCTAAACCCAAACAAAAAGAAAGTCATAACATACTCCCAGAAAAGGGAGTATGTTATACCCCTACGCGGAAAGTACGGCGCCTTCAAGGTGAAACAAAGAGTTTACTAGCGGACGTAGGATAAAGACCCAAAGTGTTCAAATATTAGCTGCTTCCAACATGACTATGGATTAAGAAAGAACACTTAAAAATATAGCATTCTCACACCTCCTAAAAGGAGGGTCCCAATACCTCATAGCCAGCACGAGGACATGGGCAATAATAATGTGTCAAAAATATATTAATATATATTTCTCACTGGCACTCATTTAAGGCGGACACTCCCTTTCCCTCTCCCTTATTTCTCCTGTTTGCTTCTTTGTTTTGTCTCCTGTTTGCTCTTTGCACTGCTCTCTGTCCTCTCAACGAAATTGACAAGATCCCGGGTTTGGAGGAACCCGCCTGTCTTGACAGAACGGTTGTCGCTGGACAGACGACAGACTCTTGGGAGAAGAGGAGTGCCGCGTGCCTGGCGACCCTTTCAGTCGCGGATGTTGAAGACATCTGCCTATTCGGAATCATGATTAAAGAACATCTGCTGATTGGAATAAGCGTTGCCCTGGTGTATCGACACATTGGAAGATGGTGGCAGCCGTTCAGGGGACCCTAAAGCTTACTACAAATCATTGGCGAATGCGAGCAAAAATGTGGGCACTCAGACTTTTGCAATTTTGGTCTACATTGCAAACTTCACGACATCTGGAGACGCTGTCTGCTCTGATGGTGAAGTACGATGAATTTGAGGACCAGAAATAGACAATTAAAGTGGAAATGTAACATTTGTTTTTGCTCTCCCCAAAAACTAACATTCTAATCTAGATTGGTTTCCCGGGCTGCAAGCGACGTGGCAAGATCGCTCCTTCGAGACTCTCCCAGAGGACAGTGCAGTGAAGGTGCAACAGACTCCTTCTCTGTTTGTTTGTTTATTTTTGTTGGACTGACTGGCTGTGCTATCGCATTGGAGAGAGCACCTAGGTAGGGGAACGGAGACAGGCTGCAGGCTTACACAAACATATGCATCCACGAAAAGTACAAGCTACACAAACACACACGTGGTATGACAGAAAACAGAGCAGCGCCCCTAGTGGCTGGCAGCTTTGGGCCGGATGCCTGCCCCCTCAACCCCTCGTTGTAAGTCTTGAGTTGTATGTCGTAATATGTATATGTGCTTTTTTTGGGCCCCCCCAACAGGAGCCCAGTCTGAGATCGACTTTGTTTTTATAACTCGTCCTTCCCCAGCGTCTACCTTTTTCCCACCGTTTACGGGCGCCATAAGTGGAACTCATCAGTGTTCCTGTTCTGCTACCCTGTACAACAGGGGTCACCAACCTTTTTGAAACCAAGAGCTACTTCTTGAGTACTGATTAATGCGAAGGGCTACCAGTTTGACACACTTAAATAAATTGCCAGAAATAGCCAATTTGCTCAATTTACCTTTAACTCTATGTTATTACGATATTTACACTTAATTGAACGGTTTAAAAGAGGAGAAAACACGAAAAAATGACAATTCAATTTTGAAACATAGTTTTTCTTCAATTTCGACTCTTTAAAATTCAAAATTCAACCGAAAAAAAGAAGAGAAAAACAAGCTAACTTGAATCTTTTTGAAAAAATTAAAAAAATAATTCATGGAACATCATTAGTAATTTTTACTGATTAAGATTAATTTTAGAATTTTGATGACATGTTTTAAATAGGTTAAAATCCAATCTACACTTTGTTAGAATACATAACAAATTGGACCGAGCTATATTTCTAACAAAGACAAATCATTATTTCTTTTAGATTTTCCAGAACAAAAATTTTAAAAGAAATTCAAAAGACTTTGAAAAAAGATTTTAATTTGATTCTACAGATTTTCTAGATTTGCCAGAATATTTTTTTAAAAATTTAATCATAATAAGTTTGAAGAAATATTTCACAAATATTCTTCGTCGTAAAAACAGAAGCTAAAATGAAGAATTAAATTCAAATGTATTTATTATTCTTTACAATAAAAAAAATACATTTACTTGAGCATTGATTTAAATTGTCAGGAAAGAAGAGGAAGGAATTTAAAAGGTAAAAAGGTATATGTGTTTTTTCTCTAAAATTGTCTTTCTGAAAGTTATAAGAAGCAAAGTAAAAAAATGTATGAATTTATTTAAACAAGTGAAGACCAAGTCTAAAATATTTTCTTGGATTTTAAAAATATTTGAGTTTTGTCTCTCTTAGAATTAAAAATGTCGAGCAAAGCGAGACCAGCTTGCTAGTAAATAAATACAATTTAAAAAATAGAGACAGCTCACTGGTAAGTGCTGCTATTTGAGCTATTTTTAGAACAGGCCAGCGGGCTACTCATCTGGTCCTTACGGGCTACCTGGTGCCCGCGGGCACTGCGTTGGTGACCCCTGCTGTACAATGTGTGTCTAATCTTGAAAAATTACATTTCGTTGTACTTGTGCAATGACAATAAAGATCCAGCCATCCAAGAAAGTGAGACATAATGCTGAGACACTTCATAAACATCTGGATGGTGGTAAAGAAAAGTGGTTGGGCTGGAACATAAAGTGAATGTTTTAAAGAAGCAAAATGATGGAAAGGATCACATTGTTGTCAAGCGTCGCGTCGTGGAAGACGAAAAAGGTTGTGGTGATTTTAAAATGCAGACAAACCAGGTGGCGGCGTGCAGTAAAAAGGGTATTTATTGATTAAACAAAGAAGAGCAAGTGAAGTGCTCTGAGCGGACAGACTATGAGGGAAACACAACAAAAAGCTGGAACACAGCTAAACCACTTACAAGTAATGTGGAGCAGACGGCGTCCACAAAGTACGTGCGCACTTAATAATAATAATAATGGATTCGATTTTATATCGCGCTTTTCTATTGTTGGATACTCAAAGCGCTCACAGAGAAGTGAGAACCCATCATTCATTCACACCTGCTGGTGGTAAGCTACATTTGTAGCCACAGCTGCGCTGGGGTAGACTGACGGAAGCGAGGCTGCCAGTTTGCGCCTACGGCCCCTCCGACTACCACCTAACATTCATTCATCATTCATTCACCAGTGTGAGCGGCACCGGGGGCAAGGGTCAAGTGTCCTGCCCAAGGACACAACGGCAGCGGTTTGGATGTCAAGAGGCGGGGAGCGAACCTGCAACCCTCAGGTTTCTGGCACGGCCGCTCTACCCACTACACCATGCCGCCCTTGCACTTGAACGTCTATAGCAGGGGTGTTTAAAGTGCGGCCCGGGGGCCATTTACGGCCCGCAGCTAATTGTTTACCGGCCCGCCACACATTCTGCAAACATTGCAAAATTGATAATATTGCAAAAATTTAAAAAAACATTTTAAAAAAGTGGAATGAGGTGAAACCTAACAAGAACAAGTTGCAATGTTGACACAAAGCTGCCGTGCAGGCTGTTTTTTGTTCCTTTTGTCTTTATTTTTCTTTTTTTTGCCATTGTTAAATAAAAAAAAAAGACAAAAAATCTATGTTATAATGAATTATTACTTTAAAAATATCACTTTAAAATGTTTTATGTGGAACAAATATTGCATATATTGTGTGGTTGCCATATAAAAACATCAAAGTTTTATTTGACAAAAGAGCATAAAACAAACAAAATAATAGTTCAAATGTAAAATCGACAGATACATCTGAAGTTGATCTCGTAATTTAAGTGTTAAAAGTAAAAAAAAAACTAATAAAAATGTATCACTTTATGAGTGGGGGACCTTTTGGATCCCAAATATATTTAGTAGGATTTTATTTAACTTTTCACTGTGATTACTCAAAAATATTAAATAATTAAAATCAATGGTGTCCTGCTTTATTGATATTTTAAGGCTCTAATTACTAAATACTGCATATTTCAGTTTCACTATAAAAAACAAAGTTGTCTTTGACAGAAAAAGTTTTTTTTTTTTTACTTTATATCAACCTCAAGTTGATATAGAGATTTACTGGAAGCATTAAATAAAATAAAAAAAATAATAATTTGACTTATTTTTAACAGTTTAATGACTGAGACCCTTTATAGTCTCCGGGAGCCGTAAAGGCTAAAAAAAATAAAAAAAAATCCATATATTTTGTTAAGGTTTGAAAATGAAAAATATCAAAATGGCCCCCGCATGCTTACATTTTTCTGTGTACGGCCCTCAGTGGAAAAAGTTTGGACACCCCTGGTCTATAGTGACCAGTGAATAGTCAATAATCGCCCGACCAACCAATGGTGTCGCAAGCTCTACTTAAATAGTGCTAATTACAAACAAAAAACAGGTGAGGGGAAAACTGCTAGAACAGCTGCTGCAGGAAATGGAAAAATAGGAAGTGAAAAAAACACAAAATAGGAGCATCAGCCAGGAACTAAAACTACACCCAGAAACTCAAAACAAGACTCGGCGTGGTGTGACAAGCCGTGGCAATTATCTCTCAAATGATTCAGAAAGTGCAAAAGTATGTCCGTGTAAATAGCAGAGCAGATTACACCGAAGGAGGGCAGGATGCTGCTCCTGGAACAGAACCACAGGTGGCCAAGTTTTTGCAGTCACAGGGGGTGGATGTGACCGTCAACAACATGGATACATGCAGTGGGTCTGGGTGAGTGTTGGCCTCATCCCTCACTCACAGCGTGAGTGGAGAATGGGGGAAGAATGCAGTACTGAGCTGATGACAAGTCTAAAAGAGAAAGAGCTGATTCAATATTATCTGCTCACGAATGCCACCCGGTGGTTGTTTGAGCGCAATCCCACTCCTTAAAGGGGAACTGCAATTTTTGGGGGAATGTTGCCTATCATTCACAATCATTATGAAAGACACAGACCCGCAGACGTGAGCACATCACCTCTATATTAGCGTCCCTTCACTGGCTCCCTGTGCGTTACCGAATCAATTTTAAACTCCTTCTATTTGTTTTTAAATGTCTAAACAACCTCACTCCAACATATCTCTCCGACCTCCTTCAGCCTTACTGCCCCACCCGATCCCTAAGATCAGCCGATCAGATGCTACTGACGGTCCCTGACACAAGGCCGAAGCTTAGAGGTGACAGAGCTTTCGCCGCTGCTGCTCCCAAGCTCTGGAACGACCGACCTCTGAGTGTTAGACAGGCCTCCTCTCTTCCTGTTTTTAAATCTCTCTTAAAAACATACTTTTATTCCATGGCTTTTAACAGAGTGATATCCATCCTGCTATGGCGCCCCATAATATACCTGCTGTGAACCCGTTTTTATGTTTTTATGTTCTATTTATTTTAGTTATTTATTTTTTATCGTGCTCGGTTTGTGTTGTGTTGTGTTTTCTCAAGTCTCTTATTATCTTTTAACCTGCCCATTGTACAGCACTTTGGCTACCCCTGTGGTCAATTTTAAATGTGCTTTATAAATAAAGTTGATATGATTTGATTTCGGATGGCTTTTTTTATGCATTCTGAATATTAAATAAATGAACAAATAAAAGTCTGCTTACAGCAGAGCCGATGGTAGCTCCACTATTACGCCCATAAAATCTGATAAATAACCATTCAAAATACTCAATTTACATTTTGTGACTTGAATATGAACCACTATAAATAGTCCGTCTGCCCTAACGCAGACGGACTATTTATAGCGGCGATGTGATCACTTCTGCGTGCATCATCGAGTGGTCTGCTGTTTCCTCGCTTCCCTGCTCCCTGTAAGTTTATTCTAGATCATAAATCATGCATCTCACCTGAAAAATAGATGGCTGAGGATATAATTTGACAAGCTGGGACACTTTAACCGCCATTCAGAACCTGGACCTGGTGAGAATGACACGAAAAGCGCTTGTTTACCCCCCCACCCCGTTTCTTTGCTAGGATTATGAGTCATTCTTCACCTAAATGGGAATATATGAACATCCTAGCAGTCGGCATCCTGATTACAGCAGACCTTGTACAGTAAGTGTCATTTTATTATGTTTGTTGGCTCTCATAAAGTCTGGAGTGAGTAATAATCAGTGATGAAGAAAAAAAAAAGAAAATGTTTTTTTTAATTAATTTGTTGCATATGCTTAAAATGATCAAAATATGTAAATATTAAATATTATTATAAATGTGCCCATGTATATAAAAGCCTAACTGGATATTTTTATGGGCTGCATAGGCAGAATTGAACAGCTCTCGCAGGCTCCATTGCAAGCGGACTTTTGATCCAAGTTATTTAATATTTACAATGCTTACAAACAAAAATCCATCCGTCGACATGTTTTTCATTGTGATTGTGAATGATAGGCAAAATTCCCAAAAAAGAGCGGCTCCTCTCCAAGGCTTTAGTTACACGCAGGATTCTCACAGGAATGAGGCAAAATACACATTTAGCTTCTGTATATCATATTATCTAGCAGTAATATCCTCACATTTGCCATCATCATAGGGAAAAAAACAAAGTGGTCATGCTGAGGCAGGGAGTCAAACTGAAAGGAACAAACGTCTACATCAGGGGTCACCAACATTTTTGAAACCAAGAGCTACTTCTTGGGTACTGATTAATGCGAAGGGCTACCAGTTTAAAAACACTTAAATAAATTGCCAGAAATAGCCAATTTGCTCAATTTACCTTTAACTCTATGTTATTATTAATAATTAATGATATTTACACTTAATTGAACGGTTTAAAAGAGGAGAAAACACGAAAAAAATTACAATTACATTTTGAAACATAGTTTATCTTCAATTTCGACTCTTTAAAATTCAAAATTCAACCGAAAAAAAGAAGAGAAAAACTAGCTAATTCGTATCTTTTTGAAAAAATTAAAAAAATAATTTATGGAACATCATTAGTAATTTTTCCTGATTAATATTAATTTTAGAATTTTGATGACATGTTTTAAATAGGTTAAAATCCAATCTGCACTTTGTTAGAATATATAACAAATTGGACCAAGCTATATTTCTAACAAAGACAAATCATTATTTCTTCTAGATTTCCAGAACAAAAATTTTAAAAGAAATTCAAAAGACTTTGAAATAAGATTTATATTTGATTCTACAGATTTTCTAGATTTGCCAGAATATTTTTTTTGAATTTTAATCATAATAAGTTTGAAGAAATATTTCACAAATATTCTTCGTCGAAAAAACAGAAGCTAAAATTAAGAATTAAATTAAAATGTATTTATTATTCTTTACAATAAAAAAAATAAATTTACTTGAACATTGATTTAAATTGTCAGGAAAGAAGAGGAAGGAATTTAAAAGGTAAAAAGGTGTATGTGTTTAAAAATCCTAAAATCATTTTAAGGTTGTATTTTTTTCTCTAAAATTGTCTTTCAGAAAGTTATAAGAAGCAAAGTAAAAAAATTAATGAATTTATTTAAACAAGTGAAGACCAAGTCTTTAAAATATTTTCTTGGATTTTCAAATTCTATTTGAGTTTTGTCTCTCTTAGAATTAAAAATGTCGGGCAAAGCGAGACCAGCTTGCTAGTAAATAAATAAAATTTAAAAAATAGAGGCAGCTCACTGGTAAGTGCTGCTATTTGAGCTATTTTTAGAACAGGCCAGCGGGCTACTCATCTGGTCCTTACGGGTGACCTGGTGCCCGCGGGCACCGCGTTGGTGACCCCTGGTCTACATCAACGAACATCTGACAAAATGCAAATTCTCATATGGCCAAAATTTTACAAAAGACTGAACAAAAACAATATTATCTGGATTACAAGGACATAAAAGGCAATTCATCAAGACTTGATAGAGCTAAAGTCAACAATAACAACGTCATAATAATAGCATATACTATTATTAATATACTATTTACGATATACCAATTTCACCAATATGTGTGCAGTGCTGGCTATCGGGTTAATAGCCCTGGCTTTTAGCTCGGTAGTTAGCACGCTCATACCTCACGCGGACGGTGGTGCCGTGACCCGGATGAGAGTGAGGTCTAGGGGGGGTGAGTGTAACTGAAGCCATGTTTACTCACTCCCGGGCAACCTTAAGAGCAGTGCTGGCAATCGGGTTGATAGCAAAGGCTTTTAGCTCGGTAGTTGGCACGCTCGTCTTTAAAGCGGACGACCTAGGTTTGAATTCCGGGATAAACGTAAATGCAAAGACTGGACCAGGCGGGTTAGGTGAGGCTTAGTGGGGTGAGAGTAATGGAGGCCAGCCAGTGTGGCTGGGTCATGTGTGTGTTGGAAAACCCCACTCCCTGACAAGCTTTTAGCTCGGTAGTTAGCATGAGGACGACCCAGGTTTGAGTCCCGGGCGGAACAGAAAAAGCAGAAACTGAACCAGGCGGTTCAGTTATGGTATTATCGATAGAAGGCGCAGAGAAGGATTAGGTAGATAGATAGTACTTTATTGATTCCTTCAGGAGAGTTCCCTCAGGAAAATGAAAGTTAGTTATAAATATGACAAATACAACCACAAACTAAATTAACACCAAAAAAAAAAATACAAAACCCAAAACCGGTGAAGTTGGCATGTTGTGTAAATCGTGAATAAAAAAATAATACAATGATTTGCGAATCCTTTTGAACCTCCATTCAATTGAATAGACTGCAAAAAGACGAGATATTTAACATTCAAACTACAAAAATGTTATTTTTTGCAAATATTAGCTCATTTGGAATTTGATGCCTGAAACATGTTTCCAAAAAAGCTGGCACAAGTGGCAAAAAAGACTGAGAAAGTTGAGGAATGCTCATCAAACACTTATTTGGAACATCCCACAGGTGAACAGGCTAATCTGGAACAGGTGGGTGCCATGATTGGGTATAAAAGCAGCTTCCATACAAGGGTGGGGCGAGGGTCACCACTTTGTGAACAAATGCGTGAGCAAATTGTCGAACTGTTTAAGAAGAACATTTTTCAACGAACTATTGCAAGGAATTTAGGGATTTCACCATCTATGGTCCGTAATATCATCAAAAGCTTCATATAACCTGGAGAAATCACTGCGCAAACGCGATGATATTATGGACCTTTGATCCCTCAGGCGGTGCTGCATCAAAAAGCGACATCAGTGTGTAAAGGATATCACCACATGGGCTCAGGAACACTTCAGAAAACCACTGTCGGTAACTACAGTCGGTCGCTACATCTGTAAGTGCAAAATAAAACTCTACTATGCAAAGCGAAAGCCATTTATCAACAACACCCAGAAATTCCACCGGCTTCGCAGGGCCCGAGCTCATCTAAGATGGACTCATGCAAAGTGGAAAAGTGTTCTGTGGTCGGACGAGTCCACATTTCAAATTATTTTTGGAAACTGTGGATGTTGTTTCCTTTGGACCAAAGAAGAAAAGAACCATCTGGACTGTTATAGGCACAAAAATGAAAAGCCAGCATCTGTGATGGTATGGGGGTGTATTAGTGCCCAAGACATGGGTAACTTACACATCTGTGAAGGCACCATTAATGCTGAAAGGTACATACAGGTTTTGGAGCAACATATGTTGCCATCCAAGCAACGTTATAATGGACGCCCCTGCTTATTTCAGCAAGACAATGCCAAGCCACGTGTTACAACAGCGTGGCTTCATAGTAAAAGAGTGCGGGTACTACACTGGCCTGCCTGTAGTCCAGACCTGTCTCCCGTTAAAAATGTGTGGTGCATAATGAAGCCTAAAATAGCACAAGGGAGACCCCCGGACTGTTGAACAACTTAAGCTGTACATCAAGCAAGAATGGGAAAGAATTCCACCTGAAAAGCTTCAAAAATGTGTCTCCTCAGTTCCCAAACGTTTACTGAGCGTTGTTAAAAGGAAAGGCCATGTAACACAGTGGTGAACATGCCCTTTCCCAACTACTTTGGCACGTGTTGCAGCCATGAAATTCTAAGTTAATTATTATTTGCAAAAAAAAATAAAGTTTATGAGTTTGAACATCAAATATGTTGTCTTTCAACTGAATATGGGTTGAAAAGGATTTGCAAATCATTGTATTCCGTTTATATTGACATCTAACACAATTTCCCAACTCATATGGAAACGGGGTTTGTATATAACAGCTACTTTCTAAAAGGAGGGGGTACTAAAAATAGCATGAGATTGCCCCAAAAAATATTTCCGACTAAGGAGAAGCTGGAGGTGCTGAAAGAAGGTCTGCAGTAGCGACCGAGCAGCTGATCCAACCCTCACTTACGGAATTATGATATCCCCCGATTCCGTAGGGCGAGGAAGTCGGGCCGAGCCGCCGCTCTCTTTACAGAGACGTGTCAGCCCAGGTGATTCACTGAACTAATTAGAATGCACCGCCGGTCCTCTTACCTCGCCTCTTTCCCATCATTACACCGACTCGGCCCTGACAACGTGAGGAAGCGGCCCCTTGAACTCGGAGGACATTATGGGTCGATCAAAAAGTGCAAAAGGTGCCCCACCCCGTCAACATTTATTAACATTTCCTTGTTTTTTTTCTTCACATCCGCCGAGGCCCTTTGACTGTCGGTTCTGTCAAAGTTCATCAGATAGTGGGCGGTGTAGGACAATTAGCTAGGGATGAGGAATAAATGAAGGGAAGAAGGAAGGTGGTAGGGTTTACAGCTGTCTACCACCATGCGGTGATGACAACTTTACCAATAGAACAGTGGTACCTCAACTTAGCGGCACAGTGCGTTCAACGGCCGAGCTCGTAACGCACAACCGGTGATGTGCGGATTGATACTGAAATATCGATACCAGCTCTTTCTGTGCTAATATCGATCCTCAAATCAAATAATAATAATAATAATAATAGATTTTATACGTAAAAAGCACTTTACATTGAGTAAAAAACCTCAAAGTGCTACAGTGTATTAAAAAAAATAAAATAAAAAGATAATAAAAAAAAAATAAAAAAAAATTGAACTGTCAAATAGCTAAAACTAGTATGCATATGTCTAAAAAAAAAAAGCTTTTTTAAAAAGAAGGGTTTTTAATAGGGATGTCCGATAATGGCTTTTTTGCCGATATCCGATATTCCGATATTGTCCAACTCTTTAATTACCGATACCGATATCAACCGATACCGATATATACAGTCGTGGAATTAACACATTATTATGCCTAATTTGGACAACCAGGTATGGTGAAGATAAGGTTGTTTTTTTTTTAAAATAAAATAAAATAAGATAAATAAATTAAAAAACATTTTCTTGAATACAAAAGAAAGTAAAACAATATAAAAACACTTAGATAGAAACTAGTAATTAATGAAAATGAGTAAAATTAACTGTTAAAGGTTAGTACTATTAGTGGAGCAGCAGCACGCACAATCATGTGTGCTTACGGACTGTATCCCTTGCAGACTGTATTGATATATGTTGATATATAATGTAGGAACCAGAATATTAATAACAGAAAGAAACAACCCTTTTGTGTGAATGAGTGTAAATGGGGGAGGGAGGTTTTTTGGGTTGGTGCACTAATTGTAAGTGTATCTTGTGTTTTTTATGTTGATTTAATAAAAAAAATAAAAAAATAAAATAAAAAAAAACGATACCGATAATAAAAAAAACGATACCGATAATTTCCGATATTACATTTCAAAGCATTTATCGGCATTTATCGACATCTCTAGTTTTTAAGCCTTTTTTAAAAGCATCCACAGTCTGTGGTGCCCTCAGGTGGTCAGGGAGAGCGTTCCACAGACATGGGAGCGACGGAGCAGAACGCCCGGTCTCCCATTGTTCGTAGCTTTGTCCTCGCAGGTTAGAGGAGGTTAGCCTGTCCGGATCGGAGGATTTGGGGGTGAGTAGTTCTTTGAGGTAGAGGGGGGCATTACCATGGAGGCACTGGTGGGTTAGTAGGGAGACTTTGAATTCAGTCCTGAGTGGAACAGGAAGCCAGTGAAGGGATTTGAGAGTTGGTGTGATATGGTCATATTTCCGCACTGTCATCAAAATGTCGATACTTTTGATATACAGGCCAAAACCTACTCAGATGCCTAGTGGTTAGAGTGTCCGCCCTGAGATCGGTCATACCAAAGACTATAAAAATGTGACCCATTACCTCCCTGCTTGGCACTCAGTATCAAGGGTTGGAATTGGGGGTTAAATCACCAAAAATGATCCCCTCACCTCCCAGGGGGGAGATCAAGGGTGATGGGTCAAATGCAGAGAATAATTTCGCCACACCCTAGTGGTACTTTAACTTTTAACTTAAAAGTTTGGACACACCTTTTCATTCAATGTGTTTTCTTTATTTTTATGAGTATTTACATTGTAGATTTTCACATCAAAACTATGAATGAACACATGAGGAGTTATGTACTGAACAAAAAATGGTGAAATAACTGAAAACATGTTTTATATATGTATATATATATATATATATACATGTTTTATATATATATATATATATATATATATATATATATATATATATATATATATATATATATATATATATATATATATATATATATATATATATTATATTATGTTTTATATATGTATATATATACATATATATATACATATGCGCATATATATATATATATATATATATATATATATATATATATATATATATATATATATATATATATATATATATATATATATATATATATATATATATATATATATATATATATATATATATATATATATATATATATATATATATATATATATATATATATATATATATATATATATATATATATATATATATATATATATATATATGTATATATATATATATATATATATATATATATATATATATATATATATATATATATATATATATATATATATATATTCTAGTTTCTCTCAACTTGGCATTCTCTCGATGAGCATGGAGAGGTAGTCACCTGAAAGGGTTTCCACTTCACAGGTGTCATCGTTTTGATGCCTTCGGTGACAATCTGCAATGTAAATAGTCATGAAAATAAAGAAAAACGCATTGAAATGAGAAGGTGTGTGTGGAGGGGGATGTGGCCTGCGGGCCTGCCGCGAAGCGCGGTGTGTAAGTTTAGGATCGGCCTCGAAGACAGCGGCAGGTGAGTAGATTACCCAGCTGGAGTTTGTTATGTAATCACCTGTCGCCCTTAATTAGCAGCAGCCGGCACGAGACACGTAGTGGGGAGTTGGAGCAGAGCAACACACGCACAGAGCCGGACTGAAAAGGTCTAAAGCATATATTGCTGAAATGTGCAATATAATCACACCATGTTTATTTAGCAATTTCCAAAACTTGATATCTTCGCGTTTCACTTAATTGAGTAATTGTGTGTTACCTTCAGCACTGACACACTGGACGCTTTGTTCCACAGTCCCAGGACCACAGGTGCTATTGTCGGGCGTACACTTCGCCTCTCGCTGAACCTGCCACCGGTAGCAGGCGGGGTCCTCGCAGGGGATGGACTCTGCCAGATGAGGACACACGTCCAGCGGACTGCTGGATGCCCACAGCACCTCCCTCCTCCTCTGGATAAAACCTGACGGAGCAGAGCAGAAGGCGAGAAAAGAACAGATGTTGCATTGACCAGCGGTAAACACACTTTATCAAAGGAGAGTACTGTGTACTGTAGAGCGGGGGTGTCAAACTCATTTTCACTGAGGGCCACAATGCAGTTATGGCTGACCTCAGAGGGTCGCAATGAATAATACATGCATATAAATGTATATTCACTTCAAAATATCATTACACAATTGCCTATGCATTATATATATATGCATATACATATACATACACATATACATATATACATATATATACATACATCTACATACACATTTACATATACTGTATATACATACATGCATATATATGTACATCCATCCATCCATTCATCCATCTTCTTACGCTTATCTGAGGTCGGGTCGCAGGGGGAGCAGCTTAAGCAGGGAAGGCCAGGCGTCCCTCTCCCCAGATAAACATATATATATATACATATATACATAAATATGCATATACACATACATGTATACGCATATGCATAAATATATATACATAAATACACACAAATATATATATATATATATATATATATATATATATATATATATAGATATGTGTGTGTATATATATATTATAAATATACACATCCGCATATATATATATATATATATATATATATATATATATATATATATATATATATATATATATATATATATATATATATATATATATATATATATATATATATAAATATATATATATATATATATATATATATATATATATATATATAAATATATATATATATATATATATATATATATATATTTATATATATATATATATATATATATATATTATATATATATATATATATATATATATATATATATATATATATATATATATATATTTATATATATATATATATATATGCGTGTATGTATATATATATACATACGCATATATATACATACACACATATATAACTATATAAATATATATACATATATACTGTACATATTTATATATTATATATATATATATATATATATATATATATATATATATATATATATATATATATATATATATATATATATATATATATATATATATATATATATATTTATATATATATATATATATATATATATATATATATATGACTGTAAATGGAAAATGGTACCATTGTTTTTTTACAGTAAAATGCTGGCGACAGAACGGCTAATTTTTCAACGCAAAATCTCATTGTTGTTGTTGTTTTTACGGTGTATACTGTAAATTGAAAAAAAAGTAGCACTGTTTTTTCACGGTAAAATTCTGGCGACTGATCGGCCAGTTTTTATTTATTTATTTATTTATTAATTTTTTTTTTAACCGTAAAATCTTTTGTCATTTTTACAATGTAAATTTTAATGGATAACTTTACCAAAAAAAAAGTGTAATGTATGATAATTAAATATGTGTCACATTAGGAAACTCAAAACGAATACTTCATTATTCGTATAACTACTTTCCAACCTAAATGCATGCAAATGTAACCAACATTACATTATTAACATGAACATCGTTATTATTACAGATTCATAAACCATTTTTAAGCTATAATATTTAATTATTTAATTTTATTTTAGGAAAAACATTTTTTTTAAAGTATGATCATAAAACATTTGTTGCTTTATTCGATAATCTTCACCAAAAATATATGCAATTGTGTTTTTTTTCTGTCAATATGAAAAGAACGAACACATTTAGTAAGAAAAGATAAAGTACTTAATTAATGCATATCATTTCCAGGCTTTTGCGGACCCGTTTTTGGCCACATCAGAGTAGACATTTCAGGCTTGTGAGTCGAGTATGGAAAAATAATCAGGCGCAGGTAGGAAAAAGATGCTATTTTCCTGACATTTCGATGTTTTGACTGAGCTGTCAAATATGTTCCAGTTTTCCAGCAGTACAAGAGTTGACCTAAATCCATTTTGCTTAACATGGCTTTTACTGCTTTATGAGAACCTACACATGCATTTATTTGGTCTTCTTGATATAACGACTATAAGTAAAAATAGAAAAAATTAAAGTGTAGCCTCAACCACATTTCCAAAGTGGGCAAAGAGACAGGAGCCAGATGAAGGTGGCAATGAACACAGTCTCTGCACGCTGTCGGTGATTGGGGTCACGGTGCAGCATTTGGTGCGGGTCACAGTTGTGAGTACCTGTTGTTGCTTTTATTGAGTCTCACTAAAATAGAAATCACTCTCAGAAATAAAAGGTGACACACAGACAAACAACTATAAAGCTGCATCTCCATCCTGCTGGGAACAATTATATCACTGTGCGGGGGCACCGTTATGGATGGGTACCAAAACTCGGTTGCATACTGGCACCGGTGCCAACGTGAACAGTAGTAACACGACTCAAAGAAGAAGGAGCTATCGCCAGCGAAATGCATCATGAAACCCGGAATTGTGAATTATGGTCTTTCCCTGACCATAGGGCCGATGAATAGTCTATTTTTTAAATACTTTTTTCATATATAAGGCGCACCGGATTATAAGGCGCATTAAAGGAGTCATATTATTATTATGTGCTTTCTAAATGTAGGTCTACATAACATGTAATGGTGGTTCTTTGGTCAAAATGTTGCATAGATGATGTTTTACAAACCATCTTTCAGCCGCTTTCTGACAGTCCCTTTAGGATGCGCCGTTTTGTGGGCGGTTTTTTTTACGTGGCTCGCCTTCGGCAGCGTCTTCTCCCCGTCATCTTGGTTGTAGCGGTGTGGCGTGCAAGGACGGGAGTGGAAGAAGTGTCAAAAGATGGCACTAACTGTTTTAATGGCATTCAGACTCCTCATACGGAAACGACAACCGTCCGACCGGAACTCTAATAACTAAAGTTCCTTGGGTGAATAATGTAAACTCACTACACCGGTATGTTTTAGCGCATCCATGGCGAGTTTACTGACAGATATAAGTAAGAACCAGGGATGTCCGATAATATCGGCCTGCCGATATTATCGGCCGATAAATGCGTTAAAATGTAATATCGGAAATTATCGGTATCGTTTTTTTTATTATCGGTATCGTTTTTGTTTTTTTTTGTTTTTTTTTAATTAAATCAACATAAAAAACACAAGATACACTTACAATTAATGCACCAACCCAAAAAACCTCCCTCCTCATTCACACAAAAGGGTTGTTTCTTTCTGTTATTAATATTCTGGTTCCTACATTATATATCAATATATATCAATACAGTCTGCAAGGGATACAGTCCGTAAGCACACATGATTGTGCGTGCTGCTGGTCCACTAATAGTACTAACCTTTAACAGCTAATGTTACTCATTTTCATTAATTACTAGTTTCTATGTAACTGTTTTTATATTGTTTTACTTTCTTTTTTATTCAAGAAAATGTTTTTAATTTATTTATCTTATTTTATGTTTTTTTTTTTTTTTTTAAAGTACCTTATATTCACCATACCTGGTTGTCCAAATTAGACATAATAATGTGTTAATTCCACGACTGTATATATCGGTTGATATCGGTATCGGTAATTAAAGAGTTGGACAATATCAGAATATCGGATATCGGCAAAAAGCCATTATCGGACATCCCTAGTAAGAACTTTACACTACTTTATATCAGAATTGGCAACAGCGGAGGAGGAATGTCCCATAACAAGAAGATAGAGAAAAAGAAGAAGCTTATCGACTACGCCGTCCGCACAGACTACACATTTTCAGGACTTATGCAGATCCCAAATACACATCAGCAGGTACCAGAAGGTAAGAAAAGTTGCTTGTGCATTATATTGCAAAACAAAATGCCAGATAATGTGTCTTACCTTATACACACACCATAATAATACTCATATGTTTTATGCACCGACAATCCATCAAGCGGTGTGGCTTCATAGCTTACCAAAGTCGTACTAAAAAATGTTGATAGATTTTTGAGCGCCGTGTTTAATGTTCTATATTCTCAATGGAACATATAAAACGTTGGTGTTGTTTACTTGAGTCATATTGCAGTCTACACATATCTCTTATGTGTGACTGCCATCTACTGGTCACAATTATCATTACACCATGCACCAAATAAAATTGCTTTGAGGTCGGTAAGCAAAACCAGAATGATTCCGTACATTAGGTTATAAGGCACACTGTCCAGTTTTGAGAACAAAAAAAGATTTTAAGTGCTCCTTATAGTCCGGAAAATACGGTATTTATACATTCTATATACCTGATGGCTTTGCCGCGATAATTATGACAATTTGTCTTCAATCAATCAATCAATAAATGTTTATTTATATAGCCCTAAATCACAAGTGTCTCAAAGGGCTGCACAAGCCACAACGACATCCTCGGTACAGAGCCCACATACGGGCAAGGAAAAACTCACCCCAGTGGGACGTCGATGTGAATGACTATGAGAAACCTTGGAGAGGACCGCATATGTGGGTAACCCCCCCCCCCCCCCCCCCCCCCCCTCTAGGGGAGACCGAAAGCAATGGATGTCGAGTGGGTCTGACATAATATTGTGAAAGTCCAGTCCACAGTGGATCCAACACATCAACGAGAGTCCAGTCCATAGTGGGGCCACAGGAAACCGTCCCGAGCGGAGACAGGTCAGCAGCGCAGAGATGTCCCCAACCGATGCACAGGCTAGCGGTCCACCCGGGGTCCCGACTCTGGACAGCAAGCTCTTCATCCATGGCCACCGGACCTGTGCAACCCCCCCTTCTTCTAAGACAAACTAGACAATCCGGTTGTGATCGATTGAATGTCCTGAGAAGACAACTTGTTCTTATTTGCTGAATGGTTTACTTCGTTATAATTTTATTTAAATTACTGAAGTATTTAAACTAGTACAGTGGAACCTCGATTTATGAACCCCTCTATTTGAGAACTTTTTGATTTACAAACTTTAAGCCAAATGTTCGTCCAAGTGTTAACCATGTCTTTGTGTACGAACGCTTCATTCAGCCATTCACACTATGTGGCGTCTGCAGGCAAGTTTTGTCCGTTTTGCCAACTCAATATGAGTCCCAAAAACACAACACACCAGTGTGGAAAGGAAAGAATCGCTGTGGAGTACAATAATGGCAAAGTGGCAGAATCCAGAATCCAGACAGCAAGGATGAATTCCAGCTTGAACTATCAAAATGCTTTGAAGCACTTGCACTGGATGACCAATTTGTAGATTTATCAGAGTGGTACGAGTCATTTGAAACCACAGTAAGAGACCTGGCTGAGAAAGTTATTGGAAACCCCTGATTTACCCAGCTGGGTGTCTGAAGGTACCACCAAACTCAAAACACAAAGAGATGAGACCAATAAGAGGTCCCAACTAACAAAGTCACATCAAGCAAGAGCAAGGTGGAGGAACCTTAACGCTCGACTGAATGACTCTTACAAAGTACACAAAGACTGCTGTACTTGACAAACAAATGGACAATCTCAGAGCTGATGAGAGAGGACATTACACAACCACTTGGAATATAATCCAGTTATTGTCTGGGAGGAACACCAAAGCCAAGGTCAAGGTGACACTGAGGCCTGGTAAACCACCCAAGAATGAAGAACATCTTCTTGAGTAGTGAAAAGACTATTTCAGCAGATTTCTGAACAACGAAAGTGGCTTGGTTCCACCAGACCGACCTCCTTCGGCAATAAATGATCTTCCCATCTGCAACGATCCTCCCACCCGTGAAGAAACAGTTGAAGCAATCGCAGCTATGAAAACCACAAAGCAGCTGGCATTAATTACACCATTACTGCAGATTCTCTCCAAGGAGGTGGTGACCATATGATTGATGCCATCCATGCCTTCTACTCGGAGATGTACACCAACTTGTCTCCTGAGGACTGGCGAGCCACCCAAGAAAGAAGAACGTCTTCTTGAGGAGTGGAAAGACTATTTCAGCAGATTTCTGAACAACGATAGTGGCTTGGTTCCACCAGACCGACCTCCTTCGGCAATAAATGATCTTCCCATCTGCAACGATCCTCCCACCCGTGAAGAAACAGTTGAAGCAATCGCAGCTATGAAAACCACAAAGCAGCTGGCATTGATTACACCATTACTGCAGATTCTCTCCAAGGAGGTGGTGACCATATGATTGATGCCATCCATGCCTTCTACTCGGAGGTGTACACCAACTTGTCTCCTCCTAAACAGCGGGTTAGACATGTCATCATCCCACTGCAAAGAAGGGTGATCTGTCTCTCGTGACCAACTACAGAGGCATATCTCTAATGTTGAGAGCTGCCAAGGTAAATAATAAGATCCTCCTTAACGGGTTTCAGACTCACCTAGACCCTCTTCTACGATGTAGATCAGTGATGTTGACTGTGGAACTCCTGAATAAATAGAGGGACGCGGGAGCTGAACCTTAGAGCGTAGGGCGAGACTGTGACTAAGTGTGCAGCTCCATGCGTTCTCCTCATGAGCTAAATTGAACTCTGTCTCTGCATGATTCCTTGCTTCTTGTCTGATTAATAGATGTCATCAGTGTTTGAACCTGACACATTACTGCCACAGGTGGTGGAAAAGTGTATTGCAACTGGGTACCGCTGCGGCCCAAAGTTGAGAAACAGATATTTTTTTGGCGGACTTCTAGAGGGTGCTCACGGCCCTATGGTTAGGAAACACAGACGGTATCATGGACAGCTCTCAGTGCAGCAAAGGAGAGGGGCAGAGTGTGCCTGAGCGAGCAGCAACGAGAAAGAGAGAAAATGCAAACTTTGAGAAATGTATTTAATTTTTTTTTAACATATAATATTGAGAAACTGCAACCAAAGTATCGATCCTATCACACGAGCGTTGTTCCGATCACAATGCTCACCTTGGTCTCGATATGTGGTAACTCGGTTCACACATTGTCCCCGTGAGAAACATACAGAATAATAAACTCAGGGTCTGTAAATTAAAGGGACTATCGCGAGTTTTCGCAATTCTCTGAGGACAAAGAAACCTGTTGGAGATTAAATAATGTAAACTTGTCTCTGCCCAAAGCCCCCCTGAGTTATTTCCACGACACAGGAGCAGCAGCCACATTCATCTTCCGCTATATTCATTCTAACAAAGGCCTGGCATTTGGCACAGAGGTCTTATGTTATTTCCTTCCACGTGTGGAGTTTCTAATCTGGGGGAAGCTGGGAGTCGACACAATAACCTCACAGTCTAGTACTGTGCTAAGAGAGACTATGGTGCGGGTTCGTCTGAGTGTTGATTTGAGTGCTAAAAGTCAAACTACGTACACAGTTTGGACGTGAGCATAATACGGTTGTCCCGATACCAATATTTTGGTACCGGTACCAAAATTTATTTTGATACTTTTCGATATTTTCCTAAATGAAAGGAAAGTAAATTCACCAAGACGTCAACGTGGAGAAAATGAATCTGTTTAGCTGATTCGAGAGCTAGCTTTCGCAGCTAATGGGTCCATGACGATGACTTCTGTTTTGTTTGATCAGCCGTTTTACTGCCATGTTACAGAAACCGTTTGGAAATAAACATTTACAAAAATGTTCTGCGTAAATAACACTTTTTTATAACGTATATAAATATATATATATATATATATATATATATATATATATATATATATATATATATATATATATCCATCCATCCATCCATTTTCTACCGCTTATTCCCTTCGGGGTCACGGGGGGCGCTGGAGCCTATCTCAGCTACAATCGGGCAGAAGGCGGGGTACACCCTGGACAAGTCGCCACCTCATCGCAGAGGGATGACAAGTCTGGACTGTATATAATGAACAGTTCAACAAGCGCAGCGAAATTGTATCAGCATGCCGTCACAGAAGGAAACACCTCCTAGGTAACACATGAGCCAATCACCACGCCCCTACGCCTGCCTGTACCCACCCGCCCTGTGCCCTATATAAACCATGGTATGTGAATACTTCCATCAAAATCTCCTGATGATTGAGGAAACCCTCATGAAACAGGCCTGTAGAGATGAAATAGTCTTGTGATTTTTTCCCACACATACATATTACGCTCTACCACGGTATCGAGCACTATTTTTTTTGGATAATCCAATTAAGACATATATATATATATATATATATATATATATATATATATATATATATATATATATATATATATATATATATATATATATATATATATATATATATATATATATATATATATATATATATATATATATATATATATATATATATATATATATATATATATATATATATATATATATATATATATACATATATATATACCGGCTTATAGTCCGGTGCGGTTAATATATGGATTTTGGAGCTCTATAGTCTGGAAAATATAGTATTATGTTACACCCCTGTTAATAATTGATATGCCTCTTGTTCATGTTGGCGTTATTTCTGGCAGTGTTCTCTCAGTGTTCTTCTATTTGGTGCTTCAAAACCAGAAGTAGAATTGCCGTTCAGTCTCCTAGCCGTCCACAGCGTTTCTACTCGTATGGATTATTTATTCACCACTCCTAGCAACGTTTGTAAGTCTTACAATATAACTAAAACTATTCATACTTACTAAAAAGTACCACGTGTGATGTCTGTAGGAGTGTTTTCATGCATATTTGTACGTGCTACCGTAAAATGATGAAGCCAGCGTTGTTAGCGTTAGCTAAAATGCTAACACATTTATGACCGTCTGTGTTAGTATTATTAACTTACTATGGCATTATTTTTGTATTGTTTCAGTTTCACAAAGTCTTCGGTAAATTCACCAAGACGTGGAGTTATTGAGTCTGTTTAACTTATTAAAGAACTAGCTTCCGCAGCTAATGGGTCCATGACGATGACTTCTGTTTTGTTTGATCAGCCGTTTTACTGCAGTGTTACAGACACCGTTTGAAATCAATAACGTTATGTAAATAAACATTTACAAACATTTATGTGTAAGTACCTCATTTTATAATGTATATATATATATATATATATATATATATATATATATATATATATATATATATATATATATATATATATATATATATATATATATAGGGATGTCCGATAATGGCTTTTTGCCGATATCCGATATTCCGATATTGTCCAACTCTTTAATTACCGATACCGATATCAACCGATACTGATATCAACTGATACATGCAGTGGTGGAATTAACACATTATTATGCCTAATTTGGACAACCATGTGTGGTGAAGATAAGGTACTTTTTTAAAAAATTAGTAAAATAAGATAAATAAATTCAAAACATTTTCTTGAATACAAAACAAAGTACAACAATATAAGAACAGTTACATAGAAACTAGTAATGAATGAAAATTTGCAAAATTAACTGTTAAATGTTAGTACTATTAGTGGACCAGCAGCACGCACAATCATGTGTGCTTACGGACTGTATCCCTTGCAGACTGTATTGATATATATTGATATATAATGTAGGAACCAGAATATTAATAACAGAAAGAAACAACCCTTTTGTGTGAATGAGTGTGAATGGGGGAGGGAGGTTTTTTGGGTTGGTGCACTAATTGTAAGTGTATCTTGTGTTTTTTATGTTGATTTAATTAAAAAAAAAAAAAACGATACCGATAATTAAAAAAAAAACTATACCGATAATTTCCGATATTACATTTTAACGCATATATCGGCCATCTCTAATATATATATATATATATATATATATACCTGCGGTTTATAGTCCGGTGCAGTTAATACATGGATTTTGGCATCTCTATAGTCCGTAAAATACAGTATTTTGTTACACCTTTGTTAATAATTGATATGCCTCTTGTTCATGTTGCCGTTATTTCTGGCAGACGTGCTGCAGAACAGCGAAGAAACAGCGCCCGTGTCAGCCCTGCGACCTCGAAGTAAAACCATGATGAAAGTTCTTTCAAATTACCTCTTCTGTTAAATTGATTTCCCCACACTGCGGTGCAATCTCACGAGCGGTGATAGTCGGGAAAAAAACACGACAGGCGTTCGCTGCTGGGCCAATGCGTTGTGTATTGAAAAATAATACAGCTGACACTACGTTAACGTCTTCAATATATTTTTTTTCTGTTTGCTGTTGGAATGAAATCCACATGAAAAAATAACATTTGCGCGTGTGGTAAAGCAACATAAGGTGCGAGATACACTGCGACACCTGACTCTTGGGGTAGTGCAAACATAGATTCCTGCCTTCCTAGGATTCAATATTAGGTATAAACGCTGAACAAAAAAGACGGCCAAAATACGTTGAAGACAACAAAAAATCAGCCTTTATTCCCTGAGGGTTCTATTATTTTACCTTAGTCGTTTTTTTTCTTGGGGTTCATGTATGTATTTATGTGTGTATGTATATGTGTATATGTATGTATATACTGTATACATACAGTACAGGCCAAAAGTTTGGACACACCTTCTCATTCAATGCGTTTTCTTTATTTTAATGGCTATTTACATTGTAGATTGTCACATCAAAACTATGAATGAACCAGTGACGTGCGGTCACTAGAGGCAGGGGAGGCGGTGCCTCACCTGCCATCATGGAAAGAAAAAAAATGTAAAAAGAAAAAAAAAAACTTAAATTGTTATTTGTATTCAGTGATTATACTATAAAGTTATTTTCCATTTAACTTCACCAGTTTTAGATTATTTGTATTCAAAATCGCTGAATTTTCACATTTGCCGTTCAAATACTGAGAAGAGACGGTGTGGTGATCAGCAGCCATGTTGAGGCACGTCACTCAGTTGTGCCTCTACATGGATTGCGGACTCGGCTAACTACTGGCCTGCTGTGCAGTGAGACCGTATTGCTATATGAATTATATGATACATTTCCATAGTTTAGTTAGCTGAGGTATATAATGTACAGTGTATTTTGTCAACAACTGCATGTGTGTAACGTATTTCTTGTGCTGAGCGATCATAAAACTGCTGCGAAGACGCACTGTGGGAGGCTCGCAGTAATCCCGCCTCCTTTTGCCGGTAAATGCACCCCGCCGCAGAATGCACGCCGGGCCCCAACGGGAGCGCCACACCAACCAAAGCCCACGCCCGAACCCTCCACGTGCAAGACCGAATCTACCCAAAAAAGTCACTTAACAAGAAGCCAAAAAGTGCAAAAACAACAATGCTCGCGCCGGAGGAGCCGCGAACAGAGACACAACATTAGGTACACCTGCAGACTGCAGCACGGATTTCATATTTCGTTCATTCACAACTCCTCCAACACGAACACCACTGTTCCCGCACTTATAAGTAAAGGTAAGACTACAATAACGTTTTTTTTTATTAAATGTGCTTTTTTGTGTGCTACAGTTTGTATGTGTAAAGTTAAAGTTAAGTTAAAGTACCAATGATTGTCACACACACACTAGGTGTGGTGAAATGTGTCCTCTGCATTCGACCCATCCCCTTGTTCACCCCCTGGGATGTAAGGGGAGCAGTGGGCAGCAGCGGCGCCGCGCCCGGGAATCATTTTTGGTGATTTAACCTCCAATTCCAACCCTTGATGCTGAGTGCCAAGCAGGGAAGAATGCTGGTATGAGCTTTTAAACATAACCCGTGAACTGCTGCCAATCAAATGGTGAATAAGATACTCTTTAGGGTTCATATGTTTGTAAATCTGACTGTGATGAAGTCAGTGCCTCACCAGCCATGAACCTCACCGCACGTCACTGGAATGAACACATGTGGAGTTTTGTACTTAACAAAAAAGGGTGATATAACTGAAAACATGTTTTATATTCTAGTTTCTTCAAAATAGCCACCCTTTGCTCTGATTGCTGCTTTGCACACTCTTGGCATTCTCTCCATGAGCTTCAAGAGGTAGTGAACCTGAAGTGGTTTTCACTTCACAGGTGTCATAGTTTTGATGCCTTCAGTGACAATCTGCAATGTAAATAGTCATGAAAATAAAGAAAACGCATTGAAATGAGAAGGTGTGTCCAAACTTTTGGCCTGTACTGTATATAAATATATACATACATATATATAAAAATAAAAACAATTAAAAATAAAAATAAAAATTTAAAAAAATTAAATAAATAAATACATTTTAAAAAAAATTTATATATATATATATATATATATATATATATATATATATATATATATATATATATATATATATATATATATATATATATATATATATATATATATTTATATATTTTTTTGCCCTCTAATTATTCATGAGTCTTATTGAAATGTGTCTTATTGTTAGTCTCCTTCCGTCTGTTTTGTGTGGTGTTTTGTGGGCCTTTACTTTGCCAACATTTCAATGTATACTGTTTTTCCTCACTGGCACTCATCGAGGGCGTACGCTTCCCATGAATTTTACCATGAATTGATTACGTGGACCCCGACTTAAACAAGTTGAAAAACTTATCCGGGTGTTACCATTTAGTGGTCAATTGTACGGAATATGTACTGTACTGTGCAATCTACTGATACAAGTCTCAATCAATCAATCAATCAATCAATCAATCCCTTTCCTCTCCCTCATCTCTCCTGCTTGCTTCTTTGTCTTGTCTTGTCTTAACGTTCTTGTTGCCTCTTTTAGCACTACTCTCCAAATCTAAACATTGGAACTATTTAACTGGCCTCAATAAAATTGACAAGATCTTGGGTTTGGGGGAACCTGTTGTCGTGACCAAGTGGTTGTTGCTGGACACACCACGGACTCTTGGGAGAAGAAGGAGTCGAGTACGTGAATATATATCTACCTATTCGGAATTATGACAACAGGACATCTGCTGATTGGAGTAAGCGTTGCTCTGGTTTGTCGACAAATTGGAAGTTGCTGGCAGTCTTCAAAGTACCCAAAAGCTGCCACAAACGATTGGAGGATGCGGGCAGAACTGTGGACACTCTTGTGATTTGGATAACATCGGACTGTCCGCCCCACAGGATGAATTTGAGGACCAGTCAAAGACAATTTAGAGTGAAAAGCTCATTTTATTTTCACTCTCATACAGAACTTTCTAACTTGGATTGTTTCCTTGGTTTCGAGACTCTCACATAACAACAAATTCCCTTCTTGTCTCTCATGGACACACACCCGTTGTTGTTGACTTTGGACTATCGACTGCACGACACCAAGGCCGCGGAACAGAGACACACACACATGCAAAAAATATACGCCACACACACAAACCCCACCCCCCATCCAACGCCCTTGACGCGATTTCCTTAGGGGTGACGGACAGCTGGGCAGCGCCTGAAGAGCTACAGCCTGCCACCGTAGCCCGCACTCCCCTCCCCTCTGTTGCAAGTCTCGAGATGTATGTTGTAATATGTAGATGTATTTTTTCCCACTCCAGACTGGGCCCCCTTAGGAGCCCAATCTAGATTGTATTTTTTTACTCATCCTCCCCCATTTTTTACCTTTTTTCCCATCTTTTACGGGGCGCCTTGTGGCGACCCATCAGCGTACCTGTTCTGTAACCCTGTACACTGTTTGTTTGTCTAATCTTGAACGGCTTTGTGCCGAAAACAAAGTTCCGTTGTTCTTGTACAACGACAATAAAGACCTACCTACCTACCTACCTGTATATGTGTTGTTATAAAAATAGAAAATCCTAAATAAATCGTGTATACAGTATATATATATTTTTAAAAAAGCAACACTGTTCCCTTGGCGCTGTCACGGCCCGGGCACATGCCAATGCGCATTCCTCAATGAGCCCACGGCCGCTCCTCTCCGGCATGCGTCACTCCACCGGCTGAAATCAATCTGAAATCAGCGCACCTGTCGGTGATGATCTTCCTGGTCTTCTTAAGCCTGCACAACCTGCCATCCCTCGCCGGAATATAATCTTCTGTTGGCGTACAGTAAGCGATGATCTGATGCTTCATGCAACCTTGTTCTCTGTCTGTTTTCCCCTCCGTGTTTTCAGCGTGCATTTTCTCGTGTCGTCCCCGCAGTACCCGCCGTCGTCTTGAAAGTGAGCTGTGCTTCTCACTTTTCCCTGCTTCTCCCTATGGACTCCTCCCTGTCTCCCTCGCGCTCCCTGATTCTCGACTCCTCGCTTTCCCCACGGACCTCTCACGGATCTTGGACCCCTTTTGCCTTGCCCTCTTTGGATTTGTCTGCTTCCTCATCCATAATTCACAACAGCTAACTACACACATAGTCTAACACCACTCACTCTTGGGTTTTGTCACACACTCCTTTTCCTTAGTTTAGTTTGTATAGTTTTGTATTATTATTATTATATATATTAGCTATATATATAAAAATAATCTTAGAGCTACATGACCCCCTGGTGTCTGTTGCCGTCATCTCCCCCTGTTAAACCATAACAGCCGCGTACCTAACTGTGATTATGTCACACTTGTTTGTTTGGCCTCAATTACATTTTATGGTGTTGTGTTGGTATCAAATGTGAACAATCAGTAAGTGAAAAATAATCCCAGGATTAGAATACACACAAGTTTGATCACTTGGACAGCAGGCTTTACTGCTGTTGATATCAGGATCGGTTTCCTTCACGAGCTTCTGGGGTCTATTAAAGCCGACTGCGATGTGCCACTGGAGGAACAAACGTGCAAAACAGCAGATGCTGCGTCTTCTACTCCTTGAAAAATATTAATGACAATGTCTGGAAGACGAGCCGCCGCGGTCCCGTGGAGACCGGCGTGGGCACTGACCTGAGCAATTCGCACTTCACTCGCCTCCCCGGGGGGCTTTCATGCGCATTTACCCACGTCAGGGATGAGGTCGAGCTGCCCTTTTTCAGCAGAGCACTAACACGCCAGCAGACACGAAGCGTGACTGAACGCCGAGTCCTTCGAAAGGCTACGACACACCTGTTCACCTGCGCCCAAATGCACCGTCCTTCTGAGGACTGGAGCATGCCAGCCACACACACACACACGCACACACACACACACACATTTTACTCAACACAAGTCAACATTTTACAAGAAAAACATTTACATTTGTGCAATATTATGATAAAAGTTGGAATTTTACTCAACAACAGTCGCAATTTTACAAGAAAAGCTTAAAATTTGGGCAATTTTATGAAAAGAGTCGTAATTTTACTCAACAAAAGTCTCAATTTTATTGAATTTATTAAAACGTTCACATTTTGGCAATATAATAATAATGATCTGAATTTTATTTGAAACAAATTATGACAAAATATGACTATTTTACAAGAACAACAAAATAAATTGGCAATAATGTGATAAAAGTCAGAATTTTAAAAGACAAAGGTCACAATTTCACAAGAAAAACTTAGAATTTTGGCAGTATTAAAATAAAAATCTTGATTTTACTCAACATAAGTCAACATTATACAAGAAAAACTGAACATTTGTGCAATATTATGATAAAATTTGGAAATTCTACTCAATAACAGTCGCAATTTTACGATAAAAGCTTAAAATGTTGGCAATTTTATGAAAAGAGTCGTAATTTTACTCGACAAAAGTCACCATTTTATAAGAAAACGTTCACATTTTGGCAATATTATAATAATAATCTGAATTTTATTTGGCAAAATTATGACAAATTATGACTATTTTACACGAACAACAACAAAAATTGGCAATATTGTGATACAAGTCAGAATTTTATATGACAAAGGTCACAATTTCACAAGGAAAACTTAGAATTTTGGCAGTTTTATATTAAAAGTCGTAATTTTACTCAACGCACGTTAAAATCTTACAAGAAAAACGGAACATTCGTGCAATATTATGATAAAAGTTGGAATTTTACTCAATAACAGTCGCAAATTTACAATAAAAGCTTAAAATTTGGGCAATTTTATGAAAATAGTCGTAATTTTACTCGACAAAAGTCTCAATTTTATTAGAAAACTTTCACATTTTGGCAATATTATAATAATGATCTGAATTTTATTTGAAAAAAATTATGACAAAATATGACTATTTTACAAAAACAACAAAAAAAATTGGGAATAATGTGATAAAAGTCAGAATTTTATATGACAAAGGTCACAATTTCACAAGGAAAACTTAGAATTTTGGCAGTTTTATATTAAAAGTCGTCATTTTACTCAACGCAAGTTAAAATCTTACAAGAAAAACTGAACATTCGTGCAATATTATGATAAAAGTTGGAATTTTACTCAATAACAGTCACAATTTTACAAGAAAAGCTTAAAATGTTGGCAATTTTATGAAAAGAGTCGTAATTTTACACAACAAAAGTCACAATTTTATTAGAAAACTTTCACATTTTGGCAATATTATAATAATGATCTGAATTTTAGTTGAAAAAAGTTATGACAAAATATGACTATTTTACAAGAACAACAAAAAAAATTGGCAATAATGTGATAAAAGTCAGAACTTCATATGACAAAGGTCACAATTTCACAAGGAAAACTTAGAATTTTGGCAGTTTTATATTAAAAGTCGTAATTTTACTCAACACAAGTTAAAATCTTACAAGAAAAACGGAACATTCGTGCAATATTATGATAAAAGTTGGAATTTTACTCAATAACAGTCGCAAATTTACAATAAACGCTTAAAATTTGGGCAATTTTATGAAAAGAGTCGTAATTTTACACAACAAAAGTCACAATTTTATTAGAAAACGTTCACATTTTGGCAATATTATAATAATGATCTGAATTTTATTTGAAACAAATTATGACAAAATATGACTATTTTACAAGAACAACAAAATAAATTGGCAATAATGTGATAAAAGTCAGAATTTTAAAAGACAAAGGTCACAATTTCATAAGAAAAACTTAGAATTTTGGCAGTTTTATATTAAAAGTCGTAATTTTACTCAACGCAAGTTAAAATCTTACAAGAAAAACGGAACATTCGTGCAATATTATGATAAAAGTTGGAATTTTACTCAATAACAGTCGCAAATTTACAATAAAAGCTTAAAATTTGGGCAATTTTATGAAAATAGTCGTAATTTTACACAACAAAAGTCACAATTTTATTAGAAAACTTTCACATTTTGGCAATATTATAATAATGATCTGAATTTTATTTGAAAAAAATTAGGACAAAATATGACTATTTTACAAGAACAACAAAATAAATTGGCAATAATGTGATAAAAGTCAGAATTTTAAAAGACAAAGGTCACAATTTCACAAGAAAAACTTAGAATTTTGGCAGTTTTATATTAAAAGTCGTAATTTTACTCAACGCAAGTTAAAATCTTACAAGAAAAACTGAACATTCGTGCAATATTATGATAAAAGTTGGAATTTTACTCAATAACAGTCGCAAATTTACAATAAAAGCTTAAAATTTGGGCAATTTTATGAAAAGAGTCGTAATTTTACTCGACAAAAGTCTCAATTTTATTAGAAAACTTTCACATTTTGGCAATATTATAATAATGATCTGAATTTTAGTTGAAAAAAGTTATGACAAAATATGACTATTTTACAAGAACAACAAAAAAAATTGGCAATAATGTGATAAAAGTCTGAATTTTATATGACAAAGGTCACAATTTCACAAGGAAAACTTGGAATTTTGGCAGTTTTATATTGAAAGTCGTAATTTTACTCAACGCAAGTTAAAATCTTACAAGAAAAACTGAACATTCGTGCAATATTATGATAAAAGTTGGGATTTTACTCAATAACAGTCGCAAATTTACAATAAAAGCTTAAAATGTGGGCAATTTTATGAAAAGAGTCGTAATTTTACTCGACAAAAGTCACAATTTTAGAAGAAAATGTTCACATTTTGGCAATATTATAATAATAATCTGAACTTTATTTGGCAAAATTATGACAAATTATGACTATTATACAAGAACAACAAAAATATTGGTAATATTGTGAAAAAAGTCAGAATTTTATAAATGTCACCATTTTGCATTGAAAGGTAATAATTTTTGATTAAAAAAAAAGTAATCATTTTACGGGAAAATATTCCAATATGACAGACACCGAACGAATATGAGAAATTGTTCGCAATTTTATAAGAAAAGAGTCGACACATTGTGAGAAAAAGTTAATTTACTTGTTTTTGAATTTTTTGATTGTAATTGTTTTTTAATCTTCATTTTTTACTTCAAGTTATTACAGTATGTCTCTATATACATATTGTTTCACTAATTTTAGCCAAAGGGGGCGCATTTCAATTTCTTACACACACTTGTTATTTCATATGTTGGCCAGAGGGGAGCACTTCAATTTCTTACACACACTTGTTATTTCATATGTTGACCAGAGGGGGGATCACTTTTAGAACCGACACACAGTCAATTTGAAGAATCTCCCCTATTTGGGACCACCCTCATTTTTATAGATTTCACCACCAGGGGGTGCAAATGAGACATACTCTATTAAATGCAATGTTATTGGGACCATGATTTATGTCATCACTTGTTCACACCTCCTCATATGGAAGCTACTTTTCCTTGTTGATGTCTCAAGAAGACACACACACTTACACACTTACACACTTATCCCTCTCTTCCGACCTCTTGGGGCCGCAGAGCGGAGCCACAGGCGTGCTCGCTCTCTGGCTTCCATCAGCCGTCGTTGGTTCGCACATTGCTTCCTCTCGCTTCCTCTCAGGCTGTCACTTAGTGACCAAAGAGTATGAAATTCAAACTCTATTACCTTTCCCTCTATTCCAAGTCGGGCATCGCCGTCTCTTCGGTTAGCCAGATTACCTCGACGGTTACCGTTCAGGCGGTGGAAACACGGTGTGGCTCTCAAATGAAATCATTGGCATGCAGAGTGCCTGACAGAGTACTCCGTACCATTGGAGTCACTCAGCTTAGTCGCCGTGAGCAGCTGGTTGGTGAAATTATAACTCGGCAGTCTGTCCTGAAGCTCAGCAGTAAATATGTATATTTTTTCCCCCCACTGTGTGCTAATTTGCCACATCTTGTCCATCTGTGCAATTATCAGTGTCAATTTGAAATCATATCACTTACTTACCAGCTACGTTTCCTGTCAGATCCTTTGTTTCCAACCGTCTGCCAGACAGTTGGAAGGATGCTGCATCCTGGGTAATTTTCTGGCATTTAACGCTCACGAGACTCTCCATCAATTAGATGGACAGCACATGCTTTCTGAAGTGTACTCGCACTTCAATCACAGCATCACTTTGTCTGAGGGTACACATAGGGATGATGTTTGATAAGAAATTATCGAGTTCGAGCCCATTATCGAATCCTCTTATCGAACCGATTCCTTATCGATTCTCTTATCGAATCCAGATAGGTTGTTGTATATGGAATAAAAACACAATATTTGGTTGAACAAAAGCTCACTTTTATTTTATAAGGAAAAAATAAAATAAATAAATAAATATTGACTGTTACCCCCCTAAAAAAATAAAAAAAATAAACATTGACTGTTGTTACCCAAAGTATATTAAGTGGGATTTTTCAGAAAAAACAAATGTATACGGTAAAACAAAAACAACCTGTCTCTGTGATCACTAAAGGTGTATAAATAATAATATAGTGTTAAATAAAATCAGTCCCTTGGGCACAAAACGGAAAATAATACAGCTCTTCAAAAAGTGCACTTCTGCTGCTATTGGAACATACTAACTACACACACAGGCAGACAGCTAACAAACAATCCAAGACGTCTAATAAAGTTCCAAAGCAGTTTAATCCATTTAGGCCAGGAGTGTCCAAACTTTTTCCACTGAGGGCCGCACACTGAAAAATCAAAGCAAGCGGGGGCCATTTTGATAATTTTTATTTTAAAAACCAATACAATATATGTATAAAAAATGTACATTTAGGCCTCCACCCAGGCTTGATACCGGGGACTCCAAAGGGTTTAGGTTAAAAAAATTTTAAAAATGTGATTATTTAGTATTATTATTATTATTATTATTATTATTCAAAGTTTAAATATCTAGATCAACATTAGGTATATCTTTCAAAATAACGTTTTTTTTTTATTTTTTTAGATTGAAGTTGTATGCCCTTTTTGCCAGTTTTTTATGGAAAAAACACAAAATATGAAATTTTCTCCCCCAATAAAATGTTAAAGTGGAACATTTCAGATTATATAATAATTGGAGCTCATAACATAACTCATAACAACATTGATTTCAATGTATTATTATTTTTTGAGCAATGACACTTAAAAAAAAAAAAGTCCCACTAAAATTATCGGGGATCCAAAAGAGTCCTGCTCAGTAAAGTGTTAAAAAATAAATCTTTTTTTTTTTTTTTTAAACTGTTAACACAATAGTCTCGAGATCAACTTCAGATCTATCCGTCAATTATAACTTGTATTGTTGTTTATTATGTTCCTTGTTTGTTCATTTTAGGCCCTTCTTTAAAGAAAAAAAAAACATAGTTTTTTATATGGCAAACACAAAATATGCAACATTTTCCCCAAAAAATATCTCAAAGTGGAATATTTAATGTGACCTAATTGGAGCCTTGAATAGGTCAATAATTCATAATAACATTGTTTTTGATTCATTATTATGTTTTAAAGAAAGAAACAGCCTGCATGACAGCTTAGTGTTATTAGAGTCAACATTTTATTGTCACCTGTTTACTCTTTTATACCACTTTGTATGTTTTAAAAAATTTTTAATCGTATTTTTAGAATGTGCCGTGGGGCCGTTAAAAAATTACCTGCGGGCCGCAAATGGCCCCCGGGCCGCACTTTGGACATATCCTGATTTAGGCGCTTTATTGTTGTTAATCTTGCTTTGTCTTTTCCTATCTTTACTTTTGTCTTGCACTGGACTGTTATTTTATTTTATTTTTTTAAACTGAAATACACACAATGACAAATGTATAAGCTATGTGACTCAATTAACATACTGAAATGTAATACACAATATGTAAATATTAGCTTCAAACAAATATACAGTACTATCATCAAACAAATACTTTTAAGTTTTGAAACTATTTCGATGGTGGAAATACACGACTGGCAGCCATTTTAAGTCCTCAAAACATCCATTGAAACAGTGCACAAATATCGTTTTTCAATAAACATCTTAGTATCAAACTTAACCACTTGCCACCTTAATATTGAGTTACATAAACAAGTTAAACAGTTTACTTACAGACTTATCTTTTCCAAGGCTTGTAAGAGCTAACACAACTTGTCTACTTCTCAATTGTCCCCAAACTGACGTCGCCATCCCGGGAGTGCCCAAACTAATGACGCGTAGTATTTTCATATCGCCACAAGGTGTCAGTAAGAGTCTACAATCAAATGGGCATAACATTGCCGTCCCACAGGGCATTTCCTGTGAGAAGGGATTCGTTCCCAGGGATTCGAATAAAGAACCAACTCTTTTTCTTTACTATAGTGGCCTCGATAACGGGAACCGGTTCTCAAAAAGGGATTCGAGTCCATGGAATCGGTTCTTTTCTTATCGAACAACCGGGAGAACCGGTTTCGAACATCATCCCTAGGAATACAACTGTTTTACAGGTAGACTCTTTAGTATTCTAGCTACAAAACCCAAAACCAGTGAAGTTGGCACGTTGTGTAAATTGTAAATACAATGATTTGCTAAACCTTTTCAACCTATATTCAATTGAATAGACTCCAAAGACAAGATACTTAACGTTCGAACTGGAAAACGTTATTTTTTGCAAAAAAAAGCTGGCACATGTGGCAAAAAATACTGAGAAAGTTGAGGAATGCTCATCAAACAGTTATTTGGAACATCCCACAGGTGGACAGGATAATTGGGAACAGGTGGGCGCCATGATTGGGTATAAAAGCAGCTTCCATGAAATGCTCAGTCATTCACAAACAAGATTGGGGCGAGGATCACCACTTTGTCAACAAATGCTTGAGCAAATTGTTTAAGAACAACATTTCTCAACGAGCTAGTGCACCTGCAGTGAGCGAACTGGTCCAAAAGATGGCGCCGGAACTCAAACAATAACACACCTTGTCAGTGTATTTGCTTGTGTTTTATGAAACCTATTTGTAGTATGACCGTCGGCGAAGAAAAATCCATAAATTAGCCGCAGCATTTTATAAGCCGCAGGGATCAAAGTGTAGGAAAAAAGTAGTGGCTTATACATACTTGCCAACCTTGAGACCTCCAATATCGGGAGGTGGGGTGGGGGGGTGGGGGGGGCTTGGTCGGGGTGGGGGGGTGGGTGTGAGGGCGATGGGCGTGGTTGGGGGCGTGGTTATTTACAGCTAGAATTCACCAACTCGAGTATTTCATATATATTTCATATATATATATATATATATATATATATATATATATATATATATATATATATATATATATATATATATATATATATGAAATACTTGACTTTCAGTGAATTTTAGCTATATATATATATATATATATATATATATATATATATATATATATATATATATATATATATATATATATATATATATATATATATATATATATATATATATATATATATATATATATATATATATATATATATATATATTTATTTTATTTACATAGAAAAAAAACAAAAACTTGAATTTAGGTGTTCCGGTGGCTAACCATTAGATGGCAGTATTGTCCTGTTTAACTTCTCCGTTCATGATGAGTATATCATTTCGGCCACCGTGTTCAATGGAGAAGTCTGTTCTACAAAGTTCTGTTCTAAGTCTGTTCTAAAAACCCTAGATGTTATGACGTCATTGGGCAGGCAAGCTGTTTATATTGTGGGAAAGCGGACGTGAGAACAGGCTGTCTCCACTCAGGTCCGCATTGAGCTGGAGGGGGCGTGGCCTCCAGCTCCGGCTGAATACCGGGAGTTTGTCGGGAGAAAATCTCTGCCGGGAGGTTGTCGGGAGAGGCGCTGAATACCGGGATTCTCCCGCTAAAAACGGGAGGGTTGGCAAGTATGGGCTTATAGTTCGGAATTTACGGTAAATGCTAACAACATTACATTAGAATAGCACATACTGTACAAATATGCATTAAAACACTGCTACAGACATCACACATAGGGCGCTTTAGTAAGTATGAGTTGGTTTAGTTATATTGTAAAACTTCATTAAGTCTATCCAAAACTCAGATCAGGCAAATTTGGTGAGGATTTCAAATCATGTTTATACAGTATACACTGCACACCTCTACGTACGTACAGTCATCTGGAATCCCATTTCCCGACAATACCTTTCTTCCCATGCGGATCTTTGCACTTGTCATGTACGCAGGCACCCCAGGGTGACCAGTGGGAGAGCAGGCAGTGGTGCTGGCAGGGGATGGAGCAGTTCTTGACGGCCAGGGGAGGTTCCTGACCGGCGCACAGCCTGGCAGTCACTGGTCTGGACACTGTGCAAACAGAAGTGAAGAATTAAAGGAGCAATATGCAATAATGTCATGTCAAGTCACCATTAAATGGCCCTGAGATGTCAAAAGGCGTTAATAAATCATGTTATTTTCCAATATTTCTATAACTGATAGTGCAGCCGGGATATGCTCATTTCAAAATGAGATTTACAGCCCCGAAATATTGTTATCGTTTTCATTTTGATGCCCCGCCCTCCACCGGTTGACCAATTAGAAAGTCTGTAGGTGTGTCACATCCAGGTTGCCAGATACGCACCGCCCTCTTTGTCTAGCTACTGCCACTGGTGAAGTTACTAAACATGTCAGACCGTAGTAGATCTAAAAGGCAACCATGAATGCAATGTGGCCCTCACTGAAAACAAGTTAGTTTCTGAGTGCCAGAAAAACTGTTTCAAGTAAATCAAGCGGTAGAAAATGGATAAATGGATGGATGGATGGATTTAACAGTAAAATAAAATAAAAAATGGCAGTTCAGTTACCAGAATTTTATCGTAGAAAAACAAAAAAATTATACCTTTTTTCTTATTATCGTAGAAAAACAAAAAAATTATACCTTTTTTCTTATTTACAGTAATATGCTGTGAAAAAAAATAAAAAATAAGAAATAAATTAAATTAAATTAAAAAAGCAAATTTAATTGTGTAGTTCTGGTGACTTTTTTTTGCAATTTTTTTTTTTTTCAACAATGTACATTAAAAAATAGAAATAATAATTATGTTACGTTTATATTTATATACTGTTACGATGGGGCCCTCTGAGGGCAACCATGACTGCAATGTAAACAAGTTAGTTTCTGAGTGCCAGAAAAACCGTTTAAAGTAAATCAAGCGGTAGAAAATGGATGGATGGATGGATTTAACAGTAAAAAAAAAAAAAAATGGCAGTTTAGTTGCCAGAATTTTATCGAAAAAAACCCAAAAAAACGCTATCTTTTTTTCCCATTCACAGTAATATGCTGTGAAAAAATACAAAATAAATAAAAACTTTTAAAAAAGCACATTTTATTGTGTAGTTCTGGCGACTTTTCCAGGTTTTTTTAAACTTCAAAATCTGTATTTTTTTTAATTTTTTTTTTAACAACGTACATTAAAATATATAAATAATAATTATTTACATTTATATTTATATATTGTTACGATGGGGCCCTCTGAGGGCAACCATAACTGCAATGTGGCCCTCACTGAAAACAAGTTAGTTTCTGAGTGCCAGAAAAACAGTTTAAAGTTAATCAAGCGGTAGAAAATGGATGGATGGATGGATGGATGGATTTAACAGTAAAAAAAAAAAAAAGGCATTTCAGTTGCCAGAATTTTATCATAAAAATAAAAAAAACGCTACCTTTTTTCCCATTTACAGTTATATGCTGTGAAAAAATCCAAAATAAATAAAAACTTTTAAAAAAAAACACATTTTATTGTGTAGTTCTACCGACTTTTCCAGGTTTTTTTAAACTACAAAATCTGCATTTTTATTTTTTTAACAACGTACATTAAAATATATAAATAATAATTATTTACATTTATATTTATATACTGTTACGATGGGGCCTTCTGAGGGCAACAATAACTGCAATGTGGCCCTCACTGAAAACAAGTTAGTTTCTGTGTGCCAGAAAAACAGTTTTAAAGTAAATCAAGCGGTAGAAAATGGATGGATGGATGGATGGATGGATGGATGGATGGATGGATGGATGGATGGATGGATGGATGGATGGATTTAACAGTATAAAAATAAAAAAAATGGCATTTCAGTTGCCAGAATTTTATCATAAAAAAAAAAACTACCTTTTTTCCCATTTACAGTAATATGCTGTGAAAAAAAATATAGAAAAAAAAATTCTAATAATGCAAATTTTATTGTGTAGTTCTGGCGACTTTTCTAGTTTTGTAATTTTTAAAAAAAAACGTACATTAAAATATGTAAATAATAATTATTGACATTTATATTTATATACTGTTACAATGGATTTAACAGTAAAAAAAAAAAAAAAAAGGCATTTCAGTTGCCAGAAAAAAAAACGCTACCTTTTTTCCCATTTACAGTAATATGCTGTGAAAAAAATCCAAAATAAATAAAAACTTTTTTAAAAAGCCTTTTTTTAGATATATGCATGCTAGTTGTAGCTATTAGGCTGTTCTAGTTTTTGTTTGTATTATCTTTTTTTAAATATTTTTTAATACAATGTAGCACTTTGAGGTTGTTTGCTCAATGTAAAGTGCTTTTTTTTTTACAAATAAAATCTATTATTATTATTATTATTATTAAAAATGTATGGGCTCAACAATTTGACACAATCCCACATCATAATCAGTCCGTGTGATGAAAGTTCGGATAAATAAATAAATAAATAAATATACATCACACCAGCCTCCCTCCGCTTTCCCAGTTCCATATGCAGAGTGCTCGGAGGTCAGGGGTGAGTCTTCTGAGCGTGTGGTGCACCAGCAAGCGTGGGAAAAAAAACAAGATCAATGCAGTAAGCCGCAGCGTGTACAACGCCGCCACGGCCTCAAGCGATGTAAACCGATGCGATGGCTCCCAATGCCTCTCTCGCTCGACTAATTCGAAAAACAATTTACTGCCGTTGGATGTCTATCGCGCT
>NC_084743.1:15400811-15463311 GCF_033978785.1 Entelurus aequoreus
AAGATACTTAACGTTCCAGCTGGAAAACGTTGTTATTTTTTGGCAAATATTAGCTCATTTGGAATTTGATGCCTGCAACATGTTTCCAAAAAGCTGGCACAAGTGGCAAAAAAGACTGAGAGAGTTGAGGAATGCTCATCAAAGACTTATTTGGAACATCCCACAGGTGGACAGGCTAATTGGGAACAGGTGGGTGCCATGATTGGGTAAAAAAAAAAAAGCAGCTTCCATGAAATGCTCAGTCATTCACAAACGAGGACGGGGCGAGGGTCACCACTTTGTCAACAAATGCCTGAGCAAATTGTTTAAGAACAACATTTCTCAACCAGCTATTGCAAGGAATTTAGGGATTTCACTATCAACGGTCCGTAATATCATCTAAAGGTTCGGAGAATCTGGAGAAATCACTGCACGTAAGCGGCTTAGCCTGAGACCTTGGATCCCTCAGGCGGTACTGCGTCAAAAAGAGACATCAGCGTGTAAAGGATATCACCACATGGGCTCAGGAACACTTCAAAAACCCACTGTCAGTAACTACAGTCGGTCGCTACATCTGTAAGTGCAAGTTAAAACGCTAGTATGGAAAGCGAAAGCCATTTATCAACAACACCCGGAAACGCCGCCGGCTTCGCTGAGCCCGAGCTCATCTAAGATGGACTGATGCAAAGTGGGAAAGTGTTCTGTGGTCTGACGAGTCCACATTTCAAATTGTTTTTTGGAAACTGTGGACGTCAAAGAGAACAAAAAACTATTGGATTGTTCCAGGCGCAAAGTTCAAAAGCCAGCATCTGTGATGGTACGCTTTTCCTATTTTGATGCATTCTAACGAGTAAAAAAAGGCTAGCAAAAGTCAGCTAACAATGTAGCCACAATAATGATAATAATTCATTTAATATATAATGCACTTTACATGTTTAACACATCTCAAAGTGCATACTGTTAAAAAGAACAGGTTTAAAAGCATAAAAACAGGTAAGGGAGTTGTACAATATGAAAAATAAAAAATGTTTGTATTTTTTTTTGAAGGTTTGAACTATTCCTGAGGTGGGGGCGCATGTAAGCAGAGGGCATGGTAACCCATCGTGCATCGGGAGTTGCTCTATTCCGTCTACAAAGCACTCTAAAAAATACGTCCATCATTGTTTTATATACACGCTGTAAGTATCTATGTAATGTAGTATCCGTCACATTCATGATAGCATGTGATATTCACGCATTTTGCTCATTTTAAAGTGGAACTCTAAGCATCATGTCGCAGTATTGCGAAGTGCTAAGCAAGATGTACAAACTAGGAGCATAATAAAACAGTCACTTACTGGACCATGTCTGCTCTCACTGGGATAAAGACTGACGGGATGTTTATATCTTCCCTTTTAGATGAAGAATTAATTATAATCATCACACAGTGCCTCAAACCAGCATCATTTTGTTTCTTTGTCGCCATAAGTGAACGTCAAAGTTGACCAACTTTTCGGTTTATGACCGGAAACTTCTACAAACCCCGTTAGATGTAAATATAAACGGAATACAATGATTTGCAAATCATTGTATTCCGTTTCTATTTACATCTAACACAATTTCCATATGGAAACGGGGTTTGTACTATCCAGTTGAGAGACATGATCTATAATCTAGAATTAACTTTCACCAACTCAGAGGCGATGCAGCAGCTCAACACGACAATATAGCCGCATAAGCACGTTAGCTCTCTGTGCTAAAAGTACTTTGTCCATGTCAGCGCTTTTAATAACAATATTGCTAATACTTGGTCAATGTAAATGGAGTATTGTTGGCAGGGCTTTGTTGTGGCGATAGTGTACTCCCATTCCCTGCATTGTTAGCCACCTCTTACTTGTTGTATGTTATGACTTAGAATGCATAACAAAGAAAGACCTATGTGTTATAATGGCAAAAAGGTATACTTCCCCTTTAAGTGACCGTGAAAGAAGCCCGCTTGCAGTGGGTATTTTGATGCCCCGATTTAGGAACATATTCAGAATATTCTGGTCAGTCAATTGTGAAAAATGCTGCCATCAACAGCCCCCTTCCCCATTTTGATTGGCTCTTTTCCAGCCTTCCACCGAGCTTGATGAAAAGCAATCGGCCTCCGAGGAGACAATCAGTCTGCCAGAAGTGATAGTAGCTTTTACCCCCGACTAAATAACGTTTCTTACAAAACTGGCAGATATCTCCAATTAAGGACCACAATCCATCCATCCATCCATTTTTATACCGCTTGATTTACTTGAAACTGTTTTTCTGGCACTCATAAACTAACTTGTTTTCAGTGAGGGCCACATTGCAGTTATGGTTGCCCTCAGAGGGCCCCAGCGTAACAGTATATAAATATAAATGTAAATAATTACTATATATATATTTTAATGTACGTTGCTATAAAAAAATTAAAAATTTAAAAAATAAAAAAGATTGCAGATTTTGCAGTTTAAACTACACAATATATATATATATTTTTTTAATTTTGTATTTTTAAAAAAACATTTTTTAACAGCATATTACTGTAAATGGGAAAAAAGGTAGCACAGGTTTTTTTTACGAGAAAATTCTGGCAACTGAAATGCCTTCTTTTTTTTTTTTTACTGTTAAATCCATCCATCCATCCATCCATCCATTTTCTACCACTTAATTTACTTTAAACTGTTTTTCTGGCACTCAGAAACTAACTTGTTTTCAGTGAGGGCCACATTGCAGTTATGGTTGCCCTCAGAGGGCCCCATCGTAACAGTATATAAATATAAATGTAAATAATTACTATATATATATTTTAATGTACGTTGCTATAAAAAAAAATTTAATTTAAAAAATAAAAAAGATTGCAGATTTTGCAGTTTAAACTACACAATATATATATATTTTTTTTAATTTTGTATTTAAAAAAAAAAAAAATTTAACAGCATATTACTGTAAATTGGAAAAAAGGTAGCACAGGTTTTTTTTATTATCATTTATATATTTTAATATACTTTGTTAAAAAAAAAAATTCAGATTTTGCAGTTTAAAAAAACCTGGAAAAGATGCCAGAACTACACCATAAAATTTCCTTTTTTTTAAAGAAGGGTTTTTAAAAGCCTTTTTTAAAAGCATCCACAGTCAGTGGTGCCCTCAGGTGGTCAGGGAGAGCGTTCCACAGACTGGGAGCGGCGGGGCAAAAAGGTTGGAGGAGGTTAGCCTGTCCGGAGCGGAGGTGTCGTGTGGAGGATTTGGGGGTGAGTAGTTCTTTGAGGTAGACGGGGGCATTACCATGGAGGCACTGGTGGGTTAGTAGGGAGACTTTGAATTATATCCTGAGTGGAACAGGAAGCCAGTGAAAGGATTTGAGAACTGGTGTGATGTGGTCGTATTTCCACACTCTCATCAGGATCCTAGCTGGACTATTCTGTAAGTAGTGCAGCTTCTGGATGTTAGTACTACCAACACGTTTTAGTGTTGGTAGTTCACACATGCATTGGTAATTAGGGTTGTCAACTTGCTGCAAAAATAAATAAGGGACACTTTACCCTTTACCACAGGCCTGGGCAATTATTTTGACTTGGGTGGGCCAAATTTAGAGAAAAAAATGTGTCTGGGGGCCGGTATATCTATCTATGTATACGTATATACGTTAGGTCAGGAAAAAAAACACAGAGGCTATTTTATCCCTACAAGCCTGTTTTGCAGGTTTTCTCTGAGCAGAGAAACCTGCAAAACAGGCTTGTAGGGATGAAATAGCCTCTGTGTTTTTTTCCTGACCTAACCTGTTTCGCAGGTTTTCTCTGAGCAGAGAAACCTGCAAAACAGGCTTGTAGGGATGAAATAGCCTCTGTGTTTTTTTCCCTGACCTAACGTATATTCCGCTCTACCCCGGTATTGAGCACTGTATAATGGATAAACCACAGAAACCTTGACTATATATGTACACATATATAGACTATATTGCCAAAAGTATTTGGCCACCCATCCAAATGATGAGAATCAGGTGTCCTAACCACTTGGCCCGGTGTATCAAATCAAGCACTTAGGCATGGAGACTGATTTACTTTTTTGTGATTCTGTTCATAACTTTTATGGACAGAATTTCTAGGCGCAGTCAGGGCGTTGAGGGGATCCGGTTTGGTGGCTGCAGGATTAGGTCTCTGATTTTTGCAGATGATGTGGTCCTGATGGCTTCATCTGGCCAGGATCTTCAGCTCTCACTGGAACGATTCGCAGCAGAGTGTGAAGCGACTGGGATGAGAATCAGCACCTCCAAATCCGAGTCCATGGTTCTCGCCCGGAAAAGGGTGGAATGCCATCTCCGTGTTGGGGAAGAGACCCTGCCCCAAGTGGAGGAGTTCTAGTACCTAGAAGTCTTGTTCACGAGTGAGGGAAGAGTGGATCGTGAGATCAACAGGCGGATCGGTGCGGCGTCTTCAGTAATGCGGACGCTGTATCGATCCGTTGTGGTGAAGAAGGAGCTGAGCCGGAAGGTGAAGCTCTCAATTTACTGGTCGATCTACGTTGCCATCTTCACCCATGGTCACGAGCTTTGGGTTATGACCGAAAAGACAAGATCACGGGTACAAGCGGCCGAAATGAGTTTCCTCCGCCGGGTGGCGGGGCTCTCCCTTAGAGATAGGGTGAGAAGCTCCGTCATCCGGGAAGAGCTCAAAGTAAAGCCGCTGCTCCTCCACATGGAGAGGAGCCAGATGAGGTGGTTCGGGCATCTGGTCAGGATGCCACCCGAACGCCTCCCTAGGGAGGTGTTTAGGGCACGTACAACCGTTAGGAGACCACGGGGAAGACCCAGGACACGTTGGGGATACTATGCCTGGGAACGCCTCGGGATCCCCCGGGAGGAGCTGGACAGAAGTGGCTGGGGAGAGGAAAGTCTGGGCTTCCCTGTTTAGGCTGCTGCTCCTGCGACCCGACCTCGGATAAGCGGAAGAAGATGGATGGATGGATGGGTTAGGAATGGGATGGCACTTCAAGTTCATATGTGAGTCAAGGCAGGTGTATGTGTGCTGAAATAGTACCTAAAAAACAAAAAATGGTAAAACTGCGAATGTGCAGGTTTTAACAAATGTTAATTCTTGCCATTCAAACACACACCTCTGCTCATGTGAATGGTTTTCTTTAGCTAAATCGTTTTCTGAGTTGTATCGTCTTACTGGGCCACGAGCACGGCCTCAGATGTTTTGTTCCTCTCACAAATATGCCCCCTATAGAGCGGCTCTTTTCTTTCTCACAGCAGCTTTGGACGGCGAAACACTTCAAAGTGCTGTGGTAGCAGAGTTTGTACAAGATTTGTCAGGCTTTCTTCATCCCCAACATGAACAAATGACAGTGTGTTTACACGAAACGCTCTTCTTGAAATCGATGACGACTACTTAGCGTTGCGGTTTCAGGGCGTACGGTGTCAGCTCTGCTCGTCTCTCTGTACGCAGTAAACAGTGCGAGGACTTAAAACTACCATTTATCTATTTTTCATGCCACACAGGGGTTTGCTGTCTCTCAATGCGGATTAAGTTTTAAATGAAACTGCTTGGCCAATGGGTAAGTCGCTCCCAGGAGAGTCTACTGTAGCTGAAGATAAGCTTTGATATACTTTGAACAAGCCTAAGCTTCACCATCACTTCTTGCTCTTGATTCCCCGTGTCTGCGCCGACAGAATGTCTTTGTTCTTCTCCGAGCTGAGCTCAGCTGTGATGACGGCGGGGTTTGTCTTACCTTCCTTCCTGTGATTTGGAGCTGAGTCATCGGCAACTTGAACACAGTAGGGCTTCCTGGTCTGGATCCCGCCTCCGCAGAGACTACTGACGTTTGCCAGACGCCGGTCCAGCTTGCTCAGCAGAGGTGAGACGAGACATCCGTCCCAGTCCGTGGTCCTCCACTCGTACCTGAAACGCACCACATATATGCACACCGAGTTTACGTACAGTTTTTGTAATTTGCATGATCAAAAAGGGCACTTCACTTGAGTTAAAAGAGATTGCTGTTCCTAATTTTCTAATCTCCATCCATCCATCCATCCATCTTTTTCCGCTTATCCGAGGTCAGGTCGCAGGGGCAGCAGCCTAAGCAGGGAAGCCCAGACTTCCCTCTCCCCAGCCACTTCGTCCAGCTCCTCCCGGGGGATCCCGAGGCATTCCCTTCACTCCGACCTACAGTTAAATAATCTATTTGAACAATTCCAGTCTGGTTTCCGCCCCCTGCACAGCACTGAAACAGCATTAGTAAAAATCACTAACGATCTCCTCCTGGCAGCTGATTCTGGTCTTCTCACTATCCTAATCCTCTTAGATCTCACTGCAGCCTTTGACACCATTTCACACACTGTCCTCCTACATAGATTGCACAGTATTGGCACCCCTTCAGTGGTTTGGATCATATCTCTCCGACCGCACTCCGTTTGTTCAACTCCGCTCATTCAAATCCCCTCCGTCTCCCGTTTCCTCTGGTGTCCCCCAGGGCTCTGTTCTTGGTCCCCTGCTTTTTATCATTTACATTCTTCCCCTGGGCAATATTTTCCGTAAATTCAAAATATATTTTCACTGTTATGCGGATGACACCCAGCTCTACATCTCCACCAAACCAACTGCCTCTCTCCCTCCTTCCTCCCTTACAGACTGCCTCAGTGAACTCAAGCAGTGGTTCTCATCCAATTTCCTTCAACTCAATAGTAATAAAACTGAAATCTTACTTGTCGGTACAAAAACCATTCTCGCCAAAAACAACAGCTTGTCCATTACTCTCTGCAATTCCTCTGTCTCACCCTCCTCCCAAGTCAAGACTCTGGGTGTCATCCTCGACAGCACACTCTCCTTTAAAGCCCACATAAACAAAATTACCCGGTCTGCTTACTTTCATCTTCGGAACATTAATCGTCTTCGCCCATCCCTTACCCCTCATACTCCATAGCCTGGTCACCTCTCGCCTGGACTACTGCAACTCTCTCCTGTTTGGTCTCCCTCACAAGTCACTTCACAAACTTCAGCTTCTTCAGAACTCTGCAGCCCGGATAATCACCAGAACCCCTTCAATCCAGCACATCACCCCTGTTCTGCAGCAAATCCACTGGCTACACATCAAACATTGCATCCATTTTAAAATAATTCTCCTCACTTTCAAAGCCACAAATAACCTCTCTCCATCATATCTCTCTGACCTGATCCATGTCGCCACGCCCTCACGTTCCCTAAGATCCTCTTCATCCATCCATCTCACTTTCCCTTTATTTAAACTGTCCACCATGGGTGCCCGAGCCTTCAGCCGCTCTGCCCCACATCTTTGGAACTCTTTACCACCAGACCTTCGCAACTTAGATTCAATATCCCTCTTCAAATCAAGACTCAAAACACACCTATTCCTGACTTCTTATTCATTGTAATCATCTTTTCTTTTCTCTTTGTTGTTGTTGTTGTTTTTTATCCAATTTGATTTTATTGTTGTGATTTTGTACGGTGTCCTTGAGTGCCCAGAAAGGCGCCTTATAAATAAAATGTATTATTATTTATTATTATTCCCAGGCCAGCCGGGAGACATAGTCTTCCCAACGTGTCTTGGGTCTTCCCCGTGGCCTCCTACCAGTCGGACGTGCCCTAAACACCTCCCTAGGGAGGCGTTCGGGTGGCATTCTGACCAGATTCCCGAACCACCTCATCTGGCTCCTCTCTATGTAGAAGAGCAGTGACTTTACTTTGAGCTCTTCCTGGATGGCAGAGCTTCTCACCCTATCTCTAAGGGAGAGCCCCGCCACCCGGTGGACGAAACTCATTTCGGCCGCTTGTAGCCGTGATTTTGTCCTTTCGGTCATAACCCAAAGCTCATGACCATAGGTGAGGATGGGAACGTAGATCGACCGGTAAATTGAGAGCTTTGCCTTCCGGCTCAGCTCATTCTTCACAACAACGGATCGATACAGAGTCCGCATTCCTGAATACGCCGCACCAATCCGCCTGTTGATCTCACGATCCACTCTTCCCTCACTCGTGAGCAAGACTCTGAGGTACTTGAACTCCTCCACATGGGGAAAGGTCTCCTCCCCAACCCGGAGATGGCACTCCAACCTTTTCCGGGCGAGAACTATAGACTTCGAGGTGCTGATTCTCATCCCAGTCGCTTCACACTCGGCTGGAAGAGCTGAAGATCCTGGCCAGATGAAGCCATCAGGACCACATCATCTGCAAAAAGCAGAGACCTAATCCTGCAGCCACCAAACCGGATCCCCTCAACGCCCTGACTGCGCCTGGAAATTATGTAAAATAAAACTGCTGCCCACTGCTGTTTTGAAAAGAAAAACAAAGATGCAAATCAGGGAGGGAAGGTTGCAGTGTTTGTAAACAAATGTACCGACTGTGCCCTGGCAAGTGCAGCGCAGCGAAAAGCAATATTTGAGGACTTTTCCAGACCAACGGCCTTGAGTAATCTATCAAACTCTTATTTTCTGCAAAACCTTTTTTCCCTAATCGTATAAATCCTTCAGTCTGAGGCGCTCCAGTAGATTTAGTAAATAAAACAAGATCTTCTATCAGAGAAAAGCAAAACATGCCTACTAGGCGTAATATCATCAAAAGCCTATATTGGCCCAAAAAGCCCCTCACATCTTTGGGTCAACGTTGCTATTAATTACATGTAATCAATAATTGTGACACTCTGGAAATATTAAGTTTGAAAAGAATGATACTTTCCTTCCTCTGAGCAAAATCGAACACCTTAGAAATGACTATTTTTGGCTCTTGTTTTTCTCGAAGAGATAAAACAAAATGATCTCACCCTGTTTCTCACCCATGCACACAAACACCCGCATATATTATTCTCTCTAGTTTTAATGGTGTCACGATGTACCAGGCACCAAGTTAACTTTCAGTTTCGATCTCCGCCGAGGCGGCTGCAAGATGGACAAAACCACGCGAGGTGGGCGACCATTTTTGAGAAGGTTCCGTACTTTCCTTGCATTGCCCGCAGAGCGGCTCCAGGCCTAGAGACACAACAACACCACACCCTGGAAAGTGGGCGTATGCACACCCATCGCCCCCAACCCCCACCCCAATGCCTTCACCAGCTCGATTCCCCCTATGAGTGATGGATGGCTGACTAGCACTTACACAGCAGCAGACAGCCTCCGTAGCTCCCACTCCCTCCCCTCTGTTGCAAGTTTTGTTGATTCTATGTAACATGTTTATATGTGCGATGGCTACGAGTTTTTTTTTCCTTGACCTCAGTCTGGACCCCCTCCCTGGAGTCCAGCCTTTGAGTGAATATTTTTTTACTCTCCAACGTTTACCAGTTTCTCACCTTTTTTTTGGTAAGGGGCGCCAGAAGTTTTTTCTGTCTTCCTGTAATGTTTATCTGATCTTGAATGGGATTGTGCTGAAAATCTAATTTGGGTGCGGCTTATATATCAGTGTGGCTAATGCATAAAAACATGTTTTTGACTTCTAAAATTTGGTGGGTGCGGCTTATATACCGGTGCGGCTAATAAATGAAAAAATGTTTTAGCTTCTGAAATTTAGTGGGTACGGCTTATATACCGGTGTGGCTCATATATGAAAACGCATTTTTTTTTATTTTCTGAAGTTTAGTGGGAGCGGCTTATATTCTGAGATTTGGTTGGGTGCGGTTTATATGCCGGTGCGGATAATAAATGAAAACATGGTTTTGTTTTGTTTTTATTAAGTAGGTGTGGCTTATATGCCAGTGCGGCTAATACATGAAAACATGTTTTTAACTTGTACAACTTAGTGGGTGTGGTTTATATACCGGTCCGGCCAATATATAAAAACATGTTTTAGAGTTCTAAAATTTAGTGGATGCGGCTTATATACTGGTGTGGCTCGTATATGAAAACAAATGGTTTTCCTTTTCTGAAGTCTAGTGGGTGCGGCTTATATTCTGAGATTTGGTTGGGTGCGGCTTGTATGCCGGTGCGGCAAATATATGAAAACATGTTTTTTTTGTTTTGTTTTGTTTTGTTTTTATCAAGTGGGTTTGGTTTATATGCCAGTGTGGCTAATAAATAAAAACATGTTTTTTTTGGGTTTTTTGGGTTGTTTTTTTTATTAAGTGGGTGCGGCTTATATGCCAGTGCGGCTAATACATGAAAACATGTTTTTAACTTCTAAAACTTAGTGGGTGTGGCTTATATACTGGTGCGGCTATTATATAAAAACTTGTTTTAGAGTTCTAAAATTTAGTAGGTGCGGCTTATATACTGGTGTGGCTCGTATATGAAAACATTATTTATTTATTTTTTTAAAGTATTGTGGGTGCGGCTTATATTCTGAGATTTGGTTGGGTGCGGTTTATATGCCGGCGCGGCTAATAAATGAAAACATGTTTTTTTTGTTTTTTTTTTTATTAAGTGGCTGTGGCTTATATGCCAGTGCGGCTAATACATGAAAACATGTTTTTAAATACTAAAACTTGGTGGGTGTGGCTTATATACTGGTGCGGCTAATACATGAAAATATGTTTTAGAGTTCTACAATTTTGTGGGTGTGGCTTATATACCGGTGTGGCTCGTATATGAAAACATTTTTTTATTTTTTTTTTAAAGTCTTGTGGGTGCGGCTTATATTCTGAGATGTGGTTGGGTGCGGTTTATATGCTGGTGCAGCTAATAAATGAAAACATGTTTTTTGGGGATTTTTTTTTTTTTTTTTTTATTATGTGGGTGCGGCTTACATGCCAGTGCGGCTAATACATGAAAACATGTTTTTAACTTCTAAAACTTAGTGGGTGTGGCTTACATACTGGTGCGGCTAATATATGAAAACATGTTTTAGAGTTCTAAAATTTAGTGGGTGTGGCTAATATATGAAACAAGTTTTTTAAACCTCTGAGGTTTAGCGGGTGCGGCTTATATACCGGTGCCAGGGCCGGCCCGTGGCATAGGCCGTATAGGCAAATGCTAAGTGCGCCGTCCATCAGGGGGCGCCACGCCAGTGCCACAAATGTTGGAGGAAAAAAAAAAAAAAAAAAAAAGTTGGTACTATTATTTCTAAATACAAAAAATAATCTCACGTTAATTAAAATGCAAAGTAAAGCCTATTTAATAGAAATATTATTTGTTACAACATTACGCCCCCTCCCCCTCCTCCCGCACGGTGCGCCCCCTCCCTTCCTGTATCATGACTCTTTTTGGACGTCACCACATCAAAAAATCAACACAATATGTCAAAACGGCCAAAACTGTCAGGTACCCAGGGAAGAAAAAAGAGAAAAGAAGAGGAGGAGAAACGAGAAAAAGACAGAGGTAGCAGGTAAATAAATGATAAATGGGTTATACTTGTATAGCGCTTTTCTACCTTCAAGGTACTCAAAGCGCTTTGACAGTATTTCCACATTTACCCATTCACACACACATTCACACACTGATGGCGGGAGCTGCCATGCAAGGCGCTAACCAGCAGCCATCAGAGGCAAAGGGTGAAATGTCTTGCCCAAGGACACAACGGACGTGACTAGGAAGGTAGAAGGTGGGGATTGAACCCCAGTAACCAGCAACACTCCGATTGCGGTAACGTTAGCCTACATGAAATTATTTGTCTGTTACAGAATGTGATAGTAACCTGGCTTTTTAGCATTAAGCTAATGTTACATGATTCGGCAATTGCTAATCAATAAATAGCTAGTTCTGTTTTAACGTCGGGTTAATATTGTGGAGGGGGCTAAATTGTTATGGAAAATAATAATGTAACGTTAGGTAATTACAGTACTCCCACCTTACATTCCTCAGGGACATTTGTATTAGATCTTTTAAGCAGGTGTTTTTTGTTTACATTGTTATTGCCTTCTGGTTAGCTAATGTTTGCCCTGCAGGTAATAGTCACTTTTCCACCCCTTTATATATTAGGTATAGTTGTAAGCCTATAGTTGTTGAAGTGCACATCATTAATGTTAATTAAGCAATATCACATTAGAGGGAATGCTGTTTTTTAATTTGAGCACTGCTGTGATTCGGTTAAAGATAATCATAACATAACATTCTCATATAATATGTTAATTAGCTTTCTTTAAGTAAAAAAAAAGGTCAAAGACAAAGCTATTCGGTTTTTTGTGAGTATATACACTTCACTGCCGATGTGGGGGGGCGCCACTTAAAATCTTGCCTAGGGCGCCAGATTGGTTAGGGCCAGGCCTGACCGGTGTGGTTAATATGTGGGCATGTGTTTTTAAAATCTGAAGTTTGGTGGGTGTGGCTAATACATGAAAACATGTTTTTAACTTCTAAAATTAAGTGGGTGCGGCTTATAGTCCAGAAAATACATATGCACTACTGCAAGCTTTTGTTTCAGGGGGCAGTACGCTAAATAGTGGTCTGCAAAAGAAGTACCTGGGACAGTGTGGAAGTAAATCCCCCATGATGTTGCAGGCTTCTTTTTCCTCAAGGACAGGACACGGCTTCCCACCACCCACCGGCATCTGGGTCATGACTCGTGACCGCAGACGGTAACCAGGAGACAGGTCGGCGGATCGGCAGGTCTTGGAGCAGGGGTTCCACAAGGACCAATCAGAAGTCTGACAGTCTTTGGGCATCACGCAGGCCTGGAAGGTCATGGGGGAGCTGTACTTGGTGCAGAGGCTGCGGGTCAAGGAGACAAAACAAGACGAATCATCGTGACAAGCTGCGGTTATTATTTGGTTTCAGAGCACAGAAGAAGCCACTCTTTGAAATCCAGAAGCTGACATGCAAAAAAATTACTTTTTCACGGTGCAATACACCGAGCAAAAACGCTGACTCGATGAATGCGAAGCATGCAGATTAGTCATGTAATTACCACTTCTATTGTTTAATGTCGACTGGTAAATTACCTTGTTTTTTTTTAACCGGGTCTACAATGCTGATTTAATTTGTTAATTAGGCGGTAATTGGAAAGACAGAATGAAAAAGAGCTCAGATGGGAAAACTCTATTTAAAACTCCAATCCAGATATCCACACACACACATTCTTGTATTTCATACCTTCTTGAGACCTCCGAAAAATGCCTACCTCTTAAGGACCACCCTTTCTAGATATATATAGATTTGTATTTACAAAATTAATAATGTTAACAAACTATGTAAATATAAAAAAAGGTAATCTTTTAGTAATTTTTTTGTATTTAAAAAAAAAAAATTTGTAATTGTTTTTAAGCTTCATTATTTACTTCAAGTTATTACAGTATGTCTTTATATACATATTTATTTTATTTTTGGCCAAAGGGGCACATTTCAATTTCTTACACGCACTTGTTATTTCATATGTTGACCAGGGGGGGAACACTTTTAAAACCGTCAATTTGAAAAATCCCTCCTTTTTGGGACCACCCTAAATTTGATAGATTTCCCCACCGATGCAATGGTTTTCCGTATTGGAATCGTGATTTATGTCCTGACTTGTTCACACCTCCTCATATGGAAGGTACCTTTCCTTGTTGATGTCTCAAGAAGGGTGGAAATACAAGAACACACACACACACACACACACACACACACACACACACATATTATTTTATTTCTTACCTTCTTGAGACCTCCGAAAAGTGCCTACCTCTTTAGGACCACCCTTTCTAGATATATAAAGATTTGTATTTACAACATTAATAATATATACATACTATGCAAAAAAAACTAAATATTTTATTTTTTTTTAAAAACTATATTTTTTGTTTGTAATTGTATTTAATCTTCATTATTTACTTCAAGTTATTACAGTTTGTCTCTATATAATTTTTTTTTTTTTTAAAAATAATTTTACCCAAAAAGGGCACATTTCAATTTCTTACACACACTTGTTATTACATATGTTGGCCAGAGGGGGAGCACTTACATTTTTTACACACACTTGTTATTTCATATGTTGACCAGAGGGGGTGCACTTTTGAAACCGACCCACAGTCAATTTGATGAATCCCTCCTTTTTGGGACCACCCTCATTTTGATAGATTTCACCACCAGGGGGTGCAAATGAGACATTCTCTATTAGATGCAATGCTATTCCGTATTGGGACCATGATTTATGTCATAACTTGTTCACACCTTCTCATATGGAAGGTACTTTTTCTTGTTGATGTCTCAAGAAGGGTAGAAATACAAAAACACACACACACACACACACACAAAACACACAAACACATATTCTTGTATTTGTTACCTTCTTGAGACCTCCGAAAAATGCCTACCTCTTTAGGACCACCCTTTCTAGATATATAAAGATTTGCATTTATAACATTAATAATATATACATACTATGCAAATTTAAAAAAGTTTTTTGTGAAAAATTAGTTGGAATTTCACAAGAAAAAGGTCACAATTTCACAGAAAAACTGAAAATGTTGGCAGTATTATGATAAAAGTCGTAATTTTACACAACGCAAGTCAAACTTTTACAAGAAAAACTGAACATTTGTGCAATAGTATGATACAAGTTGGAATTTTACTCAATAACAGTCACAATTTTACAGGAAAAGCTTAAAATGTGGGCAATTTTATGAAAAAAATCGTAATTTTACTCGACAAAAGTCACAATTTTAGAAGAAAACTTTAAAATGTTGGCCATATTGTGATAATAATCTGTATTTTATTTGAGTAAAATGATGACAAAAGTCATCATTTTACTATGTCACTATTTTACAAAAACAACAAAAAATTGGCACAATTGTGATAAAAGTCAGAATTTTATATGACACGTGTCACCATTTTGCATTGAAAGGTAATAATTTCACATAAAAACGTGATAATTTTACGAGAAAATATTGCAATGTTAGAGAAACAGAAAGAATATGAGAAATTGTTCGCAATTTTATAAGAAAAGAGTCGACACACTGTGAGAAAAAGTTAATTCATTTGTTTTTGAATTTTTTTGTTTGTAATTGGTTTTTAATCTTCATTATTTACTTCAAGTTATTACAGTATGTCTCTTTATACATATATATTTGTATTTATTTTGGCCAGAGGGGTTCGCATTTCAATTTCTTACACACACTTGTTATTTCATATGTTGACCAGAGGGGGAGCACTGTCAATGTGAAAAATCCCTCCTTTTTGGTACCACCCTCATTTTGATAGATTTCACCACCAGGGGGTGCAAATGAGACATTCTCTATTAGATGCAATGGTTTTCCGTATTGGGACCATGATTTATGCCCTAACTTGTTCACACCTCCTCATATGGAAGCTACTTTTCCTTGTTGATGTCTCAAGAAGGGTAGAAATACAAGAATACACACACACACACAAACACACACATTCTTGTATTTCTTACATTCTTGAGACCTATGAAAAATGCCTGCCTTTTTTGGACTACCCTTTCTAGATGTAGAAAGATTTGTATTTACAACATTAATAATATATACTATGCAAATATAAAAAAGGTAATCTTATAGTTATTTTATTTTATTTTAAATTTTTGGTTTGTTACACAGGTAGATACAATAAATAATAAATGTTTTTTAGTCAATAGTTTATCCATGCAAGTTTTTTGACTCCCCTGAAAAGCATGTGTGTAATATTAAGCATGCATTTATTCTATTCTCATCAACATCTAAATAGCACAGCTCACTGAATCAGCGGGCAAAGGGACGAGGGCGGCGTTGGCATTTAGCACAAACGTGCTCTGCCACCATGTTGATGGGGTCAAACACCACTTTTGGGGTATTTAATTGGAGATGATAGAATGATAGAATCGCCCAATTCAAATATGGCTCGTAGGAATTCTGGAATCACGAGAGTAGCCCGTGTGTTATTATTATTATTGTTTTTATATTTTTAGCCAGTGTGTCATCAAAAGAATAAACTGAAGTGAATTATATTTATATAAGTAAGAAAAGTTGCTTTTGCATAATATTGCGAAACAAAACGCCAGATAACATGTCTTACCTTATACACACACCATAATAATACTCCTATGTTGAAGCACAGTACAATCCATCAAGCGGTGTGTTTTCATAGCTTACCAGAGTCGTACTAAAACATTTTGATAGATTTTTGAGCGCCGTGTGTAATTTTTCTAAATTATTAATGGAAACTGTAACATTTTATTGTTGTTTACTTGAGTCATATTGCAGTCTACACATATCTCTTATGTTTGACTGCCATCTACTGGTCACACTTATCATTTCACCATGTACCAAATAAAATAGATAGACAATAGATAAAACAGATAATGGGTCATGAAACATGGAATAATAAACTAAATACATAAGGACATAAGTAAAGGAAGCTAAAATATACCTACAAATGAGGCATAATGATGCAACATGTACAGACAGCTAGCCTAAATAGCATGTTAGCATCGATTACCCTGCAGACATGCAGTGACCAAACATGCCTGATTAGCACTCCAACACAAGTCAATAACATTAACAAAGCTCACCTTTGTGCATTCACGCACAGCATAAAACGTTTGGTGGACAAAACGAGACAAAGAAGGAGTGGCATGAAACGCGTCTTTCTGTGGCAGCGTCGGAGAAAGTTGCACATGTGAGCAAACTGTTGTGTCACAGTCCACGCACCTACGGTGGGTTTAAGGACCGCCAAAATTAGTAGGACAAAACAGTGCTCGCCAAATAAACATATTAAAGAGTGGGCTTTCTAACAATTAGGAAGGTCTTTGTCATGTTTGTCCTCCTACAGAAACCATATTCAAAGAAAATATATATATTTTCCACCATTTTTTTCCATTTTAATACATTTTATGAAAATTCTCCAGGGAGCCAAAAAATGAATCATACCCAAATAATCTGGTGGTTTTATTCAAAATGTTGTTATGCATCAGGGTGTCTATTAATACTCTTAAAGGTCGCGACAAGGCTCAGACATGCACTAACCAAATATGCCTGATTAGCACTCCAACACAAGTCAATAACATTAACGAAGCACACCTTTGTGCATTCACGCACAGCATAAAATGTTTGGTGGACAAAACGAGACAAAGAAGGAGTGGCATGAAAACGAGTCTTTCTGTGGCAGCGGCAGGGAAAGTTGTACATGTTAACAAACTATTGCGTCATAGGCCACACAACTATGGTGAGTTCAATGACCGCCGAAATTAGTAGGACAAAACGGCGCTCGCCAAATACTCTCATCAGTGAAGCATAAACATATTAAAGAGTGGGCTTTTTAACAATTAGGAAGGTTTTTTTCACATTTTTCCTCCTACAAAAACCATAGTCAAACAATATATATATATTTTCCACCATCTTTTTCCATTTTAATACATTTTATGAAAATTCTCCAGGGAGCCAAAAAATGAATCATACCCAAATAATCTGGTGGTTTTATTCAAAATGTTTTTATGCATCAGGGTGTCTATTAATACTCTTAAAGGTCGCGACAAGGCTCAGACATGCACTAACCAAATATGCCTGATTAGCACTCCAACACAAGTCAATAACATTAACAAAGCACACCTTTGTGCATTCACGCACAGCATAAAACGTTTGGTGGACAAAAACGAGACAAAGAAGGAGTGGCATGAAAACAAGTCTTTCTGTGGCAGCGTCAGAGAAAGTTGCACACGTGAGCAAAGTGTTGTGTCATATTCCACGCAACTACGGTGGGTTCAAGGACCGCCGAAATTAGTAGGACAAAACGGCGTTCGCCAAATACTCTCATCAGTGAAGCATAAACATATTAAAGAGTGGGCTTTCTAACAATTAGGAAGGTTTGTGTCATGTTTGTCCTCCTAAAAAAACCATAGTCAAAAAATTTATATATTTTCCATCGTCTTTTTCCATTCTAATACATTTTATGAAAAATCTCCAGAGAGCCAAAAAATCAATCATACCCAAATTTATCTGGTGGTTTTATTCAAAATGTTTTTATGCATCAGGGTGTCTATTAATACTCTTAAAGGTCGCGACAAGGCTCAGACATGCACTAACCAAATATGCCTGATTAGCACTCCAACACAAGTCAATAACATTATCAAAGTACACCTTTGTGCATTCACGCACAGCATAAAAGGTTTGGTGGACAAAACGAGACAAAGAAGGAGTGGCATGAAAACAACTCTTTCTGTGGCAGCGTCGGAGAAAGTTGCACACGTGAGCAAACAGTTGTGTCATAGGCCACACAACTACGGTGAGTTCAATGACTGCCGAAATTAGTAGGACAAAACGGCGCTCGCCAAATACTCTCATCAGTGAAGCATAAACATATCAAAGAGTGGGCTTTCTAACAATTAGGAAGGTTTTTTTCACGTTTGTCCTCCTCCAAAAACCATAGTCAAACAAAATATATACATTTTCTACCATCTTTTTCCATTTTAATACATTTTATGAAAAATCTCCAGGGAGCCAAAAAATCAATCATACCCAAATTTATCTGGTGGTTTTATTCAAAATGTTTTCATGCATCAGGGTGTCTATTAATACTCTTAAAGGCCGTGAAAAGGCTCAGACATGCACTAACCAAATATGCCTGATTAGCACTCCAACACAAGTCAAAAACATCAACAAAGCTCACCTTTGTGCATTCACGCACAGCATAAAAGGTTTGGTGGACAAAATCGAGACAAAGAAGGAGTGGCATGAAAACAAGTATTTCTGTGGCAGCGTCGGATAAAGTTGCACACGTGAGCAAACTGTTGCGTCACAGGCCACGCACCTACGGTGGGTTCAAGGACCGCCGAAATTAGTAGGACAAAACGGCGTTCGCCAAATACTCTCATCAGTGAAGCATAAACATATTAAAGAGTGGGCTTTCTAACAATTAGGAAGGTTTTTTTCACGTTTGTCCTCCTACAAAAACTATAGTCAAACAAAATATATACATTTTCCACCATCTTTTTCCATTTTAATACATTTTATGAAAAATCTCCAGGGAGCCAAAAAATCCATCATACCCAAATTTATCTGGTGGTTTTATTCAAAATGTTTTTATGCATCAGGGTGTCTATTAATACTCTTAAAGGTCGCGACAAGGCTCAGACATGCACTAACCAAATATGCCTGATTAGCACTCCAAAACAAGTCAATAACATTATCAAAGTACACCTTTGTGCATTCACGCACAGCATAAAAGGTTTGGTGGACAAAACGAGACAAAGAAGGAGTGGCATGAAAACACGTCTTTTTGTGGTAGCGTCGGAGAAAGTTGCACACGTGAGCAAACTGTTGTGTCACAGTCCACGCACCTACGGTGGGTTTAAGGACCGCCGAAATTAGTAGGACAAAACAGTGCTCGCCAAATAAACATATTAAAGAGTGGGCTTTCTAACAATTAGGAAGGTTTTTGTCATGTTTGTCCTCCTACAGAAACCATATTCAAACAAAATATATATATTTTCCACCGTCTTTTTCCATTTTAATACATTTTATGAAAATTCTCCAGGGAGCCAAAAAATGAATCATACCCAAATGTATCTGGTGGTTTTATTCAAAATGTTTTTATGCATCAGTGTGTCTATTAATACTCTTAAAGGTTGCGACAAGGCTCAGACATGCACTAACCAAATATGCCTGATTAGCACTCCAACACAAGTCAAAAACATCAACAAAGCTCACCTTTGTGCATTCACGCACAGCATAAAAGGTTTGGTGGACAAAAACGAGACAAAGAAGGAGAGGCATGAAACGTGTCTTTCTGTGGCAGTGTTGGAGAAAGTTGTACATGTAAACAAACTGTTGCGTCATAGGCCACACAACTATGGTGAGTTCAATGACCGCCGAATTTAGTAGGACAAAACGGCGCTCGCCAAATACTCTCATCAGTGAAGCATAAACATATTAAAGAGTGGGCTTTCTAACAATTAGGAAGGTTTTTTTCACGTTTCTCCTCCTACAAAAACCGTAGTCAAACAAAATATATATTTTTTCCTCCATCTTTTTCCGTTTTAATACATTTTACGAAAAATCTCCAGGGAGCCAAAAAATCAATCATACCCAAATAATCTGGTGGTTTTATTCAAAATGTTTTTATGCATCAGGGTGTCTATTAATACTCTTAAAGGTTGCGACAAGGCTCAGACATGCACTAACCAAATATGCCTGATTAGCACTCCAACACAAGTCAATAACATCAACAAAGCTCACCTTTGTGCATTCACGCACAGCATAAAAGGTTTGGTGGACAAAACGAGACAAAGAAGGAGTGGCATGAAAACGAGTCTTTCTGTGGCAGCGTCAGGGAAAGTTGTACATGTAAACAAACTGTTGCGTCATAGGCCACACAACTATGGTGAGTTCAATGACCACCGAAATTAGTAGGACAAAACGGCGCTCGCCAAATACTCTCAACAGTGAAACATAAACATGTTAAAGAGCGGGCTTTCTAACAATTAGGAAGGTTTTTGTCATGTTTGTCCTCCTTCAAACAAAATGTATTTATATTCCACCATCTTTTTCCATTTTAATACATTTTATGAAAAATCTCCAGGGAGCCAAAAAATAAATCATACCCAAATAATCTGGTGGTTTTATTCAAAATGTTTTTATGCGTCCGGGGGTCTAAAGGTTGCGACAAGGCTCTAAAAAAACCCACTCTTATAGAAGAAGAGTGAGAAAGTTAGTTTGCATGTGCTAACTGATGAAACGCAGGTGCGACGCAGCCTAAATAAAATCTGGATTTTTCCACTCCGAGGACAAAGGAGGAACAGAGGGCTCAATCTGTGATATTGGCAATGAAGAGCATGAACCGCTAAGGCGGTCATGTGACCACCCGCTGAAGGATAAATCCACACAGGTAAGCCTCTCCGAGTCCTGGTGCAGCATCGTGATGAGCGAATATTTCTTGCTCGCCGCTCAGGCGGTAAAAACCCTCCTACCATTCAGCACTATACCTCGCTCAGCACTGGTTCAGCTGAAAACCAAATACAGACGTACACGACGTGACCGCAGAGTGGCTCGGACTAATAAAACCTTACAGACTCTGAGACTCAGGAGCAAAAACCCCCGCAGGTTCATACGCCCGAACTAAAATGTCAGGTTTGTACCTGAATTTCTTTCACTTTTGTTGATTATGTCACCACCATTACCTCTGCTGTTACCGTATCCATGATACACCGATAGGGAGAAGTTTTTATTTACACAATGAGTCGGGTGTGTCTCAACCTCCGCGGCGAACCCCTGAGGCCGACTCACCGAACCCCTAGGGTTCGATCGAACCCAGGTGAAGAACCACTGCTCTGGTATTTGGCTCTCTATTAGATGCAATGGTTTTTCCGTATTGGGACCATTATTTCGGTCCTAACTTGTTCACCGGTCCTCACATGGACGGTACTTTACCTTGTTGATGTCTCAAGAAGGGTAGAAATACAAGGACACGCAAACACTCATTCTTGTATTTTTACCTTCTTGAGACCTCCGAAAAAAATTTTTTTTAATGTAATTAAGGTCGTAATTTTACTCAACGCAAGTCAAAATTTTACAAGAAAAACTGAACATTTGTACAATATAATGATAAAAGTTGGAATTTTACTGAATAACAGTCGCAATTTTACAAGAAAAGCATAACATTTTGCCAATTTTATGAAAAGAGTCGTAATTTTACTCGACAAAATTCACACTTTTATAAGAAAACTTTTAAATTTTGGCAATTTTATAATAATAATAATCGGAATTTTACTTGGCAAAATTATGACAAAAGTTAGCTGGCGGGTTTTTCCGGGGATGAATAGGGAAGTCCTTCTTTAGCTGCCGTCTTGTTTTATCGTATATTGCTGCCTTTGCACCTGTCCATGTTTACTTTTGTATGCACATTAAATCAACAAAAAATCCTGACTTTGGAGCAATGTTCACAGACTCTAGTACAATGGTTCTTAACCTTGTTGGAGCTACCGAACCCCGTCGTTTTCATATGCTCATTCAACGAACCCTTCTTTAGTACAAAATAAAATGTGTTTTTTTTTTCAAATTCAAGACCAAAGTTTTTATTTACACAATGAGTCGGGTGTGTCTCGACCTCCGCGGCGGAGGCTCCGCCGAACCCCTGAGGCCGACTCACCGAACCCCTAGGGTTCGATCGAACCCAGGTTAAGAACCACTGCTCTGGTATTTGGCTCTCTATTAGATGCAATGGTTTTCCGTATCGGGACCATGATTTCGGTCCTAACTTGTTCACCGGTCCTCACATGGAAGGTACTTTTCCTTGTTGATGTCTCAAGAAGGGTAGAAATACAAGGACACGCAAACACTCATTCTTGTATTTTTACCTTCTTGAGACCTCCGAAAAAATGCCGACCTCTATTATTGTGATAAAGGTCATAATTTTACTCAACGCAAGTCAAAATTTTACAAGAAAAACTGAACATTTGTGCAATATAATGACAAAAGTTGGAATTTTACTGAATAACAGTCGCAATTTTACAAGAAAAGCTTAACATTTTGCCAATTTTATGAAAAGAGTTGGAATTTTAATCAACAAAATTCACAATTTTATAAGAAAACTTTTTAATTTTGGCAATTTTATAATAATAATAATCGGAATTTTACTTGGCAAAATTATGACAAAAGTTAGCTGGCGGGTTTTTTCGGGGATGAATAGGGAAGTCCTTCTTTAGCTGCCGTCTTGTTTCATCATATATTGCTGCCTTTGCACCTGTCCATGTTTACTTTTGTATGCACATTAAATTATCTAAAAAATCCTGACTTTGGAGCAAGGTTCACAGACTCTAGTACAATGGTTCTTAACCTTGTTGGAGCTACCGAACCCCGCCGTTTTCTTATGCGCATTCAACGAGCTCTTCTTTAGTGAAAAATAAAATGTGTTTTTTTTCAAATTCAAGACCAAAGTTTTTATTTACACGATGAGTCGGGTGTGTCTTGACCTCGGCGGCGGAGGCTCCGCCGAACCCCTGAGGCCGACTCACCGAACTCCTACGGTTCGATCGAACCCAGGTGAAGAACCACTGCTCTGGTATTTGGCTCTCTATTAGATGCAATGGTTTTTCCGTATTGGGACCATTATTTCGGTCCTAACTTGTTCACCGGTCCTCACATGGAAGGTACTTTTCCTTGTTGATGTCTCAAGAAGGGTAGAAATACAAGGACACGCAAACACTCATTCTTGTATTTTTACCTTCTTGAGACCTCGGAAAAAATGCCGACCTCTATTATTGTGATAAACGTCGTAATTTTAGTCAACGCAAGTCAAAATTTTACAAGAAAAACTGAACATTTGTGCAATATAATGATGAAAGTTGGAATTTTACTGAATAACAGTCGCAATTTTATGAGAAAAGCTTAACATTTTGCCAATTTTATGAAAAGAGTCTGAATTTTACTCGACAAAATTCACAATTTTATAAGAAAACTTTAAAATTTTGGCAATTTTATAATAATAATAATCGGAATTTTACTCGGCAAAATTATGACAAAAGTTAGCTGGCGGGTTTTCCGGGGATGAATAGGGAAGTCCTTCTTTAGCTGCCGTCTTGTTTCATCATATGTTGCTGCCTTTGCACCTGTCCATGTTTACTTTTGTATGCACATTAAATCAACAAAAAATCCTGACTTTGGAGCAATGTTCACAGACTCTAGTACAATGGTTTTTAACCTTGTTGGAGCTACCGAACCCCGTCGTTTTCATATGCGCATTCACCGAACCCTTCTTTAGTGAAAAATAAAATGTGTTTTTTTTTTCAAATTCAAGACCAGAGTTTTTATTTACACGATGAGTCGGGTGTGTCTCGACCTCCGCGGCGGAGGCTCCGCCGAACCCCTGAGGCCGACTCACCGAACCCCTAGGGTTCGATCAAACCCAGGTTAAGAACCACTGCTCTGGTATTTGGCTCTCTATTAGATGCAATGGTTTTCCGTATCGGGACCATTATTTCGGTCCTAACTTGTTCACCGGTCCTCACATGGAAGGTACTTTTCCTTGTTGATGTCTCAAGAAGGGTAGAAATACAAGGACACACAAACACTCATTCTTGTATTTTTGACTTCTTGAGACCTCCGAAAAATGCCCACCTCTATTATTGTGATAAAGGTCGTAATTTTACTCAACGCAAGTCAAAATTTTACAACAAAAAATGAACATTTGTGCAATATAATGATAAAATTGGAATTTTACTGAATAAGAGTCGCAATTTAACAAGAAAAGCTTAACATTTTGCCAATTTTATGAAAAGAGTCAGAATTTTACTCGACAAAATTCACAATTTTATAAGAAAACTTTTAAATTTTGGCAATTTTATAATAATAATAATCGGAAATTTACTTGGCAAAATTATGACAAAAGTTAGTTGGCGGGTTTTTTCGGGGATGAATAGGGAAGTCCTTCTTTAGCTGCCGTCTTGTTTTATCATATATTGCTGCCTTTGCACCTGTCCATGTTTACTTTTGTATGCACATTAAATCAACAAAAAATATCCTGACTTTGGAGCAATGTTCACAGACTCTAGTACAGTGGTTTTTAACCTTGTTGGAGCTACCGAACCCCGTCGTTTTCATATGCGCATTCAACGAACCCTTCTTTAGTGAAAAATAAAATGTGTTTTTTTTCAAATTCAAGACCAAAGTTTTTATTTACACGATGAGTCGGGTGTGTCTCGACCTCCGCGGCGGAGGCTCCGCCGAACCCCTGAGGCCGACTCACCGAACCCCTAGGGTTCGATCGAACCCAGGTGAAGAACCACTGCTCTGGTATTTGGCTCTCTATTAGATGCAATGGTTTTCCGTATTGGGACCATAATTTCGGTCCTAACTTGTTCACCGGTCCTCACATGGAAGGTACTTTTCCTTGTTGATGTCTCAAAAAGGGTAGAAATACAAGGACACACAAACACTCATTCTTGTATTTTTACCTTCTTGAGACCTCGGAAAAAATGCCGACCTCTATTATTGTGATAAAGGTCGTAATTTTAGTCAACGCAAGTCAAAATTTTACAAGAAAAACTGAACATTTGTGCAATATAATGATAAAAGTTGGAATTTTACTGAATAACAGTCACAATTTAACAAGAAAAGCTTAACATTTTGCCAATTTTATGAAAAGAGTCGGAATTTTACTCGACAAAATTCACAATTTTATAAGAAAACTTTTACATTTTGGCAATTTTATAATAATAATAATCGGAATTTTACTTGGCAAAATTATGACAAAAGTTAGCTGGCGGGTTTTTTCGGGGATGAATAGGGAAGTCCTTCTTTAGCTGCCGTCTTGTTTCATCATATATTGCTGCCTTTGCACCTGTCCATGTTTACTTTTGTATGCACATTAAATCAACAAAAAAATCCTAACTTTGGAGCAATGTTCACAGACTCTAGGACAATGGTTCTTAACCTTGTTGGAGCTACCGAACCCCGTCGTTTTCATATGCGCATTCAACGAGCCCTTCTTTAGTGAAAAATAAAATGTGTTTTTTTTTTAATTCAAGACCAAAGTTTTTATTTACACGATGAGTCGGGTGTGTCTCGACCTCCGCGGCAGAGGCTCCGCCAAACCCCAGAGGCCGACTCACCGAACCCCTAGAGTTCGATCGAACCCAGGTGAAGAACCACTGCTCTGGTATTTGGCTCTCTATTAGATGCAATGGTTTTCCGTATTGGGACCATTATTTCGGTCCTAACTTGTTCACCGGTCCTCACATGGAAGGTACTTTTCCTTGTTGATGTCTCAAGAAGGGTAGAAATACAAGGACACGCAAACACTCATTCTTGTATTTTTACCTTCTTGAGACCTCCGAAAAAATGCCCACCTCTATTATTGTGATAAAGGTCGTAATTTTACTCAACGCAAGTCAAAAATTTACAAGAAAAACTGAACATTTGTGCAATATAATGATAAAAGTTGGAATTTTACTGAATAACAGTCGCAATTTTACGAGAAAAGCTTAACATTTTGCCAATTTTATGAAAAGAGTCGGAATTTTACTCGACAAAATTCACAATTTTATAAGAAAACTTTTAAATTTTGGCAATTTTATAATAATAATGATCGGAATTTTACTTGGCAAAATTATGACAAAAGTTAGCTGGCGGGTTTTTTCGGGGATGTTTTATCATATATTGCTGCCTTTGCACCTGTCCATGTTTACTTTTGTATGCACAATAAATCAACAAAAAATCCTGACTTTGGAGCAATGTTCACAGACTCTAGTACAATGGTTCTTAACCTTGTTGGAGCAAAACCAAAGTTTTTATTTACACGATGAGTCGGGTGTGTCTTGACCTCGGCGGCGGAGGCTCCGCCGAACCCCTGAGGCCGACTCACCGAACCCCTAAGGTTCGATCGAACCCAGGTTAAGAACCACTGGATAGCGTGTCTGCTCTAAAGGATTGTCCGATCAAGCGACATTTGTAAGTTTTACAATATAACTAAAACAATTCATACTAACTACACCGTCCCATGTGTGATGTCTGTAAGAGTGTTTCATGCATATTTGAACCTGCTATTGTATTGTGATCAAGTTAGCGTTGTTAGCATTACTGAATATGCTAACAAGTTTAAAAGTGTCCGTGTTAGTATTATTAACCTGTTTTTTGTATTGTTTCAGTTTCGCAAATCCACCAAAAACGTGACCGAGGAGTTATTGAGGCTGTTTAGCTGATTGGAGAGCTAGCTTCCGCAGCTAGTGGGTCCATGACGATGGCTTCTGTTTTGTTCGATCAGTCGTTTTACTGCCGTGTTACAGGCACCGTTTGAAAACAAAATAAAAGCAGGCTTGAAGATGATCTGTAAAACATAATCCATGCAACATTTTGACCAAAGAACCCCCATTACATGTTATGTAGACCACAAGGAAGTCTTTTACATTCAGAAAACAAATAATAATAATATGACTCCTTTAATGGGCCTTATAATCCGGTGCGCCTTATATATGAAAACAGATCAAAAAGGGACCATTCATCTGTGGTCCGCCTTATAATCCGGTGCGCCCTATGGTCCGGAAAATACGGTAATACTTTTAGAACGTGCTGCGGGCTGTTAAAAACTTTGGACACAAGGTTCTTATTTGTGTGGGATGAACCTACCTTAGCATCGCATTCTTGCCATCACTCCGTGTGCAGCGGACTTGCCGAGTCTGGTACCCCACCTCCAGCTCCCAAGACACGGGGTACTTGCGGAGGCCATGGTGGTGTTGGTGGTACCGGGATGCCTCCTTCTGCAACATGACTGTATTGTTCTCCTTGTTACTGCCGAAGTCCACAGTAGTCCGGCCACTCAACAGGGCGTCCTTGTGATGGGGGAACCGACACTGGCTCCAGGCTCCGACTTTAAGGCTATACTGGTATTCATCCTCCCCGGCGGGGCAGGCGACGGGACCCGAGCAAGTCCTAGTGTCCGTCAGATTGGGGCAACCGGCGCCTCCGTACATGGACGTGGTCAGAACATGTCGAGTCCGATACTGCAAGCCGACGCCGCAGGTCTTACTGCAGCCTGACCAGGAGTCGAAGTCCGAAACCACGCAGTCCTGAGGACACGGGATGAGACACGCCTGCTCCACCGGCGGTCTCTGGGAAAAGAACTCGCATATCCTCGAAGTGACCGTGGTGCGGTTGGAGGTGCGCACGCACTGGACCTTCCGTCTCTGGATGCCGTGCTGCGCCGTCACGCACTCCGGGGTCCTCAGCTTGAGTTCGTTGGAAAAGAACGGGACCAGGACGCAGCCCTCCCAGGCAGAGAGTTCCCACTCAAAGAGGTCCTGGTGCCAGTCGCACACTTTGAAGCAGTGCCGCCGACTCTCGGGTCTGTCCATGTGGTTGCAATGCGAGTGGTGGGTGGTCCAGCCCTCCCTGTGGACGCACCATATCGTCCTGGTCTGAACTCCACCGGACCCGCAGTCTTCACCCACACAATGGCCCCACTGGCCTGGACACAAGAAGGGAAAATCATTTCATTAAAAATGTAAGCTTTACAAAGACCGATTGCAATTATCTGCCAAATTGCAATTCGAGGCCAGTCGCTTAACCTCCGTGATTGCTTTATTCATGACCGGGGGAAGGACAACAAAGGAACTTAACGCAATCAAAACAGTAGTGAAGATCAATACATAGAAAACCAGGACAAGGTTGAGATTCACTTAGGGCCGTAGACTCCCCGTGCGTATGTGAGGCCCAAGTCCCAAGTCCTAAGTTCCAATACTTCAAAAATTACCTACTACCTACTCAGTTGTTAGAGTGTCTGCCCTGAGATCGGTAGGTTGTAGGTTGTTATATAGCGCTTTTCTAAGTACCCAAAGTCGCTTTACACGTTAAAAACCCATCATTTATTCACACCTGGTGGTGGTAAGCTACTTTCGTAGCCACAGCTGCCCTGGGGTAGACTGACGGAAGCGTGGCTGCCAATTTGCACCTACGGCCCCTCCGACCACCACCTATCATTCGTTCAACATTCATTCACCAGTGTGAGCGGCACCGGGGGCAAGGGTGAAGTGTCCTGCTCAAGGACACAACGGCATGGTAAGAGGCGGGGAGCGAACCTGCAACCCTCAGGTTTCTGACACGGGCGCTCTACTACGCCATGCCGCCCCTATATATACACTATAGTCACATATAAATATATTTATACACTATAACCACATATACATATAAATAAAACACATATAAATATATATACATTACCATTCAAAAGTTTGGGGTCACCCAAACCATTTTGTGGAATAGCCTTCATTTCTAAGAACAAGAATAGACTGTCGAGTTTCAGATGAAAGTTCTCTTTTTCTGGCCATTTTGAGCGTTTAATTGACCCCACAAATGTGATGCTCCAGAAACTCAATCTGCTCAAAGGCAGGTCAGTTTTGTAGCTTCTGTAATGAGCTAAAGTGTTTTCAGATGTGTGAACATGATTGCACAAGGGTTTTCTAATCATCAATTAGCCTTCTGAGCCAATGAGCAAACACATTGTACCATTAGAACACTGGAGTGATAGTTGCTGGAAATGGGCCTCTATACACCTATGTAGATATTGCACCAAAAACCAGACATTTGCAGCTAGAATAGTCATTTACCACATTAGCAATGTATAGAGTGTATTTCTTTAAAGTTAAGACTAGTTTAAAGTTATCTTCATTGAAAAGTACAGTGCTTTTCCTTCAAAAATAAGGACATTTCAATGTGACCCCAAAATTTTGAACGGTAGTGTACACTATAACCACATATAAATATATATAAACCACATATAAATATATATACACTATAACCACATATAAATATATATAAACCACATATAAATATATATACACTATAACCACATATAAATATATATAAACCACATATAAATATATATACACTATAACCACGAATAAATATATATAAACCACATATAAATATATATACACTATAACCACATATAAATATATACAAACCACATATAAATATATATACACTATAACCACATATAAATATATATACACTATAACCACATATAAATATATATAAACCACATATAAATATATATACACTATAACCACATATGAATATATATAAACCACATATAAATATATATACACTATAACCACATATAAATATATGTAAACCACATATAAATATATATACACTATAACCACATATAAATATATATAAACCACATATAAATATATATACACTATAACCACATATAAATATATATAAACCACATATAAATATATATACACTATAACTACATATAAATATATATAAACCACATATAAATATATATACACTATAACCACATATAAATATATATAAACCACATATAAATATATATACACTATAACCACATATAAATATATATAAACCACATATAAATATATATACACTATAACCACATATACATATATATAAACCACATATAAATATGTATACACTATAACCACATATAAATATATATAAACCACATATAAATATATATACACTATAACCACATATAAATATATATAAACCACATATAAATATATATACACTATAACCACATATAAATATATAAACCACATATAAATATATATAAACCACATATAAATATATATACACTATAACCACATATAAATATATATAAACCACATATAAATATATATACACTATAACCACATATAAATATATATAAACCACATATAAATATATATACACTATAACCACATATAAATATATATAAACCACATATAAATATATATACACTATAACCACATATAAATATATATAAACCACATATAAATATATATACACTATAACCACATATAAATATATATAAACCACATATAAATATATATACACTATAACCACATATAAATATATAAACCACATATAAATATATATAAACCACATATAAATATATATACACTATAACCACATATAAATATATATAAACCACATATAAATATATATACACTATAACCACATATAAATATATATAAACCACATATAAATATATATACACTATAACCACATATAAATATATATAAACCACATATAAATATATATACACTATAACCACATATAAATATATATAAACCACATATAAATATATATACACTATAACCACATATAAATATATATAAACCACATATAAATATATATACACTATAACCACATATAAATATATATAAACCACATATAAATATATATACACTATAACCACATATACATATATATAAACCACATATAAATATATATACACTATAACCACATATAAATATATATAAACCACATATAAATATATATACACTATAACCACATATAAATATATATAAACCACATATAAATATATATACACTATAACCACATATAAATATATAAACCACATATAAATATATATAAACCACATATAAATATATATACACTATAACCACATATAAATATATATAAACCACATATAAATATATATACACTATAACCACATATAAATATATATAAACCACATATAAATATATATACACTATAACCACATATAAATATATATAAACCACATATAAATATATATACACTATAACCACATATAAATATATATAAACCACATATAAATATATATACACTATAACCACATATAAATATATATAAACCATATATAAATATATATACACTATAACCACATATAAATATATAAACCACATATAAATATATATAAACCACATATAAATATATATACACTATAACCACATATAAATATATATAAACCACATATAAATATATATACACTATAACCACATATAAATATATATAAACCACATATAAATATATATACACTATAACCACATATAAATATATATAAACCACATATAAATATATATACACTATAACCACATATAAATATATATAAACCACATATAAATATATATACACTATAACCACATATACATATATATAAACCACATATAAATATATATACACTATAACCACATATAAATATATATAAACCACATATAAATATATATACACTATAACCACATATAAATATATATAAACCACATATAAATATATATACACTATAACTACATATAAATATATATAAACCACATATAAATATATATACACTATAACCACATATAAATATATATAAACCACATATAAATATATATACACTATAACCACATATAAATATATATAAACCACATATAAATATATATACACTATAACCACATATACATATATATAAACCACATATAAATATGTATACACTATAACCACATATAAATATATATAAACCACATATAAATATACATACACTATAACCACATATAAATATATATAAACCACATATAAATATATATACACTATAACCACATATAAATATATAAACCACATATAAATATATATAAACCACATATAAATATATATACACTATAACCACATATAAATATATATAAACCACATATAAATATATATACACTATAACCACATATAAATATATATAAACCACATATAAATATATATACACTATAACCACATATAAATATATATAAACCACATATAAATATATATACACTATAACCACATATAAATATATATAAACCACATATAAATATATATACACTATAACCACATATAAATATATATAAACCACATATAAATATATATACACTATAACCACATATAAATATATAAACCACATATAAATATATATAAACCACATATAAATATATATACACTATAACCACATATAAATATATATAAACCACATATAAATATATATACACTATAACCACATATAAATATATATAAACCACATATAAATATATATACACTATAACCACATATAAATATATATAAACCACATATAAATATATATACACTATAACCACATATAAATATATATAAACCACATATAAATATATATACACTATAACCACATATAAATATATATAAACCACATATAAATATATATACACTATAACCACATATAAATATATATAAACCACATATAAATATATATACACTATAACCACATATACATATATATAAACCACATATAAATATATATACACTATAACCACATATAAATATATATAAACCACATATAAATATATATACACTATAACCACATATAAATATATATAAACCACATATAAATATATATACACTATAACCACATATAAATATATAAACCACATATAAATATATATAAACCACATATAAATATATATACACTATAACCACATATAAATATATATAAACCACATATAAATATATATACACTATAACCACATATAAATATATATAAACCACATATAAATATATATACACTATAACCACATATAAATATATATAAACCACATATAAATATATATACACTATAACCACATATAAATATATATAAACCACATATAAATATATATACACTATAACCACATATAAATATATATAAACCATATATAAATATATATACACTATAACCACATATAAATATATAAACCACATATAAATATATATAAACCACATATAAATATATATACACTATAACCACATATAAATATATATAAACCACATATAAATATATATACACTATAACCACATATAAATATATATAAACCACATATAAATATATATACACTATAACCACATATAAATATATATAAACCACATATAAATATATATACACTATAACCACATATAAATATATATAAACCACATATAAATATATATACACTATAACCACATATACATATATATAAACCACATATAAATATATATACACTATAACCACATATAAATATATATAAACCACATATAAATATATATACACTATAACCACATATAAATATATATAAACCACATATAAATATATATACACTATAACCACATATAAATATATAAACCACATATAAATATATATAAACCACATATAAATATATATACACTATAACCACATATAAATATATATAAACCACATATAAATATATATACACTATAACCACATATAAATATATATAAACCACATATAAATATATATACACTATAACCACATATAAATATATATAAACCACATATAAATATATATACACTATAACCACATATAAATATATATAAACCACATATAAATATATATACACTATAACCACATATAAATATATATAAACCACATATAAATATATATACACTATAACCACATATAAATATATAAACCACATATAAATATATATAAACCACATATAAATATATATACACTATAACCACATATAAATATATATAAACCACATATAAATATATATACACTATAACCACATATAAATATATATAAACCACATATAAATATATATACACTATAACCACATATAAATATATATAAACCACATATAAATATATATACACTATAACCACATATAAATATATATAAACCACATATAAATATATATACACTATAACCACATATAAATATATATAAACCACATATAAATATATATACACTATAACCACATATAAATATATATAAACCACATATAAATATATATACACTATAACCACATATACATATATATAAACCACATATAAATATATATACACTATAACCACATATAAATATATATAAACCACATATAAATATATATACACTATAACCACATATAAATATATATAAACCACATATAAATATATATACACTATAACCACATATAAATATATAAACCACATATAAATATATATAAACCACATATAAATATATATACACTATAACCACATATAAATATATATAAACCACATATAAATATATATACACTATAACCACATATAAATATATATAAACCACATATAAATATATATACACTATAACCACATATAAATATATATAAACCACATATAAATATATATACACTATAACCACATATAAATATATATAAACCACATATAAATATATATACACTATAACCACATATAAATATATATAAACCACATATAAATATATATACACTATAACCACATATAAATATATAAACCACATATAAATATATATAAACCACATATAAATATATATACACTATAACCACATATAAATATATATAAACCACATATAAATATATATACACTATAACCACATATAAATATATATAAACCACATATAAATATATATACACTATAACCACATATAAATATATATAAACCACATATAAATATATATACACTATAACCACATATAAATATATATAAACCACATATAAATATATATACACTATAACCACATATAAATATATATAAACCACATATAAATATATATACACTATAACCACATATAAATATATATAAACCACATATAGATATATATACACTATAACCACATATAAATATATATAAACCACATATAAATATATATACACTATAACCACATATAAATATATACAGTATACACTATATCCACATATAAACCTGTTTGATGCTTGGAAGAGTTGCTGGGGATCAATTTAGGTTCAGATCCGGTAGAGGTTGAGCTGAGCCATGATTTTATGGCAGTTTTAAAATTTAGTAGGGAAGTTCGAATTTTAAGGTCTGTTGGTAGTGCATTCCACTGCGTGGGGGCAAAATAGTAGAATGCATTTTTTTCCCATGAGAGTCTTGAATTTGGTGGGGACGATCTGCACGGTGGTTTTGTTTTCTGTGTGTAGACTTTTGTTAACTGTGTGAACATTTTAAATTTAGTGTGTAAGCAATTGGGAAAAAAAACTGTAAATGCATGGTAACGCAGTTAATGCACAGAAGTTGAGACATGCCTAAAATCTTTAAAAGGACGCTTCAAAATGGGTCTAAACATTGATCAAATAGAGGGATCTAAGTTGGGCTTCTTTAGCAGAGGTTCCAGTCCGTGGAACTGTGCTGCAGGTTTGAGCTGTGATACAACGTAGTCGAGCGAGGACAGGGACCATACAGAGGTCTTGATCATTAGATCTCAGAAACCTGGTGAGGTGGGGGTGGACTTGGGCGTAAGGACGCTTTTACCAACTGTGCTGTTCTGAAAACGCCGCCTGCATGCGTGATTTATGGAAGTGTGATCGGGAGTGATTCCGCCGCCGGGGGCTGCGGCGAACACAAGCATTAGCTCTCTCCCAAACTCGGAATAACCGCTCGTGATCTGTCAGCGTCGGCATGCGTCGGCCTCTCAGGACCAAGGAGTCGGCCTCGGTTCCTTAGCTCCGTTCTCAGCACGGAGCTAAGGGCCTCCCCGATGGCCCCCCGGTATATTTATTTCATCAACGCTCTGGAATAAAAGGGCTAAGAGGTTGAGCCAATCACACCACGATACCGGAACAGACATCAATTAAACAGGCCGTGTTCTAACCATGTTGACTGGAAGTGGGACTAACCATAGCACAGAAGCAATCTACTTTGCCCCGGAAGCTCACAGATGGCACCAAATTGGAAGCTAACAACGGAGCAATAAAGTGTCTCGTCAACAGCGGCGAGCAGCACTCCATCAAAAAACTACAAGGATCTCAGCACAGTGGAATGTCTTAATCTCTTCCCCCGGCGGCCCCTTTAATTACATTTGGTAAAAGCCGCGCCGGGTAAGTTCAGGAGGAATTTATTGGACATCTGGGCGCGCAAGTCTCGCAGTTAAGATGCGGTTAGCGCCCCAAATGTTTGTTTGCCCAATTAAAGACGATACAAAACGACGTCCTATTATTCATCTGCATGTTGAAGTCATGCCATCAAAGCGGTGGAAATATAATAACTCTACTCCACTTTGTGTTTCGATTGGTCGTTTTCCACACAGCCAAACATCACAACTTTTGTGTTTACTGACATCCGTCCGACCCCTTTCCATACCCATTGTCCTCATGAGCTGGACCCCTGGCATTAAGACTTTACCCTTAATGTTCATATTGTTGTTACTCAGCCAGCGTTTGTGGGTCTGATGGACCCGTTGCATTTTGTGGCTTTTAATGCCTCACAATCAAACACTTTGATGTTAAAATACTAAACAGATGTTTATTGGGATAAGGTAAACATCTGTTCAGTATTTCAACATAAAAGTGTTTGATTGTGAGGCATTAAAAGCCACAAAATGCAACAGGTCCATCAGACCCACAAACGCTGGCTGAGTAACAACAATATGAACGTGGCACGGAAAATGTATCTGCCAGTTTCTGCATCCCACAGGGATTCTTCTTTTGTGTTTCTGCAACTGCGGTTCCCACACAAGGTTGCAACATTGTTTGTCAACACTGTCTATTCTCATTTTCTCGCACATTTAACCCTCTGATGTTCTGTGTACCTACACTCTGTCCTCCTCCTGTCTAGGCCTGCTGTGTGTGTGTGTGTGTGTGTGGTACACATAACATCAATTTCCACACTTCTATTAGCACCGGGTCCAGTGGACCCGGACATCTTATATGTAATAGAAATGTGTAGGGGGGGGTGTATGGTGTGCGGTCATTAAATATGTATTCTGATATATGTTCTTCACAGAAAATGAGCCAAAGTCAGTGAGTCTCAGTTTGAAAAATTAATTAATTTTATCATTTTTTTTAAATAAAAAAATTAAAACGGGTCCCACCGACCCGAACACCATAACACTATAAGCCACATATATATATATATATATATATATATATATATATATATATATATATATATATATATATATATATATATATATATATATATATATATATATATATATATATATTAGTCTAGTATGACTAATATATGGAAACATGTTTTTTTCTAACATATAGTGGGTGTGGCTTGGACTTATATATGTATATATATATAAATATATATGTATGTATATATATATATATATATATATATATATATATATATATATATATATATATATATATATATATATATATATATATATATATATATATATATATTTATATATATATACACACATATATTTAATGACTTTTTTTTCAAACAATTATTTATTTTTTTTTACGTAAAAATGTGGAATATACATGTGTATGTATATATATATACACATATGTACATACATATATATATTTATTGATATATATTTATATATATACTGTATATATATATATATATATGTATATATATATATTGTAGGGGAATAATTATTCATTTTGCATTACATTTTTTTAGATTAATACATAAAAAAATTGTATATGTAAAAATTTTAATAATCTTAATGAACTAAACAGAGAAAAATTCACAAAATGATTCAATAGTCATGATGTTTCCTGTCAAAGGTATCAGTATTGGCGATAACGAGCCTTGTTTTGATCGATACCAAAACTCCCAGTATCGCCCACCGCTACTTTATAAACACACTGTAATTCAAACAAACATATTTATCCGCTTGCATCGGACACACATAGCGATGTCACAGCTCTTATTTACATCAGTTGTTTTTCACCAGACGACACGCGGTAAGTTCATCACTGCAAGAGTCTGCAGGTGATCAAGTATGGCGAAATGATAACGAGCGCTTTAAATTAATGATTGGAGACAGACAGCATGAAGTGCGAATGCTTAATCCCCTCTCGCCGTTCCTTCCGTCTCGCCGTTTCCCTCTCCGACAGTTCTCCCGCCATCCATCGGCGTGAGTTGGGCTGTTTATATGTACGTGTCGGAAGGCTTTTTAATTAAATGATACCTGTGCCACGGAGTCACATTATGCACAGACGCTCCCCCGTGCCATCAATTGCAATTCATGAGTGCGGCAACAGATCTTCAATTACGACCTTTGCATATGCAGACCATCGGATTCATCATCAGGCATCACCGGCAGGCTCCTATTAAGTCCGAGCCGACCAAAGAAAAAACATAAATGAATGCATTCAGTAAGTGAGGTGACGACGTTGTTATGATAGCGCCAGAATATTTCTTTAAAATATGAAGAATTACTTTTAGCTGTTCCAAGTCAACACGTAGATACCGCAGAGCCTAAACAATGCATGGTAATCAATTCTGTGCCCTGAGGCGTTATTTCTATGCATGTAGGCGTTTGTATGGATTCTCTTATTCATCAGCTGTACTCGAATACCAAACAATAATCCCAACTCCTGCCGTTGGAAAAGCAAGATATGGTTAGATCGGAAGATGCTGGCAGCCGTTCAAGGTACCCGAAGCCAAAGCTGCTACAAATGATGGGATTATGCGGGAAGAGCGTGGGCACTCAGTCTATTTTTTTTGTGATTTTTGCATTAAATCGCAAGCTGGACAACATCTTGAAGACGTCGTCCGCTCTGCATGGCGAAGTAGGATGAATTTGAGGACTACGAATAGACAATTCAAGTGAGAGGTTTAAATTATTTTTTTGCTTAAAGGCCTACTGAAAGCCACTACTACCGACCACGCAGTCTGATAGTTTATATATCAATGATGAAATCTTAACATTGCAACACATGCCAATACGGCCGGGTTAACTTATAAAGCGCAATTTTATATTTCCCGCGAAACTTCCGGTTGAAAACGTCTATGTATGATGGCGTATGCGCGTGACGTCAATGGTTGAAACGGAAGTATTCGGACACATTGTATCCAATACAAAAAAGCTCTGTTTTCATCGCAAAATTCCACAGTATTCTGGACATCTGTGTTGGTGAATCTTTTGCAATTTGTTTAATGAACAATGAAGACTGCAAAGAAGAAAGCTGTAGGTGGGATCGGTGTATTAGCGGCTGGCTGCAGCAACACAACCAGGAGGACTTTGACTTGGATAGCAGACGCGCTATCCGACGCTAGACGCCGACCGCATCGATGATCGGGTGAAGTCCTTTGTTGCTCCGTTGATCGCTGGAACGCAGGTGAGCACGGGTGTTGATGAGCAGATGAAAGCTGGCTGGCGTAGGTGGATAGCTAATGTTTTTAGCATAGCTCTGTGAGGTCCCGTAGCTAAGTTAGCTACAATGGCGTCGTTAGCAACAGCATTTTTAAGCTTCGCCAGCCTGGAAAGCATTAACCGTGTAGTTACATGTCCATGGTTTAATAGTATTGTTGATCTTCTGTCTATCCTTCCAGTCAGGGGCTTATTTATTTTGTTTCTATCTGCAGTTAAGCCCGATGCTATCACGTTAGCTCCGTAGCTAAAGTGCTTCGCCGATGTATTTTCGTGGAGGTAAAAGTCACTGTGAATGTCCATTTCGCGTTGTCGACTCTCATTTTCAAGAGGATATAGTATCCGAGGTGGTTTAAAATACAAATCCGTGATCCACAATAGAAAAATTAGAAAGTGTGGAATCCAATGAGCCAGCTTGTACCTAAGTTACGGTCAGAGCGAAAAAAGATACGTCCTGCACTGCACTCTAGTCCTTCACTCTCACGTTCCTCATCCACAAATCTCTCATCCTCGCTCAAATTAATGGGGTAATCGTCAATTTCTCGGTCCGAATCGCTCTCGCTGCTGGTTTAAACAATGGGGAAATGTGAGGAGCCTTTCAACCTGTGACGTCACGCTACTTCCGGTACAGGCAAGGCTTTTTTATCAGCGACCAAAAGTTGCGAACTTTATCGTCGATGTTCTCCACTAAATCCTTTCAGCAAAAATATGGCAATATCGTGAAATGATCAAGTATGACACATAGAATGGATCTGCTATCCCCGTTTAAATTTTAAAAAATCATTTCAGTAGGCCTTTAAACACTAGGGTTGCACGGTATACCGGTACAAGTATAGTACCGCGATACTAATGAGTCGTCGTCACGCCGTGTCTTTGCTGGTTTTACGAGCAGAGGAGCATGTTCGGCAGCGCACGCACACAGAGTACTTATAAGCAGACACAGTGTGTAGACAGAAAAGGGAGAACGGACGCATTTTGGCCTGAAAGCTAACGATTAAGGTGAAGTTATAACACTGAAACGCCCTCAGGAAGAGGTGCTTTAAGACATGGCTAGCTAGCTAGCGGCTAATGTTGTAGCTACTTCTAAATCACTAATCCTCGCCTCCTTGGCAACAAATAAAGTACGTTTCTTACAAGGACGAGGAATAGCTAAACATGCTTTACTACACACCGTAGCTCACCGGCGTCACAATGTAAACAAATACCATTTGCGGATCTACACCTGACATCCACTGTAATGATACCAAGTACAAGAGTGTACCTAGTCGATACTACTATGATTACATCGCTATTTTATGGCATCAAAAAATCTGTTTTTTTTTTTTTTTAAATGATATTATGTTTAAAAACTCGGGAAATATGTCCCTGGACACATGATGACTTTGAATATGACCAATGTATGATCCTTTAACTACTTGGTATCGGATTGATACCCAAATGTGTGGTATCATCTAAAACTAATGTAAAGCATCCAAACAACAGAAGAATAAGTGATCATCACATTTGAACAGAAGTGTAGATAGAACATGTTAAAAGATAAAGTAAGCAGATATTAACAGTAAATGAACAAGTAGATGACTGCCAAGGGCGAACATCGAGTGCCGTGACGCAGACAAAGCAGAGACAGGGCGATATCACACATTTGCATTTCATTAATAGTTACATATTGTGTCTAACTGGGGCTGTTGAGATTACCCCCTTCCCTCAGCGACAGCCTCAGTGATGTAACCAGGGACCTCCCAAATAAATAGAGGAAGCACGTGGGCAGGATTTTAGAGCGTAGTTTGGATCTGTAACTAGAGTACAGCCCAATAACGTCCCTCCTCATTGAGCAAAATTGAACCCTGTCTCCGCATGATTCCTTGCTTCTTGCCTGTTTAATAGATGTCATCAGTGTTTGAACCTGACATGGAGCAGTGCCAGAAAGGCTGCAGCGTTGCAAGTCTCGTGGCTTCTGTGTCAAGTTTTTTTTTTTTTTTTTTTCCTGGCCCCAGACTGAGCCCGCCTCCCCCATAAAAGCCCAGTGTGGGATAGACTTCTTTTTTTTACCTACCTTTTCACATCGTTTACGGGCTGACAATAAAGCGCCGTCCTATCCTATCCTAATGACAGATTTCCACCATTAATGAAAATCTGCAAAGAGACCAATCAGGATCCAATCCAGGCTGCGTAAACCAACACCGGCCCGATAAGCTCCTCTATGCAAGCAAAAAGTGTCATTTAAGTGTGCAAATAAAGGAGCGTTTCCCCGTAATTGACCTCCTTATTGCTTTTTAATGAAGCCATCAGTCAGAGGCGGCGGTAAAACATAGAGATGAAAGGTGCAAAAAAAAAAAACATCCAATAAAAAACATTATATAGGCGCCGTGTTCATATTTGTTCCACTCGCTTTCAAGAGGTTTGTCCCTACAGTCCAGTAGCAAGAAAACAATACTATGTCAGGCTGTAATATAAGTGTTGGATTACTGCCTGGCTTCCAGTGACCGGCACATCCCTTGTCAGCCCCGTGCAAACACACAGGTGGCAAAATAACAAGGCTTCCAGCAAAGGTGCCTCGGTTTTCTTTAGAATGTTCTAGGAACATTGTGTTATGATACCACGTTTGGGAACACAAGCACGTACTGAATGTTGGACTATGCCGGCTTTGCTATGCATCATGATGATAACAGAGGGTAACATGATCAGGGTTTGGAAAAGAGTACTTTCAAAAAAGTAAATAACTGTATTTACTTTGCCAAAAATAGTTATGAATTACTAACGGAATTGCCCTTTGAAGGCCTACTGAAAGCCACTACTACCGACCACACAGTCGGATAGTTTATATATCAATGATGAAATCTTAACATTGCAACACATGCCAGTGCAATTTAAAATTTCCCTGGAAACTTCCGGCTGAAAACGTCTATGTATGATGACGTATGCGCGTGACGTCGATGGTTGAAGCGGAAGTATTGGTACACCATTTTATCCCTGTTTTCATCGCAAAATTCCACAGTATTCTGAACATCTGTGTTGGTGAATCTTTTGCAATTTGTTTAATGAACAATGGAGACTGCAAAGAAGAAAGCTGTGGGTGGGATCGGTGTATTAGCGGCCGGCTGCAGCAACACAACCAGGAGGACTTTGAGTTTAATAGCAGACGCGCTATCCGACGCTAGCCGCCGACCGCATCGATGATCGGGTGAAGTCCTTCGTCGCGCCGTCGATCGCTGGAACGCAGGTGAGCACGGGTGTTGATGAGCAGATGAGGGCTGGCGTAGGTGGAGAGCTGATGTTTCTAGCATAGCTCTGTCGAGGTCCCGTAGCTAAGTTAGCTTCAATGGCGTCGTTAGCAACAGCATTGCTAGGCTTCGCCAGGCGGCACAGCATTAACCGTGTGGTTACAGGTCCAGGGTTTGGTAGTATTGTTGATCTTCTGTCTATCCTTCCAGTCAGGGATATATTTTGTCTGTTTCTATATGCAGTTAAGCATGATGCTATCACGTTAGCTCCGTAGCTAAAGTGCTTCGCCGTTGTATTGTCGTGGCGATAAAAGTCACTGTGAATGTCCATTTCGCGTTCTCGACTCTCATTTTCAAGAGGATATAGTATCCCAGGTGGTTTAAAATACAAATCTGTGATCCACAATAGAGAAAGGAGAAAGTGTGGAATCCAATGAGCCCTTGTACTTAAGTTACGGTCAGAGCAAAAAAAAGATATGTCCTGCACTGCACTCTAATCCTTCACTCTCACGTTCCTCATCCACGAATCTTTCATCCTGGCTCAAATTAATGGGGTAATCGTCGCTTTCTCGGTCCGAATCGCTCTCGCTGCTGGTGTAAACAATGGGGAAATGTGAGGAGCCTTTCAACCTGCGACGTCACGCTACTTCTGGTACAGGCAAGGCTTTTTTATCAGCAACAAAAAGTTGCGAACTTTATCGTTAATGTTCTCTACTAAATCCTTTCAGCAAAAATATGGCAATATCGCGAAATGATCAAGTATGACACATAGAATGGATCTGCTATCCCCGTTTAAATAAAAATAAATTCATTTCAGTAGGCCTTCAATGGATTACCATATTTAATTTAATTTTGTTGGAATAAAGCCAATAATGCTTCCTTTATATTTAGAAAAGTATCATAAAGTACCGAAAAATATTGAAATACCAAAGTACCAAAGTATCGAAGAACCAAATTATTGGTATTGGGACAACACTATTAAACACAAACATTCTAATCTGGATTGTTTTCCCTGGCTGCAGGCGACCTGGCAAGGTAGTTACTTCGAGAGTTTGGTTGAACTCTGTTGGCCAAGACTTGAGACGTAACACACACACCGTGGACCGCCAAATATACACACATACAGGCATGGGAAATGTCAGCGGAAAGGCGGAATTTAATGATTACCAGAGGAAGAAATTATTGTGTTATGTTGAAAAAAAAACACATAAAAAACGTTCAAGGGAAAGTCCGCAATTTCTGAATAGGCTGAACATTTTGAATTTGGAACGGTTTTAATCGGACGAAAAATGTGGGGGTTGTGGATTTTTGAAGAATGTACCATTGTTTTAAATGGGAATTTCCCAAATGGTATTACGGAGTTCCTGGAATTTTGGGAAAACCAGGAATTTTTCCAGTTCAAAAAAAAACTTTGTTTTGTGTTGTAATTGAGAGGAATGTTTTGACGGTGAAACGTTTGAAGTGGGTTGAAAAAATGTGGGAGAAATAGTTGGCAGAAAAAAGGGTGGAAATAGGGCTTTGGAAAACCAGAAATTATGGAAAATCTTTTTTTTTTTTTTACTTGGAAGAAGGGTAGTTTCAATTTCCAGGATGGTGAAATGTGTTGAAGGTGGAATGGTTAGAATTGGTTGAAAAATGTGGGAATGGCGGGAGATTGAAAAATGGCCGATTCATTTTGAACGGGAAAAATGTCCCGGAAAACCTGGAATTCTGGGAAATTTGGCAATTTTTGGAATTTGTCAAGGTAAAGCCCGTGATTCCTGAATAGGCTGAACAGTTTGAAGTTGGAATGGTTTGAATCGGATGAAAATGTGGGAGTTGTGGAACTTTGAAGAATGTCCCATTGGTTTAAAAAGGAATTTCCCAAAAATGTGGGAATTTTGGTAAAAACGGGAATTTTTTGGAAAATGGTAAAAAACTTGAATAGTCTGAAACCATTTGAAATGTTTCAAATTGGTCGAGAAATGTTGAAGTAGTAACATGTTGAATTGAGAAATGGTATTACGGAGTTCCTGGAATTTTGGGAAAGCCGGGAATTTTCCCAGTTCAAAAACAACATATTTTTTTGTCTTAATCAAGAGGAATTTTTTGAAAATGGAACAGTTGCAGTGGGTTGAAAAATTTGGGAGGAGTAGTCGCCAGAAAAAAATATGGAAATAGGGCTTTGGAAAACCAGGAATTCTGGAAAATCCTAGAATTTTTTTGGAAAATGGAAAAAGGTTAGTTTACATTTCCAGGATGGTGGAATGTGTTGAAGGTAGAATGGTTTGAATTGGTTTACAAATGTGGAAATGGCAGAAGTTAGAAAAATGGCCAATTTATTTTGAATGTCCCGGAAAATTTGGGAATTTTTGGAATTTGTCAATGGAAAGACCGCAATTTCTGAATAGGCTGAACAGTTTGAAGTTGTAATGGTTTTAATCGAATTAAAAATGTGGGAATTGTGGAACTTTGAAGAATGTCCCATTGGTTTAAATGGGAATTTCCCAAATGGTATTACAGAGTTCCTGGAATTTGGGGAAAACCGGGAATTTTTCCAGTTCAAAAAACAACTTTGTTTTGTGTCCTAATTAAGAGGAATGTTTTGATGGTGAAACGTTTAAAATGGGTTGAAAAATGTGGGAGAAATAGTCGCCTGAAAAAAGGGTGGCAATAGGGCTTTGGAAAACCAAGAATTCTGGAAAATCATGGAATTTTTTTGAACTTGGAAAAAAAGGGTAGTTTGAATTTCCAGGATGGTGGAATGTGTAGAAGGTAGAATGGTCTAAATCGGTTGAAAAAATTTGGAAATGGCAGAAGTTAGAAAAATGGCCAATTTGTTTTGAATGGGAAACATGTCCCGGAAAACCTGGAATTCTGGGAAATTTGGGAATTTTTGAAATTTTTCAAGGGAAAGACCGCAATTTCTGAATAGGCTGAACTGTTGGAACGGTTTTAATCGGATGAAAAATGTGGGAATTGTGGAACTTTGAAAAATGTCCCTTTGGTTTAAAAGGAAATTTCCCAAATGGTATTATAAAGTTCCTGGAATTTTGGGAAAACCGGGATTTTTTCCAGTTCAAAAAACAACTTTGTTTTGTGTCCTAGTTGAGAGGAATGTTTTGACGGTAAAACGTTTGAAATGCGTTGAAAAATGTGGGAGAAATAGTCGCCTGAAAAAAGGGTGGCAATAGGGCTTTGGAAAACCAGGAATTCTGGAAAATCATGGAATTTTTTGAACTTGGAAAAAAAGGGTAGTTTGAATTTCCAGGATGGTGGAATGTGTAGAAGGTAGAATGGTCTAAATCGGTTGAAAAAATGTGGAAATGGCAGAAATTTGAAAAATGGCCAATTTATTTTTGAATTGGAAACATGTCCCGGAAAACTTAGAATTCTGGGAAATCTGGGAATTTTTTTAATTTTTCAAGGGAAAGACCGCAATTTCTGAATAGGCTGAACTGTTGGAACGGTTTTAATCGGATGAAAAATGTTGGAATTGTGGAACTTTGAAGAATGTCCCATTGGTTTAAATGGAAATTTCTCAAATGGTATTATAAAGTTCCTGGAATTTTGGGAAAACCGGGAATTTTTCCAGTTCAAAAAACAACTTTTTTTTGTGTCCTAATTAAGAGGAATGTTTTGACGGTGAAACGTTTGAAATGCGTTGAAAAATGTGGGAGAAATAGTCGCCAGAAAAAAGGGTGGCAATAGGGCTTTGGAAAACCTGGAATTCTGGAAAATCATGGAATTTTTTGGAACTTGGAAAAAAAGGGTAGTTTGAATTTCCAGGATGGTGGAATGTGTAGAAGGTAGAATGGTCTAAATCGGTTGAAAAAATGTGGAAATGGCAGAAGTTAGAAAAATGGCCAATTTCTTTTGAATGGGAAACATGTCCCGGAAAACCTGGAATTCTGGGACATCTGGGAATTTTTGAAATTTTTCAAGGGAAAGACCGCAATTTCTGAATAGGCTGAACTGTTGGAACGGTTTTAATCGGATGAAAAATGTGGGAATTGTGGAACTTTGAAAAATGTCCCTTTGGTTTAAAAGGAAATTTCCCAAATGGTATTATAAAGTTCCTGGAATTTTGGGAAAACCGGGATTTTTTCCAGTTCAAAAAATAACTTTGTTTTGTGTCCTAGTTGAGAGGAATGTTTTGACGGTAAAACGTTTGAAATGGGTTGAAAAATGTGGGAGAAATAGTCGCCTGAAAAAACGGTGGCAATAGGGCTTTGGAAAACCTGGAATTCTGGAAAATCATGGAATTTTTTTGAACTTGGAAAAAAAGGGTAGTTTGAATTTCCAGGATGGTGGAATGTGTAGATGGTAGAATGGTCTAAATCGGTTGAAAAAATGTGGAAATGGCAGAAGTTAGAAAAATGGCCAATTTGTTTTGAATGGGAAACATGTCCCGGAAAACCTGGAATTCTGGGAAATTTGGGAATTTTTGACATTTTTCAAGGGAAAGACCGCAATTTCTGAATAGGCTGAACTGTTGGAACGGTTTTAATCGGATGAAAAATGTGGGGAATTGTGGAACTTTGAAGAATGCCCCATTGGTTTAAATGGGAATTTCCCATATGGTATTATAAAGTTCCTGGAATTTTGGGAAAACCGGGAATTTTTCCAGTTCAAAAAACAACTTTGTTTTGTGTCCTAATTAAGAGGAATGTTTTGACGGTGAAACGTTTGAAATGGGTTGAAAAATGTGGGAGAAATAGTCGCCTGAAAAAAGGGTGGCAATAGGGCTTTGGAAAACCAGGAATTTTGGAAAATCATGGAAATTTTTTGAACTTGGAAAAAAAGGGTAGTTTGAATTTCCAGGATGGTGGAATGTGTAGAAGGTAGAATGGTCTAAATCGGTTGAAAAAATGTGGAAATGGAAGAAGTTTGAAAAATGGCCAATTTATTTTGTATGGGAGACATGTCCCGGAAAACCTGGAATTCTGGGAAATCTGGGAATTTTTGAAATTTTTCAAGGGAAAGATCGCAATTTGTGAATAGGCTGAACTGTTGGAACGGTTTTAATCGGATGAAAAATGTGGGAATTGTGGAACTTTGAAAAATGTCCCATTGGTTTAAAAGGAAATTTCCCAAATGGTATTATAAAGTTCCTGGAATTTTGGGAAAACCGGGATTTTTTCCAGTTCAAAAAACAACTTTGTTTTGTGTCCTAATTAAGAGGAATGTTTTGACGGTGAAACGTTTGAAGTGGGTTGAAAAATGTGGGAGAAATAGTCGCCTGAAAAAAGGGTGGCAATAGGGCTTTGGAAAACCTGTAGTTCTGGAAAATCATGGAATTTTTTTGAACTTGGAAAAAAAGGGTAGTTTGAATTTCCAGGATGGTGGAATGTGTAGAAGGTAGAATGGTCTAAATCGGTTGAAAAAATGTGGAAATGGCAGAAGTTAGAAAAATGGCCAATTTGTTTTGAATGGGAAACATGTCCCGGAAAACCTGGAATTCTGGGAAATTTGGGAATTTTTGACATTTTTCAAGGGAAAAACCGCAATTTCTGAATAGGCTGAACTGTTGGAACGGTTTTAATCGGATGAAAAATGTGGGAATTGTGGAACTTTGAAGAATGCCCCATTGGTTTAAATGGGAATTTCCCAAATGGTATTATAAAGTTCCTGGAATTTTGGGAAAACCGGGATTTTTTCCAGTTCAAAAAACAACTTTGTTTTGTGTCCTAGTTGAGAGGAATGTTTTGACGGTAAAACGTTTGAAATGCGTTGAAAAATGTGGGAGAAATAGTCGCCTGAAAAAAGGGTGGCAATAGGGCTTTGGAAAACCTGGAATTCTGGAAAATCATGGAATTTTTTGAACTTGGAAAAAAGGGGTAGTTTGAATTTCCAGGATGGTGGAATGTGTAGAAGGTAGAATGGTCTAAATCGGTTGAAAAAATGTGGAAATGGCAGAAATTTGAAAAATGGCCAATTTATTTTTGAATTGGAAAGATGTCCCGGAAAACTTGGAATTCTGGGAAATATGGGAATTTTTTTTATTTTTCAAGGGAAAGACCGCAATTTCTGAATAGGCTGAACTGTTGGAACGGTTTTAATCGGATGAAAAATGTTGGAATTGTGGAACTTTGAAGAATGTCCCATTGGTTTAAATGGAAATTTCTCAAATGGTATTATAAAGTTCCTGGAATTTTGGGAAAACCGGGAATTTTTCCAGTTCAAAAAACAACTTTTTTTTGTGTCCTAATTAAGAGGAATGTTTTGACGGTGAAACGTTTGAAATGCGTTGAAAAATGTGGGAGAAATAGCCGCCTGAAAAAAGGGTGGCAATAGGGCTTTGGAAAACCTGGAATTCTGGAAAATCATGGAATTTTTTGGAACTTGGAAAAAAAGGGTAGTTTGAATTTCCAGGATGGTGGAATGTGTAGAAGGTAGAATGGTCTAAATTGGTTGAAAAAATTTGGAAATGGCAGAAGTTAGAAAAATGGCCAATTTGTTTTGAATGGGAAACATGTCCCGGAAAACCTGGAATTCTGGGAAATTTGGCAATTTTTGGAATTTCTCAAGGTAAAGCCCGCGATTCCCGAATAAGCTGAACAGTTTTAAGTTGGAACGGTTTTAATCGGATGAAAATGTGGGAGTTGTGGAACTTTGAAGAATGTCCCATTGGTTTAAAAAGGAATTTCCCAAAAATGTGGGAATTTTGGTAAAAACGGTAATTTTTTGGAAAATGGTAAAAAACTTGAATAGTCTGAAACCATTTGAAATGTTTCAAATCGGTCGAGAAATGTTGAAGTAGTAACATGTTGAATTGAGAAATGGTATTACGGAGTTCCTGGAATTTTGGGAAAGCCGGGACTTTTCCCAGTTCAAAAACAACATATTTTTTTGTCTTAATCAAGAGGAATTTTTTGAAAATGGAACAGTTGCAGTGGGTTGAAAAATTTGGGAGGAGTAGTCGCCAGAAAAAAATATGGACATAGGGCTTTGGAAAACCCGGAATTCTGGTAAATCCTGGAATTTTTTGGAAAATGGAAAAAGGTTAGTTTACATTTCCAGGATGGTGGAATGTTTTGAAGGTGGAATGGTTTGAATTGGTTGAAAAAAGTGGAAATGGCGGAAGTTTGAAAAATGGCCAATTTATTTTGAATGGGAATCATTTCCCGGAAAATCTGGGAATTTTTGGAATTTGTCAATGGAAAGACCGCAATTTCTGAATAGGCTGAACAGTTTGAAGTTGTAATGGTTTTAATCGAATGAAAAATGTGGGAATTGTGGAACTTTGAAGAATGTCCCATTGGTTTAAATGGGAATTTCCCAAATGGTATTACAGAGTTCCTGGAATTTTGGGAAAACCGGGAATTTTTCCAGTTCAAAAAACATCTTTGTTTTGTGTCCTAGTTGAGAGGAATGTTTTGATGGTGAAACATTGGAAGTGGGTTGAAAAATGTGGGGGGAGTAGTCGCCAGAAAAAAGGGTGGAAATAGGGCTTTGGAAAACCTGGAATTCTGGAAAATCATGGAATTTTTTTGAACTTGGAAAACAAGGGTAGATTGAATTTCCAGGATGGTGGAATGTGTAGAAAGTAGAATGGTCTAAATCGGTTGAAAAAATGTGGAAATGGCAGAAGTTTGAAAAATGGCCAATTTATTTTTGAATTGGAAACATATCCTGGAAAACCTGGAATTCTGGGAAATCTGGGAATTTTTGAAATTTTTCAAGGGAAAGACCGCAATTTCTGAATAGGCTGAACTGTTGGAACGGTTTTAATCGGATGAAAAATGTGGGAATTGTGGAACTTTGAAAAATGTCCCATTGGTTTAAAAGGAAATTTCCCAAATGGTATTATAAAGTTCCTGGAATTTTGGGAAAACCGGGATTTTTTCCAGTTCAAAAAACAACTTTGTTTTGTGTCCTAATTAAGAGGAATGTTTTGACGGTAAAACGTTTGAAATGCGTTGAAAAATGTGGGAGAAATAGTCGCCTGAAAAAAGGGGTGGCAATAGGGCTTTGGAAAACCTGGAATTCTGGAAAATCATGGAATTTTTTTGAACTTGGAAAACAAGGGTAGTTTGAATTTCCAGGATGGTGGAATGTGTAGAAGGTAGAATGGTCTAAATTAGTTGAAAAATGTGGAAATGGCAGAAGTTAGAAAAATGGCCAATTTATTTTTGAATTGGAAACATGTCCCGGAAAACCTGGAATTCTGGGAAATCTGGGAATTTTTGGAATTCGTCAAGGGAAAGGATGAGCAGTTTGAATGGGGTGAAAAATGTGGACGGTAGAGTGCCCCAAAATCTGGAGAAAATGAAGAAGAAGTTGATGAAGTTTAATAAATAGATGAATTTAAGTGTAGAAAACCATATGTGTGAATATTTTGGAGCATTCACAACATTCTGTATAATGCAGTGATGCATGTTTCACTTGAAATGCTCATTTACTCGTTTACTGTACAAATGGTTGGAATAGGAGGGGAATCAATGTTTGACTTTTACAGTAACTGGTCTTCGGAGGCCGGTAGTTCATCATGAAAGTGGACATTATATTTCCCTCAAGGTCTTCTTTCCACACACAGATCCCTACTTTGATTTCAAGCAGGGGAAAAAAAAAACCCTGCAGGGTTTCACTGAGAATCAATGTGTTTATGCCAGAGTCTGTATCACTTTAAGACGTGTGCGACTTCAGCAAGGCGGGAAGTGATCTGAATCTTTTCCTGTGTAATTGCTTGTCTTACGTGGCTCCCTCAAGTCCCCGCAGCAGCCGGTGCCGAGGTGACAAGTAATTGGATCGGATGTCATTCATCCCTCTCTCCGGCCACAGTCAGCTGACCTGGGGATTTCTGGCCTGAGCCCACGGGACCAGAACTAATGGCCGTATCGCCTAACCTGCGCCGAGGCCCAGCTGTTTGGATGATGAGCCGGGTCACCGCGGCAGCGGGGGAATAAGTGACCGTCGTGAGATGTGCCTGCTCCCCGAACACCTAGCTGTAAATGCACTATCTGGGAGAAGAAGAAAAAACGTATACTGTGTGAAATGTTTATTAATTTATAGTTGAACAACGGGAACATGAACGGCATTTTCAAACTTTTTTCACCAAGTACCACCTCAAAAAACCCAGGGCCGGCCCGCGGCATAGGCCGTATAGGCAAATGCTAAGGGCGCCGTCCATCAGGGGGCGCCACGCCAGTGCCACAAATGTTGGAGAAAAAAATAAATAAAAAAAATAAATAAAAAAGTTGGTACTATTATTTCTAAATAATATCATGACTCTTTTTGGACGTCACCACCAAAAAATCAACACAAGATGTCAACACAGCCAAAACTGTCAGTGCCCAGGGAAGAAAAAAGAGAAAAGAAGAGGGGAAACGAGAAAAAGACAGATGTAGCAGGTAGGTAACGTTAGCCTACATGAAATTATTTGTCTGTTACAGAATGTGATAGTAACCTGGCTTTTTAGCATTAAGCTAATGTTACATGATTCGGCAATTGCTAATCAATACATAGCTAGTTCTGTTTTAACGTCGGGTTAATATTGTGGAGGGGGCTAAATTGTTATGGAAAATCATAATGTAACGTTAGGTAATTACAGTACTCCCACCTTACATTCCTCAGGGACATTTGAATTAGATCTTTTAAGCAGGTGTTTTTTGTTTACATTGTTATTGCCTTCTGGTTAGCTAATGTTTGCCCTGCAGGTAATAGTCACTTTTCCACCCCTTTATATATTAGGTATAGTTGTAAGCGTAGTTGTTAAAGTGCACATCATTAATGTTAATTAAGCAATATTACATGAGAGGGAATGCTGCTTTTTAATTTGAGCACTGCTGTGATTCGGTTAAAGATAATCATAACATAACATTGTTATATTATACGTTGATTTGCTTTCTTTAAGTAAAAAAAAAGGTCAAAGACAAAGCTATTCGGTTTCTTGTGAGTATATACACTTCACTGCCGATGTGGGGGGGGGGCGCCACCTAAAATCTTGCCTAGGGCGCCAGATTGGTTAGGGCCAGGCCTGAGAAAACCCTTGGCTCTCCAAGTGCCACCATATTGGTCGGTTGGTTAATTAGCAACGTATTTACAATAAGATACAACATGCCCGAAAAGGAGTAAAAAGAAACAAAGCTTATTTAATCCTACCCCTTTTTCACTTCATATCAATTAATAACAAACACCAATGTAATTATTGTTCTCAATTTCTAGCACAGATTGTAAATTAATTCATAATTTAAAAAAAAATCGGTTCTTTTTTAATGAGTACATTTTTTTTAAATATATTTATATGACATTCATTTAAAATGATGATGATCATTTTAAATCGATTCATAATGTAATTATTTTTATTGTTAATTTAAAAAAAAAGAGAGATTTAGTTCAGAATATCAGAAGCATTTACTCGGACTGGTGAAATGTGTTATTTTTTTGCAAATATTAGCTCATTTGGAATTTGATGCCTGCAACATGTTTAGAAAAAGCTGGCACAAGTGGCAAAAAAGACTGAGAAAGTTGAGGAATGCTCATCAAACACTTATTTAGAACATCCCACAGGTGAACAGGCTAATTGGGAACATGTGGGTGCCATGATTCGTTTTTAGGCCATTCAGATTGATTCATAATTTTTGATTTATTTATATATATGATTTTTGTTATGATTCACTTTTTAAAAATAGGTGTTAAAACCATTTATACCAATTTTAAATCGATTCATAATTTCCCCCCAAATAAACACTATTTATTTATATTTTTTTTACAAGAATACATTTTCAAATATATTTTGCAGGAAATTCATTCCGATTGTAAATTAATTCATAATTCAAATTTAAAAAAAAAAAACAGTTATATTTTAATGAGTACATTTTTTTTAAAAATATATTTATATGACATTCATTTAAAACGATGATGGTCATTTTAAAAACATAAATATTAGCTCATTTGGAATTTGATGCCTGCAACATGTTTCGAAAAAGCTGGCACAAGTGGCAAAAAAGACTGAGAAAGTTGAGGAATGCTCACCAAACACTCATTTGGAACATCCCACAGGTGAACAGGCTAATTGGGAACAGGTGGGTGCCATGATTCGTTTTCAGGCCATTCATCCCCATTTTAGATTGATTCATAATTTAGAAAATAATTTAGATTTATATATATATAATTATTTTTATGATTCACTTTTTAAAAATAGGTGTTAAAACCATTTATACCAATTTTAAATCGATTCATAATTTCCCCCCCCAAAAAACAGTAATTGTTTTTATTTTTTTATGAGAATACATTTTCCAATATATTTTGCAGGAAATTCATCTCGATTGTAAATTAATTCATAATTAAAAACAAAACAAAAGTTGTTTCTTTTTTAATGAGTTTTTTTTTTTTAAATCTATTTATATGACATTCATTTAAAACGATGATGGTCATTTTAAAAACATAAATATTAGCTCATTTGGAATTTGATGCCTGCAACATGTTTCTAAAAAGCTGGCACATGTGGCAAAAAAGACTGAGAAAGTTGGGGAATGCTCATCAAACACTTATTTGGAGCATCCCACAGGTGAACGGGCTAATTGGGAACAGGTGGGTGCCATGATTCGTTTTTAGGCCATTCAGATTGATTCATATTTTTATTTTATTTTTTTATTTATATATATAATTTTTTTTATGATTCACTTTTTAAAAATAGGTGTTAAAACCATTTATACCAATTTTAAATCGATTCATAATTTCCCCCCAAATAAACACTATTTATTTTTTTATTTTTTTACAAGAATACATTTTCAAATATATTTTGCAGGAAATTCATTCCGATTGTAAATTAATTCATAATTCAAATTAAAAAAACAAAACGGTTATATTTTAATGAGTACATTTTTTTTAAATATATTTATATGACATTCATTTAAAACGATGATGGTCATTTTAAAAACATAAATATTAGCTAATTTGGAATTTGATGCCTGCAACATGTTTCTAAAAAGCTGGCACAAGTGGCAAAAAAGACTGAGAAAGTTGAGGAATGCTCATCAAACACTCATTTGGAACATCCCACAGGTGAACAGGCTAATTGGGAACAGTTGGGTGCCATGATTCGTTTTTAGGCCATTCATCCCGATTTTAGATTGATTCATAGTTTAGAAAATAATTTAAATTTATATATATATATATATATATATATAATTATTTGTATTATTCACTTTTTAAAAATAGGTGTTAAAACCATTTATACCAATTTTAAATCGATTCATAATTTCCATAATTTATTTTTTATTATTTTACGAGAATACATTTCCCAATATATTTTGCAGGAAACTCATCTCGATTGTAAATGAATTCATAATTAAAAGCAAAACAAAAATTGGTTCTTTTTTAATGAGTACATTTTTTAAAAATATATTTATATGACATTCATTTAAAACGATGATGGTCATTTTAAAAACATAAATATTAGCTCATTTGGAATTTGATCCCTGCAACATGTTTCAAACAAGCTGGCACAAGTGGCAAAAAAGACTGAGAAAGTTGAGGAATGCTCATCAAACACTTATTTGGAACATCCCACAGGTGAACAGGCTAATTGGGAACAGGTGGGTGCCATGATTCGTTTTTAGGCCATTCAGATTGATTCATAATTTAATTTTTTTGATTTATTTATATATATAATTTTTGTTATGATTCACTTTTTAAAATAGGTGTTAAAACCATTTATACCTATTTTAAATCGATTCATAATTTCCCCCCAAATAAACACTATTTATTTATATTTTTTTTACAAGAATACATTTTCAAATATATTTTGCAGGAAATTCATTCCGATTGTAAATTAATTCATAATTAAAAAAAAAAAAAAAACGTTTATATTTTAATGAGTACATTTTTTAAAAATATATTTATATGACATTCATTTAAAACGATGATGGTCATTTTAAAGACATAAATATTAGCTAATTTGGAATTTGATGCATGCAACATGTTTCGAAAAAGCTGGCACAAGTGGCAAAAAAGACTGAGAAAGTTGGGGAATGCTCATCAAACACTTATTTGGAACATCCCACAGGTGAACAGGCTAATTGGGAACAGGTGGGTGCCATGATTAGTTTTTAGGCCATTCATCCCGATTTTAGATTGATTCATAGTTTAGAAAATAATTTAAATTTATATACATATAATTATTCGTATTATTCACTTTTTAAAAATAGGTGTTCAAACCATTTATACCAATTTTAAATCGATTCATAATTTCCATAATTTTATTTTTATTTTTTTTACGAGAATACATTTTCCAATATATTTTGCAGGAAACTCATCTCGATTGTAAATTAATTCATAATTAAAAGCAAAACAAAAATTGGTTCTTTTTTAATGAGTACATTTTAAAAAAATATATTTATATGACATTCATTTAAAACGATGATGGTCATTTTAAAAACATAAATATTAGCTCATTTGGAATTTGATGCCTGCAACATGTTTAGAAAAAGCTGGCACAAGTGGCAAAAAAGACTGAGAAAGTTGAGGAAGGCTCAAACACTTATTTGGAACATCCCACAGGTGAACAGGCTAATTGGGAACAGGTGGGTGCCATGATTGGGTATAAAAGCAGCTTCCATAAAATGCTCAGTCATTCACAAACAAGGATGGGGAGAGGGTCACCACTTTGTCAAAAAATGCCTAAGCAAATTGTTTAAAAACAGCATTTATCAACCAGCTATCGCAAGGAATTTAGACATTTCACCATCTAGGGTCCGTAATATCATCAAAAGGTTCAGAGAATCTGTAGAAATCACTGCACACAAGCAGCCACGATCATTCGTACTTTAACTTTAACTTTAAAATCAACACTGAATGCTCGTGACCTTCGATCCCTCAGGCGGTGCTGCATCAAAAAGCGACATCAGTGTGTAAAGGATATCACCGCATGGGCTCAGGAACACTTCAGAAAACCCCTGTCAGTAACTACAGTTTGTCTCTATAACTGTAAGTGCAAGTTTAAACTCTACTATGCAAAGCGAAAGCCATTTATCAACAACACCCAGAAACGCCGCCGGCTTTGCTGAGCCCGAGCTCGTCCAAGATGGACCGACATCAAGCTAGAATAGGAAAGAATTCCACCTGAAAAGTTTAAAAAATGTGTCTCCTCAGTTCCCAAATGTTTACTGAGTGTTGTTAAAAGGAAAGGCCATGTAACACAGTGGTAACAATGCTAACTTTACCAACTTTTTTGCAATGTTTTGCTGCCATTAAATTCTAAGTTAATGATTATTTGCAAATAATAATGAAGTTTCTCAGTTTGAACATTAAATATCTTGTCTTTGCGGTCTATTCAATTGAATATAAGTTGGAAAGGATTTGCAAATCATTGTATTCTGTTTTTATTTACGAATTACACAACGTGACAACTTCACTGGTTTTGGGTTTTGTATTTAAAAATATAAGAAAATAAAACACTGTACTTTAATCAAGTGGTCCTTTCACTCACCGTGCCACAGTGTGAGAATCACAGCCATGAATAAAATAAAATAAAATAAAATAAAATAAAATAAAAAAATACAAATAAAAAATAAAATAAAAAGTAAAAAATAAAAAATAAAAAATAAAAAATAAAAAATAAAAAATAAAAAATTAAAAGTAAAAAAAATAAAAAAATGAAATAAAAATAAAATAAAAGCACATGAATAAAAAGTCAACAGCACAGGCTGACTCCTTCCAAATAAAGATATTGGAGGATGCAGGTGCGTTTAATGGTGCATCGATAGACCCTGAGTCTGGATAATAGGTTTGATAAGAAACTTAACACTACACACATGTTTGCCCTGACAGTCTTTCATGGTTCCTCTCATCTGCTCCGGTGCACCCAAGAGATTTTGTTTTCGCTTTCTGAGCTCTTCTCTGAAGTAGAGATTTTTTACCGCTTGATTTTGTCTCTAATACGCAGTCGGGTGACATCTCTTGAAGCTCACAATCCTTATGTAAGACAAGAACACACATGTTTTTTTTTATTTTTGTATGCATTCTAACTCGTAAATGAACACAAATGTCAGCTAACAATGGAGCTGATAAGATTGGCCTTATTCTGCCTAAAAATCATCCATTAATGTGTTTTATACACGCTGTAAGTATATATGGAATCTAGTAACATTCATAATAACATGTGATATTTACGTATTTTGCTCATTTTAAGCATACAGCATAATGATGTCCGCCAATTTTAATCGCATTATTAGTTCCCACAAGCATACATATCTCACTCACGCTACAGTACACACATCAATAGGGACTGGAGGTCGGCTGTAATGGCTGAACTCCTAATTTTAACTACACAGTAGACCAGGGGTCCCCAAACTTTTTGACTCCGGGGCCGCATTGGGGTAAAACAATTTGGCTGGGGGCCACGCTATGTATGTGTATATATATATATATATATATATATATATATATATATATATATATATATATATATATATATATATATATATATATATATATATATATATATATATATATATATATATATATATATACATATATATGTATATATGTATATATATGTGTATATATGTATATTATATATATATATATATTATATATATATATATATATATATATATATATATATATATATATATATATATATATATATATATATATATATATATATATACATATATATGTATATATGTATGTATATGTGTATATATATATATATATATATATATATATATATATATATATATATATATATATATATATATATATATATACATATATATATAATATGTAAATGTGTGTATATATATTTATATGTCTATTTATATGTATATGTCCATGTATATACTGTATATATATGTTTATGTGTATATATGTATATGTATATATATGTATATATATATATATATATATATATATATATATATATATATATATATATATATATATATATATATATATATATATATATGTGTATATATATATATATATATATATATATATATATATATATATATATATATATATATATATATATATATATATATGTATATGTGTATATATGTGTGTATATATATATATATATATATATATATATATATATATATATATATATATATATATATATATATATATATACGGTATATATATATATATTATACATATATATATATATACGGTATATATATATATATGTATTCATACATATGTATTCCTCGCGCACTAATTGACTTAAAGAGCGTACTTGCTGCATGTCACGTTATCGATGGTAAAATGCATTTTTAGACAATATGATTTGCCTGAGTGGCTAGGAGACGGTAGAAAATGGACTAGTAAGGACAAATTAAAAAAAATAAAAAAATATTATTTTTATTTTTTTATTTTTTTTAACTTGGGACTTCCCGCGGGCCAGATTTTGGACGCTGGGGGGCCGTATCCGGCCCGCGGGCCGTAGTTTGGGGACGCGGATTGCGCGGATTGCGGGGACTGTGGTCTGGTGGCCTGCCAGGCTTTTATTCATTTATTTATTCATTTATTTTAAATCGATTTTTAAATTGAATTTTTATTATTTACTTATTTTATTCTATTTTATTTTTATTTTATTTATTAATTTTTTTAAATTTTTTTCAATTCAAAATTTTTTTATTTGTAATTTTTTTAATTTAATTTTTTTTAATTTAATTTTTTTTTAATTATTATTATTATTATTTTTTAATCGTATTATTTATTTGTGTGTGGCGTCGCACGGGTCTCGATTCCTGTTGGGTGGGGTCCGTGCCCGTGTGGCACGACCTTGCGCTGTGGGGTCTCTGTTGGTGACTTGATGTGGTGGCGGCGCGGCCCCCGTGTCTGGTCCTGATGCTGTGTCTCGGTTGTTTGGGCCGTGGTGTGTTTGTGCGGGTAAGTATGTATGTAATCTAGTAACATTCATAATAACATGTGATATTTATGTATTTTGCTCATTTTAAGCATAGAGCATAATTTCACAGACGTTCCCTTTTCCCTACAACAACAACAACACTACTTATCATGGCAGACTTCATGAGAGACAACAAAGATGATATTTTTGAGCCTGAATATAAGGAGGATGATCGACAAGTTTTAGAAGCTGTGTGCTCAACAGATGCCGCTTCAGTGAACCACTAAGCATCAAGTAGCAGTATTGCTAAGTGCTAAACAAGGTATACAAACTAGGAGCATAATAAAACAAACACTTACTGTACAATGTCTGCTCTCACTGGGATGCAGACTGATGGGTTGTTTATATATTCCAGTATAGATGAAGAATTAATCATAATCCTCACACGATTTTAAAAAAAAAGTGGCGCAAACGAGCGTCTTTCTGGCCATCTCCGGGTATAAGTTGTACGTCAAAGTTGACCAACACCTCGGTTTATGTCTACAACCTTCTACTATCCAGGCGAGAGACATGATTTATAATTTAGAATTAACTTTCACCAACTCAGAGGCGATGCAGCAGCTCCGTATATCAATACAGCAACATAAGATAGTTAGCTCCCTGTGATCTAGGCGCGGCTAAATGTGATTGTTTGCGTTAGCGCTTATAGTGGTAAATGGTAAATGGGTTGTACTTGTATAGCGCTTTTCTACCTTTTTTTAAGGAACTCAAAGCGCTTTGACAATATTTTTTACATTCACACATTCACACACTGATGGCGGTAGCTGCCATGCACGGCGCTAACCAGGCCCATCAGGAGCGAGGGTGAAGTGTCTTGCTCAAGGACACAATGGACAAGACTAGGATGGTAGAAGGTGGGGATTGAACCAGTAACCCTATAATAAAAATATTGCTAATTGGTTAAAATTCAGGTCATGAGATGTAAATAAAGTATTTTTTAGCAGTTTAGGGTGTTTTTCAGAGGGCTTTTTTGTGCGGAATTGAGTACTGCTATTGTTAGCCAGGAGGGAGATGTTGCCAGCGCTGCCTGCAGGAGCAAAGGTCACCGCCTCTGTCCATGGTGCTGAAGACAGAGCACCATCAGACGGGGGCGTGGCAGTGCTGATGGCGAGACACAGCTGGCAGGTTGTTAGATTTCACAAGTGGTACGTGGTAGTCTAATCATCTGTTCTCTTTAACAGTAAGCGGCCGGGAGTAGGAGGAGAGAGAGGATACGGACGTGACTGAAAGGTCACGTTCTACTGGAGAGAAAACTTTTGTGAAACATTATCATTAAAACTTTGTTCAACTTGGCACACCTGGCTCCTGTGAAGTACATGTCAGTGGTACCGCTAGGAAGCAACTTCCACGGTATCATTTTGGCGAGGTCAACAACCATATAAACATCCTTCTTATTTACAAGAGTTGCATTTGTTGACAAGTTTCTTCCGTATTTGCCAGTCAGATCAGCAATGCGTGTGCATTTTTAAGTCCACAGCGAATCCCTCCTTCTTTCCAGGCTGGTTTGTTGGCTTTTTTGGACCCATATTGAGTAACCAAAGAGGCAAAACTTGGTGAATGGCGAGAAAAGAACTGATGAGTGGACAGAGTAACGGACTGCGTAAACAGGATGTAACCCATGAGGCTCCGCCTCTCCAAAATGGTAGCGCCCTGCATGAAGCATTCGTACACCGAGAAATCAAGGTTCCACTGTTTGCCCAGAACACCAATCTGTACTGTAAACAACTATAGGATAGCGAATAGTCATATTTCATGGTTATGTTGATATACCCTTTGTCACCGATTCTGTTCATAACTTTTATGGACAGAATTTCTAGGCGCAGTCAGGGCGTTGAGGGGATCCGGTTTGGTGGCTGAAGGATTGGGTCCCTGCTTTTTGCAGATGATGTGGTCCTGATGGCTTCATCTGGCCAGGATCTTCAGCTCTCACTGGATCGGTTCGCAGCCGAGTGTGAAGAGACTGGGATGAGAATCAGCACCTCCAAGTCCGAGTCCATGGTTCTCGCCCGGAAAAGGGTGGAATGCCATCTCCGGGTTGGGGAGGAGACCCTGCCCCAAGTGGAGGAGTTCAAGTACCTCGGAGTCTTGTTCACGAGTGAGGGAAGAGTGGATGGTGAGATCGACAGGCGGATCGGTTCGCCGTCTTCAGTGATACGGATGTTGTATCGATCCGTTGTGGTGAAGAAGGAGCTGAGCCGGAAGGCAAAGCTCTCAATTTACCGGTCGATCTACGTTCCCATCCTCACCTATGGTCATGAGCTTTGGGTTATGACCGAAAGGACAGGATGACGGGTACAAGCGACAAAAATGAGTTTCCTCCGCCAGGTGGCGGGTCTCTCTCTTAGAGATAAGGTGAGAGACACGTCCGACCGGTAGGAGCCCACGGGGAAGACCCAGGACACGTTGGGTAGACTATGTCTCCCGGCTGGCCTGGGAACGCCTCGGGATCCCCCTGGAAGAGCTGGACAAAGTGGCTAGGGAGAGGAAAGTCTGGGCTTCCCTGCTTAGACTGCTGTCCCTGCGACCCGACCTCGGATAAGTGGAAGAAGATGGATGGATGGATGTATGGTTCCATTAGGTCATCACGTCAACATTGACTTGCATTCTTAATCATGAAGTCAAGTCCAAGATCACACCCTAAAAAATGATGACGTTTTTCTATCAAGATGTGTGTTTGTAGGATCACTGAATGGGACCGTCCAAAGTTCCACACTGTGTCTGAGGCCTTGTTGTTACCACATCAGTGAGTCTGAGCGCATGATCCCAGATCAAGGAAAGCCCCTTGAGCAACCCTGGAGCAAAACCCACCTCCACCCTTTTCCCATCGTTGTGTGTTTATTATTACACTAACGCTCTCTTCACTCGTTACGTCTTATCAAAATGGAGCTTTGTCATCGCCTGCCGGAAACATTGACTTTCACTCTACTGAAGTGAAACATTTACAACGGGAGTCGTCAATGTTTTCCAGGCCAAAGACCCCAAACTGATTGATTGAGACTGGATGGAGAGATGCAACGGGAACCCTTTGTTTGTGTGTCTTGTATTAAATTGAGGTTTGAATTAAACTTGTTCCGAACATGTCCGTAAGTCATGTCCTCCGTATTTTTGTTAGGTGACAAAAAGAAAATGATATAACTGACTCAGAAGCTCCTTGTTTGTCAGCAATTGAACATGCAAAAATCAGCAAAAATTAAAAAAGCACCATTCAAAAATGTTTTAGTGTTTAAAGAATTGAAAAAATTATCAAAAGAGTTGACATAAATATTTGCTGGGCCGGAGCTCAATTAAAAAGGACTGACACAAAAGTGTTCTATGGTCTGGCGAGTCCACATTTCAAATTATTTTTGGATATTGTGGACGTCGTGTCCTCCGGAACAAGGAAGAAAATAA